>NW_020442463.1:269847-285062 GCF_000699045.2 Agrilus planipennis | reverse complement strand
GCGGCGGAAAAGAAAAGGTTAGAAGCGTTCGAAATGTGGTGTTATAGGCGAATGATGAGGATATCGTGGGTAGAAAAGGTTAGAAACGAAGAGGTATTGGAAAGAATAGGAGAACAGAGGACTCCATGGAAGTCAATAAAAAATAGGCGAGATAGGTTGGTAGGACACCTTCTTAGGCATGAAGGATAAAGGTCTAGTCAGAGACATATTAGAGGCATTTAATATTGTAATGAGAAAACATGTTAGTAGCAAGTGAACAAATACGTAAGAAATTACAACATTGGGTTAGCTACCTTCAGGTAGGTAACGTAAGTTTACAATAATGTTGTCAAATCATAAAATTTATACTAAAAACATCGATTCGGTTAACATAAAATTTTGAGTAGTAAAATTTATATATAGGTACGAAATTAGGAGTAGTTTCTTTGCGTGTATATGACAGTCAACATTAGTGCTTAACTTTCCCCAAGACGGATTTTGGTTTTGTTAGCAAGAGATTACAATTATTGAATCGTTCAGTAGGTGATCTTGTTTTATTTTTTTAACTCTACAAGTAAATGGCTGAGGTTATTGGGGATGACGACTAAATTAATTTTCAGTATAAGTCATCTTTGGGATACTTTTGTGGTCTGGTTGTTGATAGTTATTACTGTGGATTACTTCGAAATGCATCATTTGTATGTATTCATATTGGTTGTCGTCCACAGTTTTTTAAACATAAAGTTTTTGTTTATTGTACATATATCTCCGGAAATCGATTTTCATAATTCCAACATTTCCAAACTCGAAACTTAACGTTTTGAAGTCTCAAAAGTGCTACATATCTGCCTTAATAAGCACAGGTAAACACTTAGAGTTGTACTTACGTAACTATACAGGGTAATTAATGTAAATCTAGCGAGAGGTATCGATTGGAAAATATTTGAAACTGAGGCATTTCCTGTGTGTGTATATGCCTTTACGTCATTTTATAGACCATTTTTTTTATTAAGGAAACATTTTATTAAGTTTAACGATAATTTTTATAAAGATAGTATATCCTTAAAGCAGATATTTCTCATATTATAATTATTTTCTACTTCAAGATGACAATTTTAATACAAATATCGGTGATTTTCCTTAACATCAATTTTCAAATTACTAGACAAGGAGGCAAGTTAATGCTTATTTTNATTGTTTTGGCTGTTAGAGAATGGATCTGAATTTATTACTGGCAAACGACTTTAATAGCTGTAATTCGAATGATTCCTTAAAATTATAGCTAACAATAAAAGACATTTGCAGTGATAACTGTTTTTTACCTTTTTAATGTTAAACTTTTATAATTGTGAAAACTGCGTGTCACGTATTTCCACCTAAATTTTTAATCCTATTTTCTTAAAAGTTGTATATTTTTTTATAAAAATTCACATTAGAAATATTTCTAAACTGTAAAGTTTATTATACATATATCTCCGGAAATCGATTATCATAATTCCAACATTTTCCAAACACGAAACCTAACTTTTTGAAGTCCCAAACAAATGCTACATATCTGCCTTATTAAGCACAGGTAAACACTTAGAGTTGTACTTACGTAACTATACAGGGCAAGTAATTAATGTAAACCCAGGGAGAGGTATCGATTGGAAAATATTTGAAACTGAGGCATTTCCTGTGTGTGTATATGCCTTTACGTCATTTTATAGACCATTTTTTTATTAAGGAAACATTTTATTAAGTTTAACGATAATTTTTATAAAGATAGTATATCCTTAAAGCAGATATTTCTCATGTTATAATTATTTCCTACTTCAAGATGAAAATTTTAATACAAATATCGGTGATATTTCTTAACACAGACGCTATGAATTGCAACCTTGAAAAAACCTCAAATTAGAAGCGAAACGAGGCAAGTTAATGCTTATTTTACAAAATATTCAGTATCCTAAGAAAGTCATTGCAACTAGTGCAAAAAAGTGCGATGCAGTTGTTTCAGGCTATTCAAGTAATTATTTAACCGATTTTGATAGGTATGAAAAATAATGTGAAAAAGCTAACATTTTGAATGGATTAAAGTGAATTAATTTTTACCTCTACAGATAACCTCAAATTAATGAGGAAAAGTGACCTACAACATAGTTAGGTACGTACTGTCGTTGTTGCTGTTGCCACCTCTCGTAGCTTATGGTCCTACAGCAATGGTGCGTAAAGCCAGAGACTAGGGTTCGATTCCCAGCGAGGGCGTCACTGCAGCAACAATTTTTCTTCAATAATTTAAGGTTATCCGTAAAGGTAATTAATTCATTTAAATGTACTGTATTAACCCTACAAAAATTATTCTACATTTTGAGTGGATTTCAGATTATTCTTGCATTTGGTAGTCGTAAATTTGTGAAGTTGGTACATCAGGTTTTGTTGGCGTAACCATTGTTTACTATGAATGTGGACAGCGTTGGGCATTTTTGTGTCTATTCAATAGCCTAATAGATAAGTGTTTAGTTTTAAATTCATGTTTCATCTTCTGCTAAATTTTCAATATACATTTTAAATTAAATTATTTAAAATGAGTACGATCGATTGTCGAATTTTTCGCCATCGACCGGTACCCCTGGGCTATTATCCTAATTCTTATCACGCTTGGACTTAACATTGTTCTTTGCGATTGGAAAAAATACTGCTGTACAAAGTTTTCAAAATGTCCCAAGGCTTAGTCAATTCGCACCTCAATATATTTTTGCTGTGAACTTTGTTCAAACTGTAAAAAGTAGAATTAAACGGCCACGGTAATGAGTTCCTATAATCTTAAGCAGTAACCAACCCCTCATTTTACGAAAAAGACACAAGCATCTTTGTATGGAACTACGCGAGATTTCCAGGGAAAGAACTTTCACTCCCGAATGGTACCGGAGCTTCCAGCACTGGAGTGCTGGTGGTAAGTATTTTTTCTCAATTCACATGTGTTTGATGTTTGTTTTCTTTTACAAAATATTAAAACAGTGGCAAAATGTTTACTGAAGTAGCCTTAATCACTGATTCTGAGTCGACCATAAAGTCTTAGTGACTAGTTTGATTCTAAGTTCAATAAGGATTTGATGTTTTTCATTTCGAGGCACCAAATCCTAAAAATCCTTTTTTTATTTCTCCGTTTAATCCTGTAATTTTCTCGTTAAGAGTTAGAAGTGACAGGCTTTTAATTGAACCAGAAAGTACTTATTCTTTTTTAGAATTATTTTAGAAGATCTTAAAGTACTTATCAGTTATTCAACATATATGTTTTGAGCAGCAAATTGGCAGGGTCGTCTTTGACCATGCCGGGGCCCTTGGGCACACAGGAATTTGGGGCCCTTTTGGACAGTAAAGTGAATGATACAAACATTTGTCTGTTTTGATGTTTTAATTAAATCAAATTTGTAGATGTTCGCCTAATTAATTGGGAATATTTTAGGGGGTGGTAGTACTGTCGATACGAACAACTTTTACTATGGTGTCGATTCCAGTCTTTATATCCATTTGGAGAACTGAAATTATGTCCAGTACCAGCACTCGTATTAAATAGACGACAGGAATAACAGTACACACATTTCTTCGACGGTGAATAATGGAGCCATTTTCTTTCTATAGACTCCCCATTCGTCAATTTACGGGTGAAAATATTTTTAGTCAAGTGTCTAATTTTTGTTTTACCACTTAAATCTGGAAAACTTGTAGAAGACTCAAAAATATCACAATTCTTATTTTGGAAAAACTCTGGTCCTTTCCGAATCCAAATATACCGTATTTCTTCCGTTAAAATTTCATCACGGTACGTACCAGGATCACGATAAGGACCTGGAGATATATTCTCCAAGCTTGCTGCTATTAACTCACATTAGTTTGAAGTGGAGGGTTTAGCGTCTGATGGGCTCTTTTTCCTGTTGATATTTAGAAGTATTTTGATCTTGAGGTGATGGGAATGAAGAATCAGTCCCATCAGTCCGTTTGTTTGTTTATTCAACCATAAAAAATGAAGTGAGCTTGCGAAGCTTTTTGGTTACTTCTCTTTGAGCTACAACTTCTTTTCTTTTTTGTGAACCACTTAAATATGTTCTTTTCGATATAATGAAATGATTTGTTATCATAACGATCACACCAAAGTTATAACTTCTGTTGCTCTTCTATAGAGATGGTGTAGTAGTGTAATTAATTAGGGTGTATTCTGCATTCGGGAAAAAAGAGTAATGTAAGCAAATAATATCGGTCTTCTGGGGCCCTCGTGAGGACGGGGGCCCTGGGCACGGGCCCCGTGTGCCCTTATGGTAAAGACAGTACTGCAAATTGGAAGGAATCCATTATTCTTAATGTAGAAAAATAATAACATCAAGAGATAATAATAAACACTGAAATAAAAAAAACGTATTTTTGAATTTGTAAAATCTTAAAGTGACCTTTAACACGAATGTTGTTCTTCATGTTTTCAGTTCCAGTTAGGGAAGCTCCACAGTGTTTAATTTAGATGATGTTTTTATAATAGCTAATGTCAGATAATGAAACAGTTAAAAGATATTTATCAAAGAGGAAATTGTAAAAATTATAATGAGGGTCAAAATTATTTAGAAATAATGAGTCTGGCGTGTACGGAAGCCGAATGGTCGGTGTAATCAGCGTCAGTTTTTCGACTACAATAAATAAATGAGTAGGTAAAGAGAAGTGTCAATGGCAGCCAGTATAATATTGGTTATCGAGGCAGAGCAATTGTTTGACCGACACGCCTCCAATTGTGTGCTGGCCGCTTTCCGAATTATTAACGAGTCAAATACACACACATCACCTTCCACCACACTCAGATACACACCACACAACTTGTCCTAAACATACAAATTTTGTACTAAACATGTGAAAGAAACGTTCAACGACTTCTGTCCAGAATTATCCCCGAATCGTATATCGAATTAGATTTTAATAAGCCATCGAGATACAAAAGAACCTCACACATGGTTATAGCAGACAATTTTCATTTCATCAGGAACAAAGTTAAGTTAAATTCAACCCATCATTATGAAGCAATAGGAATATACAAAAATTTTATGAGAGTAAATTCTTGGTCACAAACTTGAAACTATCAAGTGTGGCCAAGGATTTTGCACTTTAACCTGACACCAACCCTGAGTCCGACACTGCTCCTAATTTTGATCCCTCAATCCTTCCCAAAATTTATTAAGCCACTTTAGATCGTCCACACTTCACTCCAGCTGTTGAAGATGTTTACAATGTTTGTGCTTTTTTTGGTACAAAAGAATTGTAATCTTTATTAAGATGGAATTATTTTTTAATTATAATAAAAAATCCATACAAAAATTAACGGTTAATTAAGAAATTCAAAAAAGATTGTTAAAGGTATGTCTGAATAATGAGGATACCGTGAATAGAGATGGTTAGAAATGAAGAGGCATTAAAATGAATTGGAGAACAGATGACTCTCCTAGACAAAAATTTTCAGTCTCTCTCCGGTCTCAGAGTCTTTCAGCGTCTCTGAGAGCGTCTCTCACAGTCTCTCAGTTATTGTCCAAGTGTTTTTGTGGATCTCTCACAGTCTCTGTATGAGACTCGAACGATAAAATTGTTTCAGAGATTCGAGTCTCTCGTTCAGAGACTGGATACGAAATGAGGATCTTTCTATGAGCGACTGGAGTCTCTCGTTTGGAGACGCTAAACAGATTTTTTGACGATCTCTCTCAGCGACACCAGAGAGACTCGATGAGAGACGAAGACTCGAGTCTCATTTTCAGAGACTCTGAGAGACTGAACATTTTATCTCGGGTCTATGGAAGCCAATAAGAAATAGGCGAGATAGATTTGTAGGACACCTTCTTTGGCATGAAGGACTAGTCAGAGACATATTAGAAGCAGAAACAGGAGTTAAGAAGAGTAGAGGTCGACCTTGATTAGATTACTGCTCAAAATAGTTAAGGAAGGGGGATGTTCTAGTTTTAGGGAAATGCGAAGATTAGCTCAGAAGAAGAAAAAGTGGAGGTGCAGGTCCAATCAGTCTTAGGACTGACGACATTAAAAATGAACTAAAAAATTATAGCAAGACATTCATTTATTTGCATCTATTTACAGCAAGTTTCTTAAGCGAATTTATCTGTCTATTCTAGATGAAAATTTTTCCAAAATTACGCAATTTTCATTGCACATGAAGTTCAAAACGGTGGATCGAAATTTAATAGAACATAAATGTTCATGGTTGAAGAAGATATAATACGAAAGGACCTGCTTACACATTCCTAAATAGCGTTTTATAATTTTAATTGTCTCCGAACAAAATTCCATTAACCGTTAGTACTTTTTTTAATATAAAGAAAAGAAATTAAAATTTTTCGAAATATTTCATTAAGTTTAGCAACGTACTTCAATTTTATACTTTCTGTTTTGCTTAAAATTTTCTTAAACAAAAAGGTATAAAAAACGGTACGGTAGGTTGTGAAGCAAGGAGAAAGGTAATAATTACCGCGTCTCGAGAATAATTTACAGCTGACAGTAACACACGGGACATTCGGACGGAGTATTAGTTACTTACGATTAGGTATAAAAAATTGGGCATCCAAAAGGGGGTAAGGACCCCATTAGGTTTTTCCCGATCGATCGAGGAGAAGCGGAGAGGGCATTAAAAGTGCTATAATGAACACGCTTGGACCTATCTTCATTACTATTGGGTGCACGTGCTGTAATGCACATTCACCGTCAGCTGGACAGAGATATTGCTTCCATATGCAAGATATTTCCAACAGAAATTTTTCTTTCCTTTTCAATAACTTCAAACGCGATCGATATACGATTTCTAAAACTCCACCTACATTCATAATATACATATGTAGATACATATTATGTAATTCGCTTAAGTATTTTAGAAGATTTTAAAGTACTTATCAGTTATTCAACATATATGTTTTGAGCAGCAAATTGGCAGGGTCGTCTTTGACCATGCCGGGGCCCTTGGGCACACAGGAATTTGGGGCCCTTTTGGACAGTAAAGTGAATGATACAAACATTTGTCTGTTTTGATGTTTTAATTAAATCAAATTTGTAGATGTTCGCCTAATTAATTGGGAATATTTTAGGGGGTGGTAGTACTGTCGATACGAACAACTTTTACTATGGTGTCGATTCCAGTCTTTATATCCATTTGGAGAACTGAAATTATGTCCAGTACCAGCACTCGTATTAAATAGACGACAGGAATAACAGTACACAGATTTCTTCGACGGTGAATANGCGGCGGAAAAGAAAAGGTTAGAAGCGTTCGAAATGTGGTGTTATAGGCGAATGATGAGGATATCGTGGGTAGAAAAGGTTAGAAACGAAGAGGTATTGGAAAGAATAGGAGAACAGAGGACTCCATGGAAGTCAATAAAAAATAGGCGAGATAGGTTGGTAGGACACCTTCTTAGGCATGAAGGATAAAGGTCTAGTCAGAGACATATTAGAGGCATTTAATATTGTAATGAGAAAACATGTTAGTAGCAAGTGAACAAATACGTAAGAAATTACAACATTGGGTTAGCTACCTTCAGGTAGGTAACGTAAGTTTACAATAATGTTGTCAAATCATAAAATTTATACTAAAAACATCGATTCGGTTAACATAAAATTTTGAGTAGTAAAATTTATATATAGGTACGAAATTAGGAGTAGTTTCTTTGCGTGTATATGACAGTCAACATTAGTGCTTAACTTTCCCCAAGACGGATTTTGGTTTTGTTAGCAAGAGATTACAATTATTGAATCGTTCAGTAGGTGATCTTGTTTTATTTTTTTAACTCTACAAGTAAATGGCTGAGGTTATTGGGGATGACGACTAAATTAATTTTCAGTGTAAGTCATCTTTGGGATACTTTTGTGGTCTGGTTGTTGATAGTTATTACTGTGGATTACTTCGAAATGTACCATTTGCATGTATTCATTCCTTGGCTGTTCCACAGTTTTTTAAACATAAAGTTTTTGAGGCGTTGATATGCTGTTCATATTGGATAAAATTGACAATTTAAAATCAATGTGAAGGCCGAGTATTACAATATCATTAAACCAACGTTGTTCGTTGTTCTCCAAATAGCACACTAAGTATTCTGATTTAGATGCTGATAATTTGAATTCTGTTGTGTTCCAAAATTCTGTTAATTTATTTAAACAGTGTTGTAGGGCCTTTACGGTTGTTTTTAATTTACCTGTACATACATGCCTAATATCATCTGCGAATAATCTGACTTTGATCGGATTTGGTAAGGTAGTACATGAGCATGTAATTAAGTATTATTAAGAACAGTGTGATGCTTATAACTCAGCCTTGGGGACTCTGTATATTATTTTGTTTTTATCTGAGGGACCGCTTCCAAATCTCATCTGCATCATTATATCATTTTTTAATCAAGTGCAGCATGTTACCTCTAAAACCCAGTCGAAGAAGGGTCTTGATAATGCAGTACTTCCATACCGTACAATTTCACATCATATCCTTTTTCTGAGTCCAAGGAGACAATAGCCCAGTGCATGTTTTTGGCAAAGGCTTCACTAACATCACTACGTAGGTTGTTTAAGCGCTATAAATTGACGCAAACCATAGTGAGAAGTGGAAAACCAGCGGATGTTCTCTAGATACCATTTTAGTCTGCGATTTATCATTTTCTCTAAAAAGAAACGGGCTTGTAGTCAGTTGGTAGTGTGTTGTCCTTATTACTAGAAAAATGCTGCTATAGCCAGCTTTCATATCTTCGGGAATTGGTGTGATAGCCATATGTTGTTGTAGAAGTGAAACAGATATTCTAAACCTGAATCAGTGAGATTCTTTAACATGGCTACTAGAATATTATCTGGCTAGAGTTTTTACTGGCTTGTAAGGCGTACATTATCAATAAAGGAGAATCAAGTGGTGCCGGCGATCGAGTCATCGAGCCATCTACAATGGGGATTTCGATTGTATGCAGCTGTAATGTTCCTTCGTTGGCATGTTTGTGGTTCAGGAATTCTGGTGTATAGTTTCTATCGCTGAAATTTTCTGCAATGGTGTGTGCAAATATATTTACAAAATCTTCTTGTGAAGTTATTAGCTTACCGTTTGCGTTAATGTTTGATTTGGGATTCCATGAGGACCTGTCTTATACTTATGTACGATATATTTATAATTCATAAAACTCTATTATTCGGTTTGATCTTTCGTATGTTTTATTAAAATGAAATGTTGGAACGATGTTTCCTATCGCAGGTTGCGGTACGGCAAGGAGTTGACCAAAAAATTGTGGTTCCATGATTTTTCATCCCCCGACATAATATCACCGGACAAAAAAACCCCGTAACAATATATCTCCAGACTAAATATCCGTAAACAAAATATCCCCCCCACCCTAAAAATCGCTATAAGAAATTTTTTTCAATATTTTATTCAACCTAACTTAACCTAACCTAACCCTGCAAACTTGCGCCATGCTACCTTGCCGTACGTTCCTTTCCTTACCAACCACACCTCACATGATCAAACATAATACAATCCAACCCAAGTCAATCCAGCGCAACCTATGCTAACCTAACTTAACCTAACCTAACCTAACCCGGTCAAACACCTTATCGTACGTTCCATTCCTTACAGTAGCCTAGTCTGGAGATGTTTTATCACGGGGATATTTTGTCTAGGGATATTTTGTCACAAGGATATTTTGTCCAGGGATATTTTGTCAGGGATATTTTGTCCGCGGACATTTTGTAGGGGGATCAAAACGCCGGATACGGAAAATTGTACATAGCACGAAAGCGTTAAACTCTCCCTCCTTCTCTCTATACTCACTGCTTGCAGCGATATTTGTCGAATAACACTAAAGATCTTGCTGCGGTCTTCACAGTCATGGAACATAATTAATGGAATTACTGAATTGACATTGACTCAGTACCTAACTTCTAGATTTCTACTACTGTCAGGAAAAACTTGCGAGGAATCGTATCATCAGTCATAATTTGGTTACTTCAATAACTTAATGTGACTTCGTAAATACAGGTTGAATTCAGTTTAAATTTAAAATAGAATATAAAAAATAGTCTCGCGTTGATAATGCCCACGTTTGAAGTGGGCGAAGCACGTGTCCGCTCAGTAAAATTGTGTTAGTGGTAATTGGGGTGAGTCTCCTATTTATTCACTTTAACTTTGTTTTTGAAATGACATTTGCATCAGTTTTTAAACCTAAATGTAAACTAGGTACAATGGTTCATTTCCTAGTCATGGTAGTGATGGAGTCATGCAACTTCCTTACACTTTTAATGGATATCAAAATCCTGATTGGCTAATACGATATGAGTCGACTCTGATGGATGTATAGCCATTGCCAAGTGAAACTATTTCATGACAATAATTCAGCTACTATTTTCTTCGAAATACATGCTTTAGTTGCTAATGTCGCTACATACAAATCATTATTAAAATTAAAGTAGACAAAATATCGATCAGAATACCTTAGAAATCAAATTACAGGAGCAATCAATGTAGCAAATGTACCGATAAATAACAGTAAAAAAAAAATATTTAATTTCAAAGAGGCTAGCATTTCAATTGAAGTTGAATAATGCTACATGTAAGATAAGGAATATATATATACATTTAAGATAAGGAATCATTTCATATTTTGCATTTTCTATCTTAAATTCATTGTAACGACTTAACAATTTTTCACATTTTTAGTTAACAAAGAATGGCATTGAATATTATATGGACAAGGAGTGAACATTTTATTTCCTTGTAGTCTCGCGTTGATAATGCTCACGTATGAAGTGGGTGAAACACGTGTCCGCTCAAAAAGTTTTTGTGGTAATTAGGGGTGAGTCTTCTTTTTAATTTTTTAATTAATCCTTGTAGTAAATTCGAGCACAATATACATATTACTTTAAAAACACCTTTTAGGATTAGTTTTAGTATAATTTATGACATGATAACTGGTACGGAAGAGGACAAAGGAGGAGCGGGGAGCTTTTTCAATGGGGACAGGGCCGAAAGCAAAAAAGCAAAGATACGAAAATTAATCCGAGGTTGTTTAATTAAATTTTGTTTCCCCTTAGTAAAGAAAATATTTCATTAAATATGTAATATGCGTTATTTAGGTTAGAGTGTAGCAGAGAAAGGTTTTTTATGGATAATTATCGAAAATAATTTTTTGTACTTCTCAAAAAATGGAAGGTTTTCAAATCTCCCCCTATGGAGTATCCGGTACCATGCCGCAGGTTACTAAAACACCCGTCCATTTTATAAGTGAAATTTCTAATGAATATTTTACACTTCAACAAAATTATGATGATAGAGTGAGTTTGGAAGGCCTCCCAAAATCAGATTCTCCCCCAATTTTCTTTTTTTATACACAGAAAGATATTTTGATCAAGCTGTTTGCTGAGATTAAATCTCCACCTGATCAGATAAAGCTTCAGGGGAATTTGTTGAGGATATCACATTGGTTATTATATAATAGACTTCGGCTTAATGATTCTAAATGCCTGGTTATGTCTTTTGCTCGTACCTCCAAAGAGGTATCTCGTTACGATTACAGATTGGATGATGTTAGCCTAGAATACGTGCGCCGTGTCAAGGATTTAGGTGTAATCTTTGAGGAACCCTTTGTGTTCAATACTCATGTTAATACGATTGTTTCTAAAGCATTTAAAATGTTGGGATTCATTCTGAGGACTACTAATGACTTCTGTGACCCAAAAACGTTCTGCTTTACAACTCGCAAATTAGGCGTCTTTATCTTGATATTTATATTAAAAAACTCGAATCAGTTCAGCATAAATTCTTGAGGTACCTCGCTTTTAAGATTCGAGAACCTACGAGCTTTGATGAGCATAATTACACGTGCATTGCAACGAGATTATGATCTCATTTTTATGAAGAAGATATTGTCTGGCATTATCAGATTCGAAGATTGTTTACTACAAAGCAAATTAACGTAGGCCTGAGGAGACATAGAATGATATTTGAACATACATCCAGGTATAATTATATATACCACTCATTCTCTTTTAGAGACAGCAGAGAATGGAACGCCTTACCGGAGTCAATAAGATCAATTGATTTATTTCAATCATTCAAAAATAAAATTTCTGAATATTTGTATATTTTTACTTAAGTGTTATTTCCTTTAATTCAATTTTGTTATAAATCATTTGTATTATATTTGTACAGGACAAATTGTCCGTAGTCATTTTGAATAAAAAATTAAAATATAAATAAAAATTACGTATGCTAACTTGGTAACTATTCAAGTGTAGCATATTACTTCATTACGTAGAATAGAATCGGTGAAGCGTGTATATGACAGTCAACATTAGTGCTTAACTTTCCCCAAGACGGATTTTGGTTTTGTTGGCAAGAGATTACAATTATTGAATCGTTCAGTAGGTGATCTTGTTTTATTTTTTTAACTCTACAAGTAAATGGCTGAGGTTATTGGGGATGACGACTAAATTAATTTTCAGTATAAGTCATCTTTGGGATACTTTTGTGTTCTGGTTGTTGATAGTTATTACTGTGGATTACTTCGAAATGTACCATTTGCATGTATTCATTCCTTGGCTGTTCCACAGTTTTTTAAACATAAAGNTTGAATAAAAAATTAAAATATAAATAAAAATTACGTATGCTAACTTGGTAACTATTCAAGTGTAGCATATTACTTCATTACGTAGAATAGAATCGGTGAAAACTGCCAATCGCGAATACCTGTCTCGAACTATTTGATCTTCATTACAACACATCATAATTCTAATCGACCTACCTGCTGCTATTAAACACCGTTCAATAAATAACCACAAACAGCGAAGTAAACACCATCTCTAGAGATTGCCGCTAATTGAGAATTTATTAATGCATTACAAACTCATTTTCAATTTAAACTTCTCAAACTGAAGCCAAAGCGTGCGATACCTACTACCACATTAGAGAAGTTTAAGCAATGTTTACATAACAGGATTTTTTTTATCATAAATAAGTATGTAGTTTACACCGTTATTATTAGTAAGTATGATAATAAACAATATCCAGGGGGTACAGGTTTAGAGAGGTGGCTAATACCATAAACTGCAAGTGAACCCTATATTGTTATGTTGTGTTTAAACACGGTGTTGTCGATAGGATAGTAAAGCGTAAAGAGGACCTTGTGGCGTGTTTGTTACCCAAATGAATGACCACACTTTACGATCTTATATATTGAACACCTGCTAACTGTTTGTTGAAAATCCATTCGATGTTTTACGTGTATTAAATCTAATAAATTTAACGCGTATGTTATTGAAACTATGTATCCAAAACATGGTCAGGTCTTTGGTTAATATACGTCAAGAAATAGGTAAATTTCATATAGATAATAGGTAGATTTTATACGAGAAAGGGGAAACCACATAAGCATACTTGTGAAAACGAACTTTAAATTTAAATATAAGGCCTAGCGCGCACTACAATTTTTTAGTCGCATGATTATTTAGTTGCAAAAATGTAGTAAATTGAAATGAAAATTTTGCTTCATAACTCCAGGATTGAGAGAAGTGGTGATAGAGTAGTGGCGATGATTGATGGCACAGGGGGGTGGAAGTATAAAATACAAAATTTGAAAAAGAAACTAAAACCTAAGCCAACTACAACCTAACATAACATATCATATAAGAACATAGGCTTTCACGTCCGGAATCCATGGTAGAATTATGATTTAGGCTGAAGAGTCGTAATCCAATTGAACCGTCAAGTCTAGACGTTTCGCCAGTAGCTGTGGCTGACGTCTTCAGGATTATTGTGATGACAATATGAGCGAAGTTTCGGCCGCAACTGAGTGGAGATTAACCAGATACTGCAATTGAATTTCTACTAATGACTACCACATTATACAGTCTTTTGAACCGAATAAGAGAAGAATTAAACAACTTAAGAAATGAAGCTTTGGAAGTCGAAGTTTAATTAGTTTGGGCATAAAATAATTAATAAAGAAATGCGATTCTAAGCTACTCATTTATCATGAAATTGCAAAAAATATTTCGGCTTAGTATTTTAAGAATTAATCCGTTTTTATAATAATATAGGAATTTCTATGTTGCAAGAAAATGCATTTTAATAAATAAAAAGAAAAAGGCTGAGGGAATACCTAATAAATTAACGTTATCAGCGATTTGAGCAGCTGATTTTCCTCTTGAATGCAAATTAATTATTACTTTCCTTATTTTATTAAAAACAGCTTTACCCGGAGGCGTATTAAGGCTAACGCACACTATGAAGAACGGAATAGAACCAAACCGGACAAAAGTGCGGACAAGAAATCTGGTTCACTTGCGAGCAAAGTTTTGCTGCCAAAGTTTTTCAATATTAATTATAATAATAATGTAAAGGATGTGAGTGAGGTTCTTAGGCATTAGCCCGTCTTCACTTGCTCAAAGTTAACCAGTGAAAATTGAGAAGACCAGGAAATAATAACAATAATAAACGAAAATCAAAAGTGCTTCATGGAAAATATCCGAACCAACTTTCAACCGGAATATATAGATAAAGAAGCTTCTAATATGTAGTTAAAGAAATGAAATAAATTCTCAGAAATTGAGGGCTTCATGATAACGATTCAGGACAAAATAATAAAAAAAAAAATTGGTCTGAGCACACTTTGCTCGGTGCTAATACGACTAACTTCCCATTAGATAATACAGTTATTGTAAAGTACATTCGTTTCTAAAGTTTGAAAAAAACGCGGCACAATAATAAATAACAAACAATGTTTGAGAGTTCGTCATTTTATAAACCCATAAGAAACAGTATTTCGTCTGAGAAAACCGAATTGATAGAGTACTTGCATCAGTCAATTGGTAAATACTATTTTTTATTGTTTATCGATTGTTTATAACAATTCATTTTGTTATAAACAAATTTTTATTATAATATGTTATTATAATATGTTATTCCCTGTCTTGAATAATGATATTTCGTTATTATTGATTCCGTAACTTCATTGTTGTGATTAGATTAGAACGTATTTTAATTAAATTGTTTGTAATTAATTCGTTTTTTTTTTTATAAAAAAAAAACGGCTTGACCGATTTCGTTCAAATTTCTTTCAGATCTTCATTATGATAATATCTTTCGAAAAAATTTTGGTTGAGGGCGATATCTCAATCCGTTCTTGAGATATCGAAAACGAAAAAAATGCTGACATACGAACGTACGTACATACGTACGTACGTACGTACGTACGTAC
>NW_020442463.1:252810-266158 GCF_000699045.2 Agrilus planipennis | reverse complement strand
GTA
Source organism: Agrilus planipennis (assembly GCF_000699045.2). Classification (NCBI taxonomy): domain Eukaryota; kingdom Metazoa; phylum Arthropoda; class Insecta; order Coleoptera; family Buprestidae; genus Agrilus; species Agrilus planipennis. The sequence goes on along the minus strand of NW_020442463.1, from coordinate 266,155 downwards.
TTGGATTTAAGACCAAATAGATTAAAGTATGTTCAACTACTAGGTGCATCCTTTTTTTGCCATTTTACAGTTAGGATTAAGAAATTCGAAATCAAACAGTTTTCCGAAGGGAATTCTCTTTATTAAGAAATAAATCAACAAATTTTGTATTTTGAGAATATGTGAATGTATTTCGAATACATTGGTATTGACACTAGAGAACTTCCTAACAGTATTTCACATCATTAACTTTCACGCCTTCAATGTTAATTTTTGATTGTTATCATCTCAGTATTATTTGTGTCCTTAATTAAACGGCATATGAACGGATTTTTAATTAATAACTTAATTAATTATCCACCAGGAGCGGTGTCTTTAAATTCCCCATTCTATTCTTTGCTTTTAATAAAAACGATTAAAAAGAAAAGAAAGAAAGTGGAGAATGTCTACATTATACCTACGTAGAAGAGCGATGAAAGCAGGATGAGATATTGCAGGACTCGTCTCGTAATATATCTGTAAATGTACAAAAGCAAGCGGATGGGAAAACAAAGTGTAGTGGAGGATTAGCGGCTAATAGGGACGTGCTGAGCCGCATATCCGGGGATTCTTGCCGTTCTCATGCCTGCAGCACCCTTTTCGACAAGTGCATCAGTTCTCACTGGCTCTTTTGCTACTCAATTGTTTATACAGTTCCTTTTCAAATGAAAGGGTTTTCAACTGAAAGTCTTCCTTCTCGTTCTCCGCTAACGCCCGTTCCTTTTTTGTGTCTTTCCTCTTTATCTTTCGTCTATCACATGCAAATTTATTTAGATTTTGAATAACAACGTAGATTTCGTTTGAGTTCGGTTTGAAATAACTGTGGATTTCCCCTCACGGCTCCTGCTTTTTATCCGAACGAAACACCGTCTACTCCATGTTAATTAATAGAAAACATCCCAATATTCTCACTGTGTCTTTGTTGATGTAATATAACCGGGAACACCTTAATACGGAAAAAGGATTTTTATTAAATATTCTTAATTTATAAAAAACTTAATTTTTCTCATTTAATCAACACACTCCGTAGAATAATTAAAATATATTACCTTTTACAGTATTAAGTAGTCATTTTTAAGGAAGTCAATGTTTAGCAAAAGAAATGTAAAGGTGTATGACACACTACTAGCGAGTTGAGAACTAACCAGCCTTAGGTTAGCCTTAATACATGCAGTCATCATGTCATCAACAAAAATTTAAAACTTTTGAGTGTTTCATTCCCACCAGTCAGTAACGCTGGTGGGCGGGCAGTCCCTCCGGACTACCCCGGAACATAGGGCGGAAGACCCCCTTCAGCCTCCTTTCAGGAATGGTGGGAATGGGTGGGTGGTGGTTCGAGTGAGGAAGATGATAAGGATGAAATGAAGACAGAAGAGAATGAAAGATTATCTATGGAATATTACTGCCCCAGCATTTATGTAAGGATCCAAAAAAACCACAGAAAAACTTGGATCAAGGCAGATGGACCCGGAATCGAACCGGCGTCCTCCCGAATGCTAAGCAATGGTCTAAGCCTCTAGGCCAGGGATGGCGAACCTTTACGTATCGACGTGCCATTTTTGTAAAGAAAAGATTAATTAGCCCATAAACGTACCATCAAATAATTTTGTCTCTGTGATTGTTGTTGTTGTTGTTTAAATTATACGTGTAATTTAAATTAAAGTAAAATTAGTGTGACTTCTGTTGTTGCAGATTAGATGACAAATAACGTATGTTAGGGCTGTAAGATGTTATTTTTTGCAGAATGCCTGCTGAACTGGAGTCATCTAACCGAGTTTTTAATGTTATTTATCTCTGAAAATAATGACTCCTAGGCATAGGTTGAGGAAAACATTGTTAAAACTACATAAGCCAGCTTCTCCAAACAATTAAATGTTTTTGGTAACGCATTCCATGTGTCTAAAATTTTGTTATTAGCATTTTTACTTGTATTACCTCGTCGCTCATATAATACATACTTCACACTTTTTTTCGTAGTGCATAATGAACTCTGTGATTTATATTAGTGACGTGCCCAAAATATTGTGTTGTGTGCCACTAATGGCACGCGTGCCATTGGTTCGCCATCCCTGCTCTACGCCATGGCCGCTCGGTCATCAAGATACTACGCGGCATAAGAAGATTTTAAGACTGTTCAAAGGAATATAAGATTTCAGTTAGTTTTGAAAGAAACAGATGATATTTTCAGATAAATGTGATCGAAAAAATATATTTCACACGTTCTCCAAAGTACTCTTCCACAAATGTGGCTAAAATAAAAATTCGTATATATTGCCGTTAAGGCAGGTAAAAAGTAAAAAACAAAGTTGCACCAACCGGAAATCAAGCTTGAGCCTCCGCTAAAGCAGATCCAAATACATACGAAAATACGATTTGATCCCATTGCACCAATTATATGTATGTACTGGTTTTAGGAGTAGAAATTAAAAGCTAAGGTTAATTAATTCAATTAAGTCATTGCCAGCTTTCTTTAGGTATATGTCACCGTATTTCGGGTCGTACGCAAAAATACTGTATTTTTAATTTTTTTTACATTTCGTCATTTTTTATATAACTTTCAGAAAGCTGTCAGACAACTCCAAGGCAATAATAACACACAGTGTCATATATATGTATAATAGTATGTCAACTTTAAAATCGGTGCTGGAACAACAAAAAAAAGAAACTTTTTTTGGTTATGAAAATTATTGCAATCTTTAGAAGTAAAATCACAGAAAGTTATGAAATACAAAAGAATTTTTTGGTATTTATTGATAAATGTTTAGACATTATAGTGAGTTTACTGACAAAGCTACAGTCCAAAAATGGAAGAACATTTTAAAAAATACTGAAAATAACTTCCGAAATTTATTTATAGCAATTTACAATTGTACTTCCTTCTCTGCATTCCCGTCACTTCGGCACTCACAGAAAGACATTTTCGGTTATGAATTCGAAATGGCGAGAAGAAAGAAACGGAAGTAGTATTACATTAATAAAAAATGAGCTTTTGATTTACATTAATTTAAAAATTGAATGTAATAAAGCGTGACTTATTGTACACAAAAAACTGTCAAAAAATATAATAAGTGCAAAAGAGGATAAAAATAAATAAGTAACAAATAACAAACAATAATTTTACAGTCTTTGATTAATTTTTGTTCAAATAATTCACCAGTAGAAGAGGCTTTTAAAATACTACTCTTTAGACGGGCTTGTTTGTAAATTTAATTGAAACCAAAGAGAAATATTAGAGAGTAAAGTTAGAAAGATATAACTTTTAGCAAACCCTTACATGTGGGTACCCTGCTGTTGGGAAATCTGAACAAAAAATCAGCTTGCTCGAAAAACTGCTGCTTATCGTCTCATTTCACAACGAACCGAAGTTAATTACATTTAAAAAATGTCTACCTACAGCCACAATATAACCGACAAAAAATCGATTTCATACAAGGAATTTTTTTTAATTTTTAAATTGTAATGTATTATATTGAAGCAAATCTGGAATAATAATTTATCTTAGTGTAAATTACGTTAAGAACATTTATAGCCCATGAGCGTACTTGTTTTTTACAAATTTAACTATAATACATAATTCACGACGACATATACATTTCCTAGGAATTGTTTACAATGACGAATTTCATACTTTTCCAGTAATATATTCAGCACCTATTGTGGCATTTGAAAAATCAAACTCAATGCGCTGTAGCAAACTCAAAAAGACCAATGCTACAATTCGGTAAATATTTAACAATTACACATTATTGTAATAAAAAAATGATCGAGCTAAGAAAAACAAAAATATACCAGTATGCAAGGGAAGAAAAAGTAGGAAAAGAGCGAATATAAAGATAGGAGACGAAAGATCAAATCAGAGAAATAGTAATAGGGATATAAAGCAGAGGATAGCGCAGTGTCGAGTCGCCTTCAATAAAAGAAAGTCACTTCTATGGTCGCGAACGATTAATTTAGAAATTCAAAAAAGATTGTTAAAAATGTAGTGCGAAGCTGTATGGGTGCCAAACATGGACAGTAGGCGCGGCGGAAAAGAAAAGGATAGAAGAATTTGAAAAGTGGTGTTATAGGCGAATGATGAGGACACCGTGGATAAAGAAGGTTAAAAATGAAGAGGTATTAGAAAGAATAGAAGAATAGAGGACTCTATGGAAGTCAATAAAAAATAGGCGAGATAAGTTATTAAACAGGAGTTAAGAGGATTAGATTACTGTTTGCAAATAGTTGTGGGTTGTTCTAGTTTAGGTGAATGCGAAAATTAGGTAAGGACAGAACGGTGTCCAGCCAGTATTAGGACTGACGGCCCTATGATGATGAAAACTGATGCAGTCAAACAAATCTTAATTGTCTTCTCGAATTTACGATTGACAACAAGTGGGTCTGAGGTCTATTGAAATTGTCTACAGCACGATGATGAAGTCCAATTAGGTCGAAATGACTATTGGCATCTGATTGAGGAAATCATGACCACCATGAACGTTCGTTCTGGTTACACGCCTTCCACGTAGGGTTAGCTGCGCCGTCGTATCCTTATGGTCCTTATTGAACATTTTTAAATTCCACTAAAGGTAGCAATATAACATTCGATGTTTACTAAGTACGCTGTTTGCAGTAATTTATTAGTTAACAAGTAGGTGTTGAAATAACTTATTGTTTAGTGCAGCTGTAAACCGAAATCTTCTTATATTAATAAAATAAACTACGCTTACATTTAATTATATTCTTAATGTCCTAAATACGTGTTAAAGATCATCGATGACCACATAAAACTCACTTTTCCATCCCTCAAGAACGGTGCAGGTTTTTTAGATAAAAGGTACCCTATGTCCTTTTTTGTATTCCTGACAATGTGTCAAATGTGACAATTGTATGATGATCGGTTGAATAATTAAAGCGTGAAGTTGTAACAAACAAACCCAGAATTGGATAAGCTCTAACTGTTCTTTTCCTGTTTTTACTGCTTTCGTACCATGTTAAATTGCGAATACTGTACACGTCTATTGCACCAGTACTACATAAACTACCCTCAAAACACGTTGTGGGTCATAGTAAAATATTAAAAAACAAGAACAATTTTTTTCGTTTGGCGAAAGGAATTGTGCCTATTCCTTTTTTGTATTAGTTGACTAATTGTGGTTGACTTTTTTGTTCAATAAATATTTTCGGTCTTTGAACCTGGAATATCAACATTTCTGCATTTGTAGTTTTATTATTTATTTAAAATTCAATTCAATTCCATCAAAAACGCTTTACCCTATTTCACGAAAAATAAGACAGATTCAATTAAAATTATAATGAAGGGTCTCTATTCACGCACATAGCAATTCTATTATCACAAGTTCAATAATTCTATCGTCGTGTTTGCAATGTAAACCGTCTGTTTTGGTCGATATTTTCCTACAGGAATTCTTGCATCTGCTTTCTTTTTAAGCATTCCATGTCAGAGGAATAAACTGCCGAATAGAAAATCATTTTCATCAATCAATACATTCATTTAATTTCCTATTGACACGATCATAACATCATCATTAATTATAAAACTTGCAAACCAAGTTTTACGTACAGCGTTGTAAATTGAAAAACTTTTATCATTATTCTGTTATTAAACGATAAATAAATAAGTAAATTGTTATAAGCTGATGCTGAAGTATATATACCGTTTACTCAACTACGAGGGTGGATTGATAAGTTTCCGGCCTGACCAAGAAAAACAAGGTTTTTAAAATTTTTTTTTTTTTATTTCTCAACATAATCTCCTCCAAGGCTGATACATTTCTCATAGCGGTGTNAACTTCCTAATGGGAAGTTAAAAACTATGAAAAATATGTTATTATAAATCATCCCACAATTTGATCTAACAAATGCCGAACATGCAACACATCTCGCTGTTAGATAAAAAGTTTAAACTCATAGATCAGATAGAGCCGTACTATATATACAAACCACAAAAATGTATTAGAAAACCACTTAGCCAAACTTTATTGGGATAGAGACATAATTACAGACAAAACAGTTAATCATAACAAATCTGACATTACACTGACTATCAATGAAACTAAAACAACCTGATAGATGTTGCTGTACAAACCCTGAAAATCATAAACAAACACATATTGAGAAAATTCAACAATATATTCCTTTGACTGATGAAATAAGAGAAATGTGGAATCAGAACACAGTTCGAATTATTCAAGTAAAATTATCATCAATAGACTTTATACCTAAAACATTACACGCTAGCCTAGCCGAGTTGAAATTGCATAAGTTTACACACATAACTCTATAAAAATCAGTAATCCTTGATGGATTCGGAATAGTGTGCAGATTTCTTAACAATACTGGCATATCCCCCTTTTCAGATAACACAACAGGTCAAATTAGAAGCGGAGTTTTTAATAATCATCACCGATCATATTTCAAGGTAGGAAGTTCTGTTAGCTCTATAAAATTAGGAACAGAAAATTGGTTTCCATATGATATCCCAAAAGATAAGAGTGAGGTTCTTTGACATTAGCCCGTCTTCACTTGCTCAAAGTTAACCAGTAAAAACTGAGAAGACCGGGAAATAATAATAATCACCGATTATATTTCAGGCACAAAGTACTGTTAGCTCTATAAAAATTTAATAACAGTAAATTGGTTTCCATATCGTATCCCAAAAAATGTGAGGTTTTTTGGTATCAGTATGTCTTCACTTGCTCAAAGTTAACCAGTGAAAACTGAGAAGACCGGAAGACAATAATATAAGCTACATTAATTCATGAATTAATATTTGGTAGATACTCCTATCCTAAAATTATAGCACTTGTATTTTCCCCAAATTTATTATTCTTCAAAGTATAAAACTAACTGCTTTAATTCATTAATTTCACAGTGAATTTTCAACTAGTTGTAAATTCAATTATAATTATACAATTATATCTTAACGTAAAAAATATGAAATTGCCATAACATCCATCTGTCATAATTATAACGAAAAATTACGTGTGTCGTAAGCGATCCCAGAAATGAGCACGAAATCTTTCTCCGAAAAAGTTGCTAGCTATACTGCACTTATCGGAAATCAAGGCAAAGACAAACATTCTCGACGAACAATTTCAAACAGGTCGCCGCACTTCTGATAAGTTAGCCAACCAATAAAATTCAATTTTTTCTCAGCGCTTTTGTTCGGTTCGGTTCTCTTCCGTTCCTCATGGTGCGCGTTAGCTTTTAGCATTCTCTACCGTTGCAAGACAAATGGTTGCGGTCTATTGCGGTATGGACGGTGTCTAGATTACAAAAACCATACACTGCATAACGTATTTTCATATATCATCATTTTCACGTCTAATAGTAATAATTTTGAAAAAGAATATCAAACAAAGTGAGTACTTATCAAAAAGACTAATATTTTCACCATAAGCTAACTAAAGTGGTGAAGCTGATTTAAAAAAAAACATTTCATATGATTAAAATAATTTGAAGTGGTCTGTATTCTGTCGAAACTGCCATTCGGTAAGACAGCAGGTAAAAAAAAGATCGAAATCGCGATCTGCGTCTGACAATTTCAGAATACAGACCACTTCGAATTATTTTATTCGATTATGGTAACGTGCCTATCACGTTGAGGTTGGCTAGGCCGGGATTCGTTTTCAGCAAGTAGATATCCACACAAGTGGACCTTGTTGGAGCATACGTAATCCTAAAATGTAGCATCGTGCTACAGATGACGTTTACTGCGCCATTTGTACTATTTTCTAATTTCATATGATTATTAGTTATGAGCAAAATTTGTATAGGTTTTGCGAAAACCTACGTTCAAGACCCAGACCAAGACTGTCTCTATATAAACCAAGACCAGGATAGAACGAACAAGACCAAGACTAAAACGAAGACCGAATATGCAAGACTAAAACCAATTAAACGAAAAATTCTTACTTTAGTTTGTTTTACTAAATTTTAACACTAAATGTAATAAAAAGAAACTTTCCCACTGTTAGAAAAAAGGGATCTAGAAGAATATCTTCGGAGTAAGGATTCTTTGTTCATTTGTCTGATGGATAGTAATGATTGAAATATAGACAATTTTTTTTTTCAACATTTTTACTTCTTTCAAGAGCCTTTTATTATTTTTTTCACTAAAACACTATCGACACTATTTTCCTTAAATGTCATGACAACCTGGTATGTATGACAGAAAATTTCAGCATTTAAGACGATTATTGTGTCGGTCAATAGAAAATTTTGTGTTTAATGGAATTATTAAAAAAAGTGTCAGATTAAATGAATAGGACCAAGACCTAATACGCAAGACCAAGACTATATCAGCAGGACCAATATCAAGAATAAGACTAGAAGTATTCGAGCAAGAACAATATCAAGACCGAATCAGCAACACCAAGACCAAAATTGTCCCAGTTTCGGCAATTCTTTGATTAGTACCTGCACTATATTTGACATGTTCTTCTCAAAAAGTGATGCGGTGTGTAATGGTAAAGTTTTTTTTACGATTTAGACCCATACAGTTGGGATGGATACAACACACTGTTATATACTTTGTGCATTGGTATTAGGGAATGCCAATACGCTATCGAGAGACAATTTTTCGTTCCCTTTACATACTGATGGCCGGAGGCATGGATTCTTATGGGAAATGGCGTAGACGATTTATAACTTTTGTTCCCTACACAAACCGACCATGGTCGTCAGTGTGAATCTAGCAATCTATAGGGTTGTTCGGAAAGTCATTTCGTTTTTTCCCGACAGAGGATTTAATTGTATTCTTTTGCACCCAACTTCACATTTAAGTCGTATACTTTTTATATGCTTTGAGAGCTCATCTAGCAAGGCTTGTGTGTGAAAAATTCCAATTAATTCTACGCAGTAGTTTTTGGTTGGTGCCCTTTTAAATATGGAGAGCGATAAGCAGCATTTTCGACATATCTTACTGTTTTACTACAGAAAGGGTAAAAATGCTGTTCAAGCCAGAAAGAAATTGACTGATGTGTATGGAGAAGGTGTGTTGACAGTACGCCAGTGCCAGAACTGGTTCGCTAAATTTCGATCCGGCAATTTTGATGTCGAAGATGCACCACGTTCGGGAAGGCCGGTTGAAGCTGATAAAGACGCGATAAAGGCATTAGTTGATGTGAACCGGCGAATAACAACACGTGAGATCGGATTGAGGTTAAATTTATCAAATTCAACAGTTTATGACCACTTGAAAGGCCTGGGATTATCCTCGAAGCTCGATGTATGGGTTCCCCATGTTCTCACAGAGAGAAATCTGTGTCGCCGCATTGACGTCTGCGATTCGCTTCTCAAACGTCACGAAAATGATCCGTTTTTGAAGCGCATCATCACTGGGGACGAAAAATGGGTTGTATACAACAACGTCAAACGCAAGAGGTCATGGAGCAAAAAAGATGAACCGGCTCAAACCATTTCCAAAGCCGATATTCACCAAAAAAAGGTGATGCTGTCTGTTTGGTGGGATTTTAAAGGAATCGTTTTTTTTTAGCTTTTACCGGATAACACAACGATTAATTCGGAAGTCTACTGTCATCAGCTGGACAAACTGAATGATGCACTTCAACAGAAAAGGTCAGAACTAATCAACAGGAAAGGTGTAGTGTTTCACCAAGACAACGCGAGACCTCACACAAGTTTGGTCACTCGCCAAAAGCTTTTACAGCTTGAATGGGATACAATGCTACACCCACCATATTCTCCAGACCTGGCACCATCGGATTATTATTTGTTCCGGTCACTCCAAAATTTTTTAGACGGTAAAACCTTCACCTCAAATGAGGAGGTCAAAAACCTCCTCGATCAGTTTTTTGCCAGCAAAGACCAAAAATTTTATGAGCGTGGAATTATGCTACTACCAGAAAGATGGCAAAAGGTGTTGGACCAGAACGGTCAATATATAATTTAATAAAGTATTTGTTTATTATACGAAAACTGTCTTTCATTTCCACAAAAAAAAACGAAATGACTTTCCGAACAACCCTATAGCAGCAACCAATCGAGCAGCTATCAGGTCTATAGATCTAATGGGCAATTACGTTGAATTATTTCGTTCAGGTCCACAATCCTATATACAACAGGAAGGACATGATCTTGACAGCAATCACTTCGTTTGTGTTGTCTTCTCCTACTGTAACCTGAATGGTCTAAGCAACTACATAAACGCATTCGTCATTTACTAAACATTTTTGATTGCTTAGGATCATAAAGTTACGGTAAGAAGAGATAACCGTGATCATAATTCATCCTTTTATTTACGGGTATTGGATTTAAGACCAAATAGATTAAAGTATGTTCAACTACTAGGTGCATCCTTTTTTTGCCATTTTACAGTTAGGATTAAGAAATTCGAAATCAAACAGTTTTCCGAAGGGAATTCTCTTTATTAAGAAATAAATCAACAAATTTTGTATTTTGAGAATATGTGAATGTATTTCGAATACATTGGTATTGACACTAGAGAACTTCCTAACAGTATTTCACATCATTAACTTTCACGCCTTCAATGTTAATTTTTGATTGTTATCATCTCAGTATTATTTGTGTCCTTAATTAAACGGCATATGAACGGATTTTTAATTAATAACTTAATTAATTATCCACCAGGAGCGGTGTCTTTAAATTCCCCATTCTATTCTTTGCTTTTAATAAAAACGATTAAAAAGAAAAGAAAGAAAGTGGAGAATGTCTACATTATACCTACGTAGAAGAGCGATGAAAGCAGGATGAGATATTGCAGGACTCGTCTCGTAATATATCTGTAAATGTACAAAAGCAAGCGGATGGGAAAACAAAGTGTAGTGGAGGATTAGCGGCTAATAGGGACGTGCTGAGCCGCATATCCGGGGATTCTTGCCGTTCTCATGCCTGCAGCACCCTTTTCGACAAGTGCATCAGTTCTCACTGGCTCTTTTGCTACTCAATTGTTTATACAGTTCCTTTTCAAATGAAAGGGTTTTCAGCTGAAAGTCTTCGTTCTCGTTCTCCGCTAACGCCCGTTCCTTTTTTGTGTCTTTCCTCTTTATCTTTCGTCTATCACATGCAAATTTATTTAGATTTTGAATAACAACGTAGATTTCGTTTGAGTTCGGTTTGAAATAACTGTGGATTTCCCCTCACGGCTCCTGCTTTTTATCCGAACGAAACACCGTCTACTCCATGTTAATTAATAGAAAACATCCCAATATTCTCACTGTGTCTTTGTTGATGTAATATAACCGGGAACACCTTAATACGGAAAAAGGATTTTTATTAAATATTCTTAATTTATAAAAAACTTAATTTTTCTCATTTAATCAACACACTCCGTAGAATAATTAAAATATATTACCTTTTACAGTATTAAGTAGTCATTTTTAAGGAAGTCAATGTTTAGCAAAAGAAATGTAAAGGTGTATGACACACTACTAGCGAGTTGAGAACTAACCAGCCTTAGGTTAGCCTTAATACATGCATTCATCATGTCATCAACAAAAATTTAAAACTTTTGAGTGTTTCATTCCCACCAGTCAGTAACGCTGGTGGGCGGGCAGTCCCTCCGGACTACCCCGGAACATAGGGCGGAAGACCCCCTTCAGCCTCCTTTCAGGAATGGTGGGAATGGGTGGGTGGTGGTTCGAGTGAGGAAGATGATAAGGATGAAATGAAGACAGAAGAGAATGAAAGATTATCTATGGAATATTACTGCCCCAGCATTTATGTAAGGATCCAAAAAAACCACAGAAAAACTTGGATCAAGGCAGATGGACCCGGAATCGAACCGGCGTCCTCCCGAATGCTAAGCAATGGTCTAAGCCTCTAGGCCAGGGATGGCGAACCTTTACGTATCGACGTGCCATTTTTGTAAAGAAAAGATTAATTAGCCCATAAACGTACCATCAAATAATTTTGTCTCTGTGATTGTTGTTGTTGTTGTTTAAATTATACGTGTAATTTAAATTAAAGTAAAATTAGTGTGACTTCTGTTGTTGCAGATTAGATGACAAATAACGTATGTTAGGGCTGTAAGATGTTATTTTTTGCAGAATGCCTGCTGAACTGGAGTCATCTAACCGAGTTTTTAATGTTATTTATCTCTGAAAATAATGACTCCTAGGCATAGGTTGAGGAAAACATTGTTAAAACTACATAAGCCAGCTTCTCCAAACAATTAAATGTTTTTGGTAACGCATTCCATGTGTCTAAAATTTTGTTATTAGCATTTTTACTTGTATTACCTCGTCGCTCATATAATACATACTTCACACTTTTTTTCGTAGTGCATAATGAACTCTGTGATTTATATTAGTGACGTGCCCAAAATATTGTGTTGTGTGCCACTAATGGCACGCGTGCCATTGGTTCGCCATCCCTGCTCTACGCCATGGCCGCTCGGTCATCAAGATACTACGCGGCATAAGAAGATTTTAAGACTGTTCAAAGGAATATAAGATTTCAGTTAGTTTTGAAAGAAACAGATGATATTTTCAGATAAATGTGATCGAAAAAATATATTTCACACGTTCTCCAAAGTACTCTTCCACAAATGTGGCTAAAATAAAAATTCGTATATATTGCCGTTAAGGCAGGTAGAAAGTAAAGAACAAAGTTGCACCAACCGGAAATCAAGCTTGAGCCTCCGCTAAAGCAGATCCAAATACATACGAAAATACGATTTGATCCCATTGCACCAATTATATGTATGTACTGGTTTTAGGAGTAGAAATTAAAAGCTAAGGTTAATTAATTCAATTAAGTCATTGCCAGCTTTCTTTAGGTATATGTCACCGTATTTCGGGTCGTACGCAAAAATACTGTATTTTTAATTTTTTTTACATTTCGTCATTTTTTATATAACTTTCAGAAAGCTGTCAGACAACTCCAAGGCAATAATAACACACAGTGTCATATATATGTATAATAGTATGTCAACTTTAAAATCGGTGCTGAAACAACAAAAAGAAAGAAACTTTTTTTGGTTATGAAAATTATTGCAATCTTTAGAAGTAAAATCACAGAAAGTTATGAAATACAAAAGAATTTTTTGGTATTTATTGATAAATGTTTAGACATTATAGTGAGTTTACTGACAAAGCTACAGTCCAAAAATGGAAGAACATTTTAAAAAATACTGAAAATAACTTCCGAAATTTATTTAAAGCAATTTACAATTGTACTTCCTTCTCTGCATTCTCGTCACTTCGGCACTCACAGAAAGACATTTTCGGTTATGAATTCGAAATGGCGAGAAGAAAGAAACGGAAGTAGTATTACATTAATAAAAAATGAGCTTTTGATTTACATTAATTTAAAAATTGAATGTAATAAAGAGTGACTTATTGTA
>NW_020442463.1:246818-252115 GCF_000699045.2 Agrilus planipennis | reverse complement strand
CTCGCACTACTATTCATGATTGAACAAAACTTTTGGCAGGTACTGTATGAAAAAGTATGTTTAATGAACAAGGGTCGAGAGTATAATGAGCTTTTTTCTCCCTACCTACGATTTTGCCACCGCGCATCCATGATATTGGAAGGGGCACATCGCTAGAGAAAGTAAATGAAGTATAGCGAAAAGTCTAGCCTATTTTACAGTATGAAAGCTGGAACGACAATATTCTCAGGAAAGGTAGCTCCACCGTCCAGCTTCCTTCATACTCTCAAGATGGGTTACTTTCAGACAGGGTGTTAGATTTTTAATCGCAGATTTGGTTAACATCATACAACCGTCCATTTTTCAAATAGAACATCCTGTATATATTTTCATAGCCTTAAGCAGAATTTTATTCTCTTTTGAAACGTACCACAGCTTCCTATACCCATCTCTTCTTGTTTTCTTTGTGAAAGCAACCAAAATTGTTTAATTTTTTACGAAAATGGCTTCGAAATTATTACCAGAACTTCAATGTTTTTACTTAAAATTTTGATTTTCTTTTGAGTCTCTAAATAAAAAATAAAAGCAGAAGCAAGAAAATTCGTTTCCAGTTTCCCATGTTTGTCATTTATAGTTTCTCTGTAATTTGATAATTTATGACCGTAATTTTTGTGGTTCATTATCGCGCAAACATGAAATAATTTAAAATTTCCGTGTTATCACGGTCGGAACTTTTAATTTATTTATCTATAAAAATTTCCATATACAGTAGAAAGCAGGGGCGTAAATGCTTTGTTAATATTAACGTTGGAGGCAGTTGCATTCATCATTTGGCAGAGGACAGTGTTTATATTTGGGATTATCCTTAAATTTATAGATATTAAAGCAGACTTGTGCTTAGGTGCGAAAACCCGTTGCTAATTGGATAGGCTCGCACCTGGGTCCCAACTAGACTTATTTAGCGCTGAAAAGGCACACGGAAACTCAATCAGCCTCCGAGAAGAAATTGAACCAGCTACCAGTTACGAATTAAAATCATTTATTATCCTTGTCAAGGATTTCTTCACGACTTATTGCTCCAACACTATCAGCAGGAACATTAATTAGTTTTACTCTACAATGTGGCGATATAATTAAGTTGAAATTTAGAAATAAAATCAATTTTTAAATTACGTGAATATTATTTTACAGACAACGCAAACTGTTCGTCGAACATATAAAGCACATATTTCTTTGTCATGTTGAATATAGTTTTTCAGCCTCCTGCTTCTGTGTAGTGATGAGCAAAGGAACATTAACATCGGGACTTCCCCGGTCTTGGTCTTGCTCAAATACTTCTACTTTATTCGATTATGGTAACGTGCCTACCACGTTAAGGTGAGCTACCCCGGGATTCGTTTCAGCAAGTAGATATCCATATATTTAAATGGACCTTGCTGAAGCATACGTAATCCTAAAATGTAGCACTGTACTACAGATGGCGTTTACAGCGCCATTTGCCGTATTTTCTAAAACGCCCTGTTAAGGCAGCAGGTAAAAGTTGATATGTGTTCTGTCGGGGCTGCCTGCGACGCGCTGATGAGACCCAAATAATTGAAATCGCGACCCGCGTCTGGCAGTTTCGACAGAATACAGACCACTTCGAATTATTTTATTCGATTATGGCAACGTGCCTACCACGTTGAGGTGAGCTACGCCGGGATTCGTTTTAACAAGTAGATGATATCCATATATTTAAATGGACCTTGCTGAAGCATACGTAATCCTAAAATGTAGCACTGTACTACAGATGGCGTTTACAGCGCCATTTGTCGTATTTTCTAGTAACTATCTTAAATGCGAAAATATGAAAGCCTGTCATGACATTTAATGAAAATAATGTTCATGGTTTTAAAAGTTATAAAAACTAGAGAACCCTTCCTCCAATGCATCAATTGACCTTTTAGCGAACAAAATAGTACAAGGTTCTTGAAAGAAGTCAAAAATATCGAAAAAAAATTAGTTTGTCTCTATTATTAACCAGACATAAGAACACTTACTCCGAGGACATTCTTTTAAATCCCTTTTTTGAAACAGTGTTAAAGTTTCATGGTTTTGTATATGCAGATTTTGTGTCGACCCCTGGAATTGTCTTGAACGTCAGGTTTTTAAGATGTCAACTTTAAAACTCGAGTAATGCAATTATTGACCCTCTTAAATAAAAGAAAAAAACAACTAAAAAAGTAGTTAGTTCCAAGGTATCTTTTGTGACCGATCTTGACATCAAAATTACACCGGAGTTTGAAATATCTTAACCTCAAGATCCTAATGATAGAATTTGGCTTGCTTGATTTTGAAATGGGGGATACCCAGGCACATTGAGAGGGAGTAGCTCAAGGGACTGAAGCTTCCTCCCCCCCTGAAATTTCACAAATTCTAGCAAATTTGGGCTTATTTATGAATGTATTTTAAAAAGATACAAAAAAACATCTCGAATGTGTTGCAGCTTTATACTACCTGTTAACAGCGTGGCCGTTACTCTTATTGAATTACATCATGCAGTTATCCGATTTCTCAAATTTTTCAGATTTTCTAGTGGTGTAGTGTAAACTAATGATTTCAGGTGGCCCCGTGGACAACAACCAAGAGGGTTTAATTCCGGGGATCAAACAAACTATTAACTATTAAAACTATTAATATTTGATGAACTTTTACAGTACTTTTTATATCGATTGTATCTCAAACGTAAACGATTAGCATTGTGCTTTATATTTATTGTTTTGTATAATAATTTTTAATTTAAATAAAACATTTGGCTACTATTTTGGTATCAGGCGTTCTGATCTCCCGACAAAATATCCCTACGATCAAATATGAATTATTTTCATAATATGTTATGTTTTACTGAATTTTACGTATTTTCTTTGAATTTAACCTAACCTAACCCCGATAAAGTATCCCCGAAAAAAACATCCCTGACAAAATATCACTAAGACCAACTACGAATTACTTTCGTAATATGTTCTGTTTTATTCAATTTTACATATTTTCTTTGAATTTAACCTAACTTAACTCCGACAAAATACCCCCGAAAAAGCATCCTTGATAAAATATCTCTCTCTAAGACCACATATATATTTTTTTCTTCATATGTTATATTTCACTCAATTTTACGTATTTCTCCTTAATTTGTTGCAGTTTTTTAATATGATAATGAAATATTTCGTTGTCTTCGATTTTTTTTGTCTTGGGGATATTTTGTTGGTGATTACTTATCGGAGATCAAATATCATGGAACCACGATTTTCCCACCGTATAGTAAAATTACATTGCATTTCACCTAATTTTATGACTCACTAGCCTAGTTTTCTGATAAACTTAAGGGTTTGAATATAAACTTGAAAACTGGTTATACATTAAAGTGCATATACGAGCTATTATCATCCGGGTAATTATACTACGATTATTTATTGTTATGCGAGATATAACATTTTAATATATTAAATGTTTAACTTCTTATACCAACGAAATAGAAGTGTGTAATAGAAGTTATCAGTCGAAAGTCTCAAAAATCGTTTACATTTTCCGCATAAAAAAACCCTGTCTCCTATTACAATTTTTGGAGATCCGATCCTGAACAAACATGTACCTTACTTCGCAGCAAGCTAAACAAGTCGGGGTTAGTTCATTTAGTAAAAACAAATTTACAGTCGGGATATCTTAATAAAGCAACGTAAGGTAGGTGTTTGGCGGCCCGCACTATCAGGACTTTGCAGCGGCATGGGGGTGAGTTAAGCCTGGATAACGTACCCCTGGGACGTGTCTTATCTGCGCCTACCGACCACTGGACGTTTCAGCCACTTCCAACGATTGACACTGCTGACGCGTTGTATGGAGGGTGTCTAATAATATTAGTTATACGTATTATACACCACAACAAAACCGATTTTCATTTAAATCTGTTGAAATTTTAAATAATAAGTAAATCCTTTTCAGTAGATGGGCGATTCTACGTTAAGAGGTTGCCTGATGATGGAAAAGTGCCGTGATATAAATATTTAAAAATATGTTTTTTTCCGAAGTTGTACTATGTAATCAAGTATTTTGTATACTACTTTAAGATGGCCAGTCAATTAATTCATTTTTACATGTTTTATAAGAGGCCAGGGGAGATACTCTATACAGGGTAGAGACATTTATATATTTTTTTCGTGATAGTTTATAACTATCAAAGACTTTTAAATCTTCATACAGTCTTCTTAATATAANAACTGAAGTGTAAATGAAAACTATTTTAAAAATTATTCCACCCAGTGACTCAATCAAACCTTTATTTTATGTTATTTGTGTAATTAAAAGGTAATGAGTAAACAAGAAATAAAATAGAACAGGTAGATACCCATGTTTGAAAGAAAATAAAAAGAAATGTTTGAAAAGGTCATTTTTGGTTATTATGAGCTTATTACTATTCTAAAGCCAACAAGACTACCTATTATTTAAATAAAAAAGATAACAAATGAGATCACGCCTGTTAAAAACCGTTAATAGTTTTGTCAAAAGCTTAAAAAAGCCGCTGTCCTTTCATTTTTAGGTTAGGGGCTGATATGTTTTCTATGATCTGGTCCCATCTGATGAAACAAAAAACATTGTCATCAGTTCTGAAACTTATCCTACTATCATCACAGATTTTATAGAAAATGACCTGAACTTCATCTTCTTCGACACCTGTACATATAGCTACGTAACGATATTCTATGCTTCTATGAAAAAGTTTAACCAGTGC
The DNA here is from genome assembly GCF_000699045.2 of Agrilus planipennis. NCBI lineage: Eukaryota > Metazoa > Arthropoda > Insecta > Coleoptera > Buprestidae > Agrilus > Agrilus planipennis. Next base: position 247,374 of record NW_020442463.1, on the reverse strand, counting down.
AAAATCGCCACTTTGAATTTTTTTTCCCCAGATGTTGAGGGTTGTGGTTCGTCTTCAAACTGACTTTTCCCCTCAGAAACTGATTCGTCAAAAAGCGAAGAAGATATTTGAAGTTGCTTCGTTTTTATAAGATATTAGTGACACGCAAATAGTTTCACATGGTTCGTCGTCAGATTCAGTTTCAGGCACATACACATCATCAGTATGAAGGCGCGGTTTCGCATTAATGGTTACTAAATCCAAAGTACCGAGCACAAAATGATTGCAGACATAAAAAAACATAAAAGTCTTATTTAAACATTTCTAAAATCAAACAAGTTCCCCTTTTTCTATTCGCGGCCGTCGCTTATATCCCACTTCTGTATCTACCCTGGACTTATGATCTCTCCCCTGGCATCAAATGAGCCAGGGGAAATACGGCAGGGGAGAGAAATTTTCGCCAAAAAACGAACACAATCAGAAGAGAATGTATTGTTAAGAAAAACCGAAGGAACACAGTAAACTACGCAGTGATTAAAGTAAATACACCTTACAAACAAAGTTTTACTTTCAATAA
>NW_020442463.1:243675-245444 GCF_000699045.2 Agrilus planipennis | reverse complement strand
GCTGATATGTTTTCTATGATCTGGTCCCATCTGATGAAACAAATATCATTGTCATCAGTTCTGAAATTTATCCTACTATCATCACAGATTTTGTAGAAAATGACCTGAACTTCATCTTCTTCGACACCTGTACATATAGCTACGTAACGATATTCTGTGCTTTTATGAAAAAGTTTACCCAATGCAAAATCGCCACTTTGAATTTTTTTCCCCCAGATGTTGAGGGTTGTGGTTCGTCTTCAAACTGACTTTTCCCCTCAGAAACTGATTCGTCAAAAAGCGAAGAAGATATTTGAAGTTGCTTCGTTTTTATAAGATATTAGTGACACGCAAATAGTTTCACATGGTTCGTCGTCAGATTCAGTTTCAGGCACATACACATCATCAGTATGAAGGCGCGGTTTCGCATTAATGGTTACTAAATCCAAAGTACCGAGCACAAAATGATTGCAGACATAAAAAAACATAAAAGTCTTATTTAAACATTTCTAAAATCAAACAAGTTCCCCTTTTTCTATTCGCGGCCGTCGCTTATATCCCACTTCTGTATCTACCCTGGACTTATGATCTCTCCCCTGGCATCAAATGAGCCAGGGGAAATACGGCAGGGGAGAGAAATTTTCGCCAAAAAACGAACACAATCAGAAGAAAATTTATATTGTTAAGAAAAACCGACGGAACACAGTAAACTACGCAGTGATTAAAGTAAAGACACCTTACAAACAAAGTTTTACTTTCAATAACAAAGGATTAAAACTTACCAGGGGAGATACTGCATTCATCCGCAAATTTCGAGTGACGTGATCGAATTGTCCGCCAATGAGATCACGCAAGTGGCTCGCGCGTCGTTTATTGTTAACTTGACATCAAAGCCAATGCTCTAAGTTTAAAATTTTTAACGACACTTACTTTATCGACATTTTGTAAAGGATGTAAAATGTCCAGGGTATGAGACTTAAAATATGAGGGACAAAAATTGCGTACTTTTTTTTAAAGAAAATAGAATTTCATTTTTTTGTTTCACATTTACCATTGTTACTCACGCTTCTTTATGAAATAAATAATGCTGAAATTTCTAATTAATTAGAAACGTATTAAATTACACTGACTTCTTTGCGAAACAGTAAAGGGACAGGCCAGGGTAGATACTTTTTTCAAGGTTGACATGCAATTATAGCTAAACTATATTAATTATAGTATTGAAATTTACTGGCAACAAAGTAAACGTTGTTTATTATTATGTACGTTGGTCATTTCCTACAAATTTTCAACTAATCTATGTTTTCTTCATTTAGACACCATTAGTACCTCTTAACGTAGAATCGCTCAGATATATCCACCTATTCAAGAGTGCTTCCACAAGAATTTTGAAACGTTTAATAATCATACACATGTAGATAAAGATATTCTAGTATATGGAGGTTGTACCTATATTTGTCCATCGCTCACGTGAGGCGTCAACAAAACATTTTATTTTCGATTAAAGATTGTAATAAAATGATAAAAGATGCACTAAATGCCATAAGGGTGATCTATTTAAATGTTTATCAACTGACTGTATTAAACGGTTTAAAAGACATTTTCGAACTGAAAAACATTCTAGTTGGGGCGATCAAAATTGGCAAAGTTCGCGATAAATTACCTGCGAGAATGTTTCCACTTGTCATTTACTTAAGGTGACCATATTTTTTTATTTCAAATCCGGGACGGGAACTTGTAGCGGGAGGGGGTAGTTAAGTTAAATAACTTAAATATGATTTTTTTAATAA
>NW_020442463.1:239687-242833 GCF_000699045.2 Agrilus planipennis | reverse complement strand
TGCTTCAAGTGGTTTAAAGCGTGCCGCGTATTTTGATATGCACAATTTTTTCGGTTCAAATTTTGTAAAAATAATTCTAGTTGAAATATATTTAAAATAAATATTGAAAATAAGAACCTTTTCAAAAATTCGGGACAATCCGGGACAAAAAACCTGAATCCGGGACAAATATTGCTTCTAGAAAAATCCGGGACGCAAGGTGGAAATCCGGGACTGTCCCGGCCAATTCGGGACGTATGGTCACCTTACATTTACTTCGTTTTTAACACGCTCTTGTTAAGTTACAAAATTCTTCATGAGTATAACCTAAACAAAGTAAAAAGAGATAACCGAATAACAGTAAGCGGTGTAGTGGTTAGAGGTTGCTGAGGTACGCATAGGATCAGGGTCAGCTTTATAACTCCTTGGTTGGATTATATCTTTATACAAGCGTCTTGCTCTCCTAAATTCCTGACAATGTTGAACTTTTTTCAAATCCGATGCCGGCAGCATGTCTAAATTATACTTGTCTGCATCTCTTTCTGTTACACATCAATTGGTATAATTATTCCTTTTTCTTTGTAAGTGTTCGCTGCAATTCCTACCTGACATTTCTTTTCTACGTTGACAATATTCCCTATAACGTCTGTCGTGAGTAAAAGTAGGCGTTCCGTTAGCAACCTATCTAGTCTAGAAAGTAAATGCGACAGTTTTATTGCGGACTATGCCAGCTTTCAACGGCCTAACCATCGTCTGCTGAAAAGCCAACTATATGAATTTTTCGCCACCACTACTGTAACAAATGAAGTCACAACCTACAATCCGCATATCGCCCCAAGTTAGTATCACAGCACTATGAATAACTTGTTCAAAGCCAATGGTAAAGTTAAGAGGTTGCCTTGGTTATCCTCTAATAAATTCATGGGTGCCAAGCTAGGGTACCATAACGCTATTATTCGAGCATCTGCTATTCGTCTATATCTATACTAAACATCTTAAATCAATTCCTAAAATTTGTAATAACATCTTAATTCTATCCTATTAATATATTCGTATGTCTAACAATTCCATATGTACACGCTTTTTGATACCACAGTATTTTTGAAAATTTTATTTGAAAAACCTTGCTAACAGAGCAAATACTGTAATACAGATGATGAAGCACCTTTTTATGGTCAAAGATTGTTTGCTGCTTCATACAAAAAATGGATGGTGTATCTAAGATTGTTAGCATGCTTCTTCTGTATATTCTAGCTTGTTGTACTTTTTACTATTTGTAATGAGTAACAGGAGTTTGTATTGATAAGAAACTTTAACAATTATTATTAAAAGTTCTTAATCAGAAATGTTTAGAAACTTCCAGGTAGTTTGTACCAAAAAATTGCCAAAAACTAGTCAATAACATGATATTAATTAACATGTTTTTATGCAGTAACTTTGGTTTCGAAACTACCTATGATGTAGGTACTGATGAGAACTAATCATAAGAAACATCTGCTTTCGATCGATTACTAACCAAGAGCCTAATCATTAAGCTCTTGATGGTTCGTATTCAGTCGTGGATTGCAATTTCGATCTCATTGAATCGAAACCACTAAATAGCGTGTTAACGCCATCTATAGAAAACTGCTACTCATTGTCGGATTAAATAATTTTCCACAAGATCTTTTTCTAGTAGATATCGTTGGTTCACATTGACAAATAAAAGTCTTACTACTCTGGCAGGCACATAAAGTTAGCGATAAATATCAGTAGGTGGCGGTATGTTGTTAATAACTTAACGATATTAAAAATTATATCGTAGGTGTAGTACTTACTAAAATATCCCTATCATCGATTTCCCTCAATAAAGGAAGGAAAGGCTGTATTCGAACCGACATATCACTCCAATATGTTTTGTGTTTAAAAGCAAACGAGAGGTTAATTAATTATCCTTCACCGATTCACTTGTTTAAATTGAAACCTTTATACTGGTGGCGGTGTTGATGTTGTCGACGGTGTCGGTGTGCGTCGGTCGGTCGACGTTGTTTTGTTTTAAAAAAGCTCTCCCTGATTTGCTAGTGTTTGCTCGTGGCAGTCTGATGTTTGTTTCACGTGCTGCTGTACGATTTTCATATTATGATAGTCGTGCGTGAGTTTGACAGATTAATTATTATTTTTGTTCCGAATTGAATTACCTTTGGGGAAGTTTTGCGGAAGAAATTTCTACTTTTTCGATCAAATCAAGCTTTCACGTTCACAAAAAAAGAATGATACTCATTTTTTTAATTCATCGAAACCTCAAAATAAGCACATACATGTACGTAAACCTTTGTTACAAAATTGAAAAGCGATTTTTATCTTTCATCGGATTGTTAACACGGCCTTTTGGTACCCCCACGCTCTTTTGTAAATATAAAACATGTCTATGAAATGTAAAATCTTAAAATACATCTATGTTCTACAACGTGGTTTCTAAGAGAACTTGACGTTCATGACATTAAAAACAAAAGTTTCGATTAGAAGTTACTCATTGATTCTACTATAACTATTTTGCCGCACAGCAACGTGTTCAGATGGAAGATATTCAACAAACCGTGGGGTAAGTCTCGACACTGTGTGTCGCTTCACTGGTGCGATCCCTAAGGTCCGCACGAATAACTTCCCAGTACAGGAAGCAACTGATTCAAGTCACCAACTGCGAATACAGATATACAGTATCTAGTACTGAATAAAACTATCTGATTTATTTCAAAGTATCGAGTTATAACCGAACCAAATAAAATAATCGAATAAAATAATCCGAAGTAGTCTGTATTCTGTCGAAACTGCCAGACGCGGTTCGCGATTTCGATCTTTTTGGATCTCATCAGCGCGTCGCAGACAGCTCCGACAGAACACAGACACAACTTTTACCTGCAGTCTTATCAGCGCGTTTTAGAAAATACCACAAATGGCGCGGTAAACGCCGTCTGTAGTACGATGCTACATTTTAGGATTACGTGTGCTCCAACAAGGTCCATTTAAATATATGGATATCTACTTGCTGAAACGAATCGTGGCGTAGCTAACCTCAACGTGATAGGCACGTTACCATAATCGAATAAAACAATTCAAAGTGGTCTGTATTCTGTCGAAACTGCCAGACGCGGATCGCGATTTCGATCTTTTTGGATCTCATCAGCGCG
>NW_020442463.1:233997-239382 GCF_000699045.2 Agrilus planipennis | reverse complement strand
GTTGAGGTTAGCTACGCCGGGATTCGTTTCAGCAAGTAGATATCCATATATTTAAATGGACCTTGTTGGAGCATACGTAATCCTAAAATGTAGCATTGTACTACAGATGGCGTTTACCGCGCTATTTGTGGTATTTTCTATAACAGAACCAATTAAATTAAGTTTTCTTTGAACAAACACACAGACACACACATCTCCAAATTATGTTGTGATGCTATACTCACTTTTAAATTTCAAAATATGTTGAAAATCGCGATTTGAAAAATTGCATAACTTTAACACTAATTCTGAAATTATTATCAATTTTAAACTTATATTAAAAATCATCACAAATTAACTGGGACACTTTTAAATGAATGTGCAAGGGGCCGGACGGGTGTCGGGTCGATCCGGTCCTTTGTACTAATATCCTAGGCTACTGATACGCGCTAAATCTTAAGGTATATAACCTATAAGCAGCACCAAATGTTAAGTACGACTTTAGTATCTTAAGCTGCAACCAATCCAACTGAATGTGGGAAAAGGCCGAAGTCTTAGTAACAGATGGAACCTGAGATGTTACTAATGCTGGAGTGCAAGTAATTCCCTCGAAAATCGGACCAGTGATGAAGACTGGTACCACGAGAGGTGCGGGAGCCACAGGTGGGGATTTTCTTACATGTCCAGCCGTCTTGAGGTGGAATTTGCAGTGCGAGCATAGTGCGAATGGCTACACCCAGCATAATGGGGAAAAGGAGAAAGTACCATGATAGGTAAGCGGCACCAATCCTACTATCCAAAGCCTTCTAAACTAAGTACCTGACACTATAGTATCCAAGGCTAGCAACACGCCATAACCACATTGCAGTAGTTTGAGGTGTTGGACCAGGTACTGTAGTATTTCAGGCGGTCTCTGCTGACAGACTACATGACGTTCACAAATAAGATCACTTGCAACTGATCCCACTAAATGCAAGAAAAGCACGAAACCTTAGTAAAAGATATGTGGTAGAAGTTCAAAGGGGGCATTGCAAGAAATCTGACTGATAGGTGTCGTCTCTTGAGCATAACCTGATCAGTGATGAAGATTTTGAGGTCCGGAGTTCCTTCTGAGGAATCCTTCGGCCTGTCCGGTCGTTTGAGATTGGACTAGTAGCGATGAAGTAGATACCACAATCAGTAAACGGCATATATGCCTCGAGTACTAAACCAGCTAAACCTGGTAGGGTTTAAAAGGTCTCGTTCACACCAGAGGGTTTTAGACAGTCTTGCTCACCTTTTAGGAAAAAATGATTGCGGTAACTTTGGCCATCGTGCGCTGCTTGGGTAATAATCTCGCATTAGTGAAGACCGAGGTAGGTAAGCCGCAAGGTTGAAATCACCATGTTAATCAAAACTAACCGAAGGTTACCTCTACGCACGTTTATTAAAAAAAATCCAACGTTTCTCCAAAAGTTTATGGGTTCTTTCAAGGACTATATACAGTAGTAATAACATAAGAAACCAGGCAGGGGTTATTTTGATAGAAACTACAAAGAAAAGGTAGACAGGCGGAAAGAATATTTAGAGAACCTATATGCAGGTCATGAGTTAGGAGATATATTACAGAAGGAAGATAGTGTGGAGGTATGTGAGCTTGGTTACCTCATAATAAGAGAAGAGTTTGAAGTAGCTTTAAAAAACTTAAATAATAATAAGGCGTCAGGTAGAGATGGGATACAGGAAGAAATTCTAAAACATGCAGGGCAAGAGGTTAGAGATAGTATGTTTAAGCTAGTTAGCCCCGGAGAATTATAAACGGAACGTTGTAGTAACCATACCTAAAAAGAGAGGAGCGGATAGTTGCGAGACTTCCCATGCGTCATGATCGGGAAAATTAATTTAGGTTTAGAAAAAATAGAGAAACGTGGGAAGCCATTCTAGGTTTGCGGGTAACAATAGAGAAAAGATAAAGAAAGGAAGGAGTGCATACGTAGGACTTGTAGATTTAGAAAAAGCTATTGACAATGTTAAATAGGACAATATGTAATATACTTAAAAATGTAGGGATGAATTACAGAGATGGAAGATATACTTAGTTTGTATAAAGAGCAATAGGCAGTTATAGAACTGCAGCAGCAACGTATACAAGTAAGTATAAGGAAGGGAGTCCGACAAGGATGTACATTGTCACTGCTACTTTTTAATCTATACATCGAAGACGCGATCAACACCATTAAAGACAGTACAACTGCAGAGATAGACATACTGGGGCAAAAATATAGTATGCTTATATTTGAAGATGATATAGTAGTATTAGCATCTAGCAAGGAAGAGTTAGAGATATCTTTAAATAAACTGGAAGTGATATTGACAAAACAGTATTGTATGAAAATAAATAAAAGTAAAACAGAGATACTGATGTGCAGGGAAAAAAAGTAGGGAAAGAGCAAATATAAAGATAGGATACGAAAATTTAGAGGAAATCGATAATTTTCGGTATCTAGGAAGTCAAATATGTCAGGACGAAAAGAGTAGTAGGGAAATAAAGCAGAGGATAACGCAGGGTCGAGTTGTCATCAATATAAGGTCACTTCTATGCTCGCGAACGGTTTATTTAGAAATTCGAAACAGATTGTTTAAGGTGTATGTTTAGAGCACAGCGGTGTACGGGTGCGAAACATGGACGGAGGGGGCGGCGGAAAAGTAAAGGCTAGAAGTGTTAGAAATGTGGTGATACAGGTGAATGATGAGGATACCGTGGGTAGATAATGTTACAAATGAAGAGGTATTAAAAAAAGTAGAAGAACAAAGGAATGTACGGAAGCCAATAAGGAATAGGCGACGGTGGTTGGTAGGGCACCTTCTCAGGCATGAAGGGCTAGTCAGAGACATACTAGAGGCAGAAGCTGGAGTTAAGAGGAATAAAGGTAGACCTAGATTAGATTACTGTAACCAAATAATGGAAGTGGGATGTTCTAGTTTTAGTGAAGAACGAAGATTAGCTCAGGGTAGGAAGGAGTGGAGGTGCGTGCCCAACCAGTTCTAGGACTGACGATCTGATGATGATGATTATGTCTACTTAAATCATATAGTATTCTTATGGAATGTCTTTACAATTGTTTGTTTTCGACCAATGACGCCATTCTCAAGAGTACAACAACATTACTACATTTTTAAAATTTGAATATCTAAAGCTACATAAGTTTATACATAGCGTTAGGGGAGGTATAACAAGGTATATACAGAAATATCACGAATAACTGTTAATTCATATATTAGTAAGTTTTTAATGTCAAATGTTGTTTATTTTAACCTTAATTATTAATTAAATTAAGTTCTGTCAGTCGCAAGCCTACGTATCCATTGAAGGAATGTTCCTGAACATTCACCTACCTTTTAGTCTTTTTTTATTGCATCTTTTTCTGTGGTGGACATCCGGAAATGTCAAGCAATTAGGTGTTCAAAACACGATCATTATTTCGCAGCATTTTGCTTAAGACAGGTACTGATGTCAAGACAATTTTTTAAGAAATATATCAGGCATGAAATCGTTCTTTATCACAATAACAAGGACTATCAGGAAAATGTGACAAACGCCTAAACTGAAGTGTAAATGAAAACTATTTTAAAAATTATTCCACCCAGTGACTCAATCAAACCTTTATTTTATGTTATTTGTGTAATTAAAAGGTAATGAGTAAACAAGAAATAAAATAGAACAGGTAGATACCCATGTTTGAAAGAAAATAAAAAGAAATGTTTGAAAAGGTCATTTTTGGTTATTATGAGCTTATTACTATTCTAAAGCCAAACAGACNGTAGAAAATAACTTTAGGTTACAATAAAGCGTAACAATAATAATATAAAATTTGAAGGAATGTTATTTCTAAATCCTGGATATGACAAAATGAAACTGCTGAGATTTGTAGGGTTTTTAGAGCTTTTAATTTGGTTTTGCAATAATTCTATTATTCGATTAATTTTCTTATTTTACTGTTTTGCCTAACTTGCTTGTGATTTACCACAAATTTAAAAATAATGTTTTTGTAGTAGATTTTTGTGATCAAATAATTGTCCATATTTCACGAATCTTTTTATTGCATATAAACACGGACAATAAATATGCATCTTGGTTACAGGAAACTAAGAATTATAATAAAAGTGGTTATTGTCCGTGCGTATCTCATAAATATTATCAGAATTATTGTTAGATTGCGTATGAATGTCAAAACTTGAATTTAGTTAGTGACACTCAACTTTTCTTGGTGGAGGATAAAAACACGTTGGATATTAAACCTTAACAAATATATTTGAAATACGAAGAATTTAACTCAAAGGTACAAAACTATGATAATGGTAAAGATAGCTATAAAGTGTGTTTACTGTCGAACAACTTAAGTCGTAGTCATTCAAATACTAGATGTTACTTACTAACTACAAAAGATGAATTAGTAAACCCACAAAAGAAAGCAAAACAAAAAAGTCTTATTATCCATATAAGTTAATATTTCAGATTTTTATGACATACTTATAAAAATATCCAATATAAATATAATCGCATACAGTCACATATATGTATAGTCTATGTTTTAGTATAATTACAGGGATCATTATACTGCGGCGACATACAGTAAACAAAAAAAATAAATAAAAGTTCAATCGATCTATTTCTTGTAAGAATTGTGTATTACGTGCTGATGAGAACTAAAAAGTTCGAAATCGCGTTCCACGTCTGACAGTTTGTACAGAATACTGATTAGAATTTATTGTATAAATAGATAAATATAAGTATATAATACTGTTTAATATTGAAATGATTTAGAGAAAAAATTAGTAAGGTAAAGGAGGGAGGGGTGGTTGTAGGACGAAAGAAAATCTGCATCTTGTCTTAAGCTGACGACATTGCTCTAATTTCCACGAATCGTGGTGGTTGTATGATGAGACCGTAAAATAGATACTTAAGAAAGAAGAGTTTGGAGTTAAATGTTAGTAAGACAAAGCATATAGAATGTGGGAAAAGAAGAGGTAGAAAAGAGAAAAAGAGGAGATAAGATAAAGAGGAAGAGACAGAAAAGGTTAAAAAATACACACACTTAGATTATGTTATGGGAGATAATAACAATGTCAAAATAATTAATGGTAGAAGGCTTTACTTGTTGAAACTCCATAATCAATTAAAGCAAACGAAAGTAAAGTTTCAAAAAAATTATATAGTAATAGTTCACAACAATTGTTTCACCAAAACATTAGCTTCTTTAGGTGAAGATATTCTGATTAAAATTTTTACAAAATTAACATAAATACTAAAAGGTTACAAATAATATGGGGTGGAAACAACAAAAGGGAGGGATAAGGTAAGACATTAAATTTTTAAAGACAAGTTGAAATTTAATAATGGAAAACTATTTATATCAATTTGATCAT
>NW_020442463.1:230875-233481 GCF_000699045.2 Agrilus planipennis | reverse complement strand
TAGGGATATAAAGCAGAGGATAGCGCAGGGTCGTGTCGCCTTTAATAAAAAGAAGTCACTTCTATGCTCGTGAACGGTTAATTTAGAAATTCGAAAAAGGTTGTTAAAGGTGTATGTTTGGAGCACGGCGTTGTACGGGTGCGAAACCTGGACAGTGGGAGCGGCGGAAAAGAAAAGCTTAGAAGCATTCGAAATGTGGTGTTACAGGCGGATAATGAGGATATCGTGGGTAGAAAAGTTAGAAATGAAGAGGTATTGGAGAACAGAGGACTCTATGGAAGACAATAACGAATAGGCGAGATAGGTTAGTAGGACACCTTCTCAGACATGAAGGTCTAGTCAGAGACATATTAGAGGCAGAAACAGGAGTTAGAGGTAGGTAGGTAGAGGAGGTAGAGGTAGACCTAGATTAGATAACTGTGCGCTGTTCTAGTTTTAGGGAAATGCGAAGCTTAGTTCAGGATAGGAAAGAATGGAGGTACGTGTCCAACCAGTCTTAGGACTGGTGACCTTATGATGATGATATGTAACTTAATAAAAATTTGTAGAAATGTAGAAAATAACTTTAGGTTACAATAAAGCGTAACAATAATAATATAAAATTTGAAGGAATGTTATTTCTAAATCCTGGATATGACAAAATGAAACTGCTGAGATTTGTAGGGTTTTTAGAGCTTTTAATTTGGTTTTGCAATAATTCTATTATTCGATTAATTTTCTTATTTTACTGTTTTGCCTAACTTGCTTGTGATTTACCACAAATTTAAAAATAATGTTTTTGTAGTAGATTTTTGTGATCAAATAATTGTCCATATTTCACGAATCTTTTTATTGCATATAAACACGGACAATAAATATGCATCTTGGTTACAGGAAACTAAGAATTATAATNAGTTAGGAGGGGTAGAGGTAGACCTAGATTAGATAACTGTGCGCTGTTCTAGTTTTAGGGAAATGCGAAGCTTAGTTCAGGATAGGAAAGAATGGAGGTACGTGTCCAACCAGTCTTAGGACTGGTGACCTTATGATGATGATATGTAACTTAATAAAAATTTGTAGAAATGTAGAAAATAACTTTAGGTTACAATAAAGCGTAATAATTATTTAATCTAAGTCGAAATCCTCTGAAAAGGGCATTACAACCTTCAAAAGCTTAGAATGGAGGTACATATAAAGGAATCGATGAGGACCAGAATCATGGGTTAATATAAGTAATACGAAAAATAAGTGCTAGAAATGTAGAAAATAACTTCATGTTTCAATAATGTTTAATGAATGCGATTAGGCCCGCATCTCGCGCACCTGATGGTCCATGTCATTCTAAACTACCTATACATGGGATCAGCAAAAAGGATAAAAAGGTATCACAGTATATCATCATCATCATCATCAATCATCATAGGGTCATCAGTCCGAAAACTGGTAGGGCAGTCACTTTTTTATAAACCAACTCTCACAAAACTGCAACATTTCACATCCTGTTTACTAACAGTAATCTGATCTAGGATAATCTTTTATTTCCTTTTCATCAACGACTTCCAAAAAAGCGCCCTCTTTTTAATAGCTCCTCATTTTCAACCGCTTCTAATCGCAGTTCTTTCATCATCCCACTTCTTCCCCACATCTTCATCTCCCTTGATAGCTGTATCAATTCATCAGTATGCATCGAGCGGCAAAAGGCTATCAGTTCGATTCCGAATCCTGACCAGGTTTTTTGGTGGCTTCCTTGATTCACTTAGGTAAATGCCGAAGCAATAATATTCCATAGGTTATCTTTCACTCCCTTCTGTCTTCATTTCATCCGTCTCACCTTTTCACTCTAAATACTATCCACTTATTCCCACGATTCCTCGAAGGAGTATGAAGAAATTCCTACCTTCCAGCATAGTTCACTGTCCTCTCATCAGCATTAGTAGCTGGTGGGAATGAATCGCCCAAACCATTTTTTTCCAGGATGCAGCCCAAATACTGCTTAGGCATGCATCTCCACTTGTTCCCACCTTGAGCTAGTCCTAGCATAACTCGAAAACTGAAGGCCTACATCTAACTACTTGCGAACAATAAAATCTAATCTCAGTCTAATCTTGCCACTTTGTACATCATATTTTCGTTTCTAATATGTCCCTAACTAGCCTTTCATGTGCTTGAGAAAGTGTCCTACAAGTCTATCTCACCTATTTCTTATTGACTTCTTTGGTTCTTGGCGTGTTCAATAGTAAAATAATAAAGTCTGGTAAAACTAATATTTATTTTTATAACTGTTAGAGACTAAGAAGAGTAGAACGAAGGTTGATTTAGAACTGAAGAATATAGAATTTGAATAATTTAGGAAAGTTATGAAGGTGGAGCTAAGGGTTGTAGATAAAAGAAGGGAACCAATAGTAAGAAAATATGATTTGAAAAATGCTGAAGATAGAAAATATAGAATTAAGTTGTTGAACCCAAATCACCGAAGAAACCCCTCATAAAATAGCAATTAGGACGGATAGCAAAGTACAGACGTCATGCGGTTAGTACGCGAAGTTGAAATGTTAATAGGGATTATAGGAAAGTACAGTAATAAAAGTTATTGGAACAGATGGATAGAATACAAAAGCTTTAGAAGA
>NW_020442463.1:210052-230613 GCF_000699045.2 Agrilus planipennis | reverse complement strand
ACGGACGAAATGAAGACAGAAGAGAGTGAAAGATTATCTGTGGAATATTACTGCCTCAGCATTTGCCTAAGTGATCCAAGGAAACCACAGAAAAACTTGGACCAAGGCAGACGGACCCGGAATCGAACCGGCGTCCTCCCGAATGCTAAGCAATGGTCTAAACCTCTAGGCCATGCCGCTCGGTGTAAAGATAAGAATTTTTGGGAGCATTTATAGGACAGGGTTGTTAGTAGGTTCTAGAAGGAAATTTAGTGAGATAGAGGGTGAAGACACTAGTTTGTAGGAATACGTAGAATTAAGCAGTATAGAGTTCAAGAGAAAGCAATTAAGGGTCAAACCAGATATTAGTATGAGAGCGCATGCAGGTATGGTTGCAGTTGGAATTCTGGGTAAATGTGATTGAGAGAACAATAGAGTTTAGATTGAAAGGAAACCAAAGTATTTACAAGATAAGAAATTGAAATGAAATAATATTTGAAATGAAATGAATTTGAAGTAAAAAAGAATGCTTAAGAAATATCTACAAAAAATATATACAATTGTCCGCCACACTGATTAATAAGAGTTCCTTGTTACTCATTTTCTCTAAACTTTATCTCTCATCATTACCATCATAAGGTCGTCAGTCCTAAGACCGTTTGGACATGCACCTCCACTCTTTTCTATCCTGAGCTAATCTTCGCATTTCCCTAAGACTAGAACATCCTTAATTATTTGCGAACAGTAATCTAATCTAGGTCTACCTCTACTCCTCTCAACTCCTGTTTCTGCCTCTAATATGTCTCTGACTAGACCTTCATGCATGAGAAGATATCCTAGTAACCTATCTCGCCTATTTTTTATTTCTCTGTTTTCCTATCCTATCTAACACCTCTTCATTTCTAACCTTCTATATCCACGGTATCCTCATCATTCGCCGGTAACACCCCAATCGAACGCTTCTAACCTTTTCTTTTCCGCCACGCTCACCGTCTTCAAATACAAGAGGTGATTTGTTCCAAGAAAAGAAATATATTAAATTTATTTCTAATAGTTCCACCGGAAGTAATAATTGTCTGTCTTGTTCGCTCGGTCTCCATCTTGATCTTGCTAGTATAAAGACATTCTTGGTTTTGCATTTTCACAACACCAAGACCAAAACTGCAAGACCAAGACCAACTTTGCTCATCAGTATTTGAAACTATGGACCTTTCATACCAAAATCGAATAAATAATTATACTCGAACAGTCTGAAACAATTATTATAGCCTTAGACATAAATAGTCCCACAAACGTTATTTTGATGAAAGAATTGGCCTTGGGGTAGAAATATAGCAATATTGAGGAAACATCCACTATCTTCGATACCATATTGAACTCTCAATTCCGATCAACATTTGTACCTGCCAACAAGTTCGTTGCCGCTAGAATTAAAAAATGACGAATTAATTGAAATTAAAAAATGACGAAAAGTGAACCGGTCTGTTGTGGCTAGTTCTTTCTTAAAATTTTTAACGCTACATACCTAAAACCAGCTGTCAGTTGTGCGAAAATAAAGATTCCAGATAGATAAAATACAACCGTTCAACATATACTACGAAATGGTAAATATACATCAGGCCTTGCGCAAAAAGATAATAAGCAGTATTATAAAGATGTAAACCATATGATAAATAAGATTTGGTTGATCCTCGCACAAACTCGTCGATAGGTTCGACAATTTGCAGTACATTTCGTCAGGATGATACAAGAACTAGAATACATCCAATTGAGAATCACCATCAACAAATTTCAAACATTCGTTTGACTATGAGAAGAGCAAAAATAAATCATTACTCAGTCTTTTTCTTTTAATGCTTAACCAATGTTTAGGTATGTGGTTTTCACCTAATAATTACATTACAAATATTAACATCTGGAAAAAATCTATAAATGCATTCTTTGCCGTTTTATTCCCATTTTTCGAGTTCTAGCGTTATTTTATATATACTAGGGTCAATTGAAAAGTCCCCGGCCTGACACATAGATGGCGGCACCAGAACTAAATCCATATGATTTTCAGTTAGTCCTAACCTTCAAAAGACGCGTCTATAAATTTGACGGCTGTCGGATCATTAGTTTGTGAATTATAGCATTTTTAGTGAAGCAACTTTTGTTATTGTGAAAAAAATGGATAAAAAGGAATTTCGCGTGTTGATAAAATATTGCTTTTTGAAGGGAAAAAATACAGTTGAAGCAAAAACTTGGCTTGATAACGAATTTCCGGACACTGCCCCAGGAAAATCAACCATCAAGGATTGGTATGCTAAGTTTAGACGTGGTGAAATGAGCACCGAAGACGGTGAACGCAGTGGACGCCCAAAAGAGGCTGTTACGGACGAAAACATTAAAAAAATCCACAAAATGATTTTGAATGACCGTAAATTGAAATTGAATGAAATAGCAGACACTCTACAGATATCAACGGAACGTATACATCACATCATTCACGAATATTTGGGTATGAGAAAGCTCTGTGCAAAGTGGGTGCCGCGCGAGCTCACTTTTGACCAAAAACAACGACGAGTTGATGATTCAGAGCAGTGTTTGAAGATGATCACGCGTAATAAACCCGAGTTTTTGCGTCGATATGTGACAATGGATGAAACATGGCTCCATCATTTCACTCCGAAGTCCAATCGACAGTCATCGGAGTGGACTGCACACGATGAACCCGCTCCAAAGCGTGCAAAAACGCAACAGTCGGCTGGCAAGGTTATGGCGTCTGTATTTTGGGATGCGCGTGGAATAATTTTCATTGACTACCTTGAAAAAGGAAGGACCATCAACAGCGACTATTACATAGCGTTATTGGACCGTTTGAAGGACGAAATCGCCGAGAAACGACCGCATTTGCAGAAAAAGAAAGTCCTGCTTCACCAAGACAATGCACCGTCTCACAAGTCAGTGAAAACGATGGCAAAAATTCATGAATTGGGCTTCGAATTGCTTCCGCATCCACCGTATTCTCCAGATCTGGCCCCCAGCGACTACTTCCTGTTCTCAGATCTCAAAAGAATGCTCGTTGGGAAAAAATTTTCGTCGAATGAAGAGGTGATCGCCGAAACTGAGGCCTATTTTGAAGCAAAGGACAAATCGTACTACAAAAATGGTATCGAAAAGTTGGAGGATCGCTATAATCAGTGTATCACCCTTGAAGGGAATTATGTTGAATAAAAAAAACGAATTTTGCAAAAAAAATGAGTTTTACTATTTTAGGCCGGGGACTTTTCAATTGACCTGTTATATACCGTGGTGCAGAAGGTCAGAAATGAAGAGGTATTAGAAAGAATAGAAAAGAGGACTCTACAGAAGTCAATAAGAAATAGGTGAAATATGTTGGTAGGACACCTTCTCAGGCATGAGGGTCTAGTGAGGGACATATTAGAGGCAGAAACAAGAGTTAAGAGGAGTAGAGGTAGACCTAAATTAGATTACCGTTCGCAAATAGTTAAGGATGTGGGATGTTCTAGTTTTAGGGAAATGCTCAGGATAGAAAGGAGTGAAAGTACGTGTGCAACCAATCTTTAGGACTTACGACCTTAAGATGATAATACTCAACACTAGTACAAGTCCCTCCTACTATCATACATCACCATAAAATCCGAAAATAACGCGGTAGCAGCACATGGTACTAAATGTACCTACTACAGTCCCACAACATCTGATAAATATAAAGGACATGCCCAAGGTAACCCACTTCGTTCGTGTTGTTTTTCTTTTTTCGTGACCTTATGGTCCTCAGAAATCTAATAAACACTAAAAAATTACGAAACATAAATTAAGAAGAAAAAAAGGCATAGCATCAGCCAGGAATGGAACTTAATAAAGCTTGCTAACGATTACAATTATTCTACAAAGCAAAATGATCATATTTCCATGTTTTGCAAAGCTGCGGTATATTTGGTGACTGTATTGGTACCGCGTATATTTCCAAATTTTATTGACATGATGATGGGCACGGCTTGCGCTGGTATTAAGTATACTTACTAATATCGCGTGCGGGGTACCAAACTAACTTTTTTATATTTGTCAGAAGACTTTTCACATTCAAAAATTAGCATGATATCTTGCACAAAGAAAAACTGTGAAAAAGGATGTTAAACGATGGTTCAAATTTATTTCTGAAAAAATTATGGAATTCTCAGGAAATAAAATAAGAAGGTTCAACTTTGTTAAATGCGTATTAAATAAGTACTGCAATGTTTATATGAAAAGAACGCCCTGTATATTGATAAACAGAGTACTCGTAAATTTCTACATTTTGTTTTGGTCGTGTTAATTGGACGGGAGTTAAGGTACACTAGTATTAACTAGTAATAGTAAGTAAATATTGTATTAATGACTATAAATTGAAAAAATGTTTTTCACGAAAACATATTTCACATTGCGTTAGTAGGTTCAATCCGCAGCTGGTATCAATTAAAATGAAAGCATTCAGGGATTCGTCTGACAAGTGTGCCGGCTGTAAATATCCAAAACATATGCAATTTATTACAAAATATCATTACGTTCTTTAATAATTTTGATGTTTGCATTTACGTCACGTTTTTCTAGTTAAATCATGTGTGCGACGATTTTTGTTTTATAACGTCACAGGAGCCCCGAGCGCACAGATGTTACCATCTGGCCGTTCCGAAACGTAATTATTGCAATTGGTTTACTTCTGTTTCTGATGTTAATTGCGAACTACAGCTCAAAGGAATGGTTCAAAACCGACCTATCTATAACACCCACGCACAACATACATATACTTACGATAGATATACATACAAGCATTTTAATCCTATTACAATTTTCAAAAATATTATTTTTTTTACAACCACTGTAAAGGTTATATTCAGGGTAAAAGGCATAATTGGGAACATCCAAAAAAATTTACGATAAAAAAAATGATACAAAAGGGGCGAGTTCTTTTTGAAATGAAAACTTTGGCAACTAGCCTATAATGTACATAAATATACATCTTAATGTGCTAACGTCAAACCTTTCATTAAATTATTTTAAAATAAAAGAAACTGTTACTATTTACCCAATATTCTAGGGCAGAGGTGGGCATAAAGTAGCTTAAGCTTCCTTAAAAATTAAAAAAAAATGGCTTTTGGTGTACCATCGATCTTTGAGTCAACATATTCGTGCGAATAAGCTTTAACTTAATAAAAAATAAAGAACAACCTGAAAAGCTAGATAACTAATCAAAAAAGAGTCAAGTCTTCAACTAAAAATAAAAGAAACTGTTACTATTTACCCAATATTCTAGGGCAGAGGTGGGCATAAAGTAGCTTAAGCTTCCTTAAAAATTAAAAAAAAATGGCTTTTGGTGTACCATCGATCTTTGAGTCAACATATTCGTGCGAATAAGCTTTCACTTCTATCAACTTAATAAAGAATAAAAAACAAGCTGAAAAGCTAAATAACTAATCAAAAAAGAGTCAAATCTTCAACTAAAAACTTGAGGCGCTATCAACACCATTAAAGACAGTATAACTGCAGGAATAGATATACTGGGGCAAAAAATTAGTATGGTTACATTTGCATATAATATAGCAGTATCAACTTAATAAAAAATAAAGAACAACCTGAAAAGCTAGATAACTAATCAAAAAAGAGTCAAGTCTTCAACTAAAAACTTGAGGCACTATCAACACCGTTAAAGACAGTATAACTGCAGGAATAGATATACTGGGGCAAAAAATTAGTATGGTTACATTTGCAGATAATATAGCAGTATTAGCATCTAGCAAGAAGGAGTTAGAGATATATTTAAATGAAATTGAAACGATATTAACGAAACAGTATTGTATGGAAATAAATAAAAGTAAAACAAAAATACTGGTGTGCAAGGGAAGAAAAAGTAGGGAAAAATAGGAGACGAAAAATTAGAAGATCTAGGATGTCATGTAAGTCAGGACGGAAGGAGTAATAGGGATATAATGCAGAGAATAGCGAAGGGTCGAGTCACTTCTATGCTCGCGAACGGTTAATTTAGAAATTCGAAAAACGTTATTAGAGGCGTTCGAAATGTGGTGTTACAGACGAATGATGACGATACCGATGATAGAAAAGGTTAGAAATGAAGAGTCATTAGAAAGAATAAGAGAACAGAGGACTCCCTTGGAGTCAATAAGAAATAGGCGAGATAGATTAGAGGACACCTTCTCAGGCATGAAGGTCTAGTCAGAGACATATTAGAGGCAGAAACAGGAGTTAGGAGGAGTAGAGGTAGAGTGGAGGTGCGTGTCCAACCAGTCTTAGAACTGATGACCTTATGATGATGATGTTAAAAACGCTGCTTTGACAACTGCGATTTAACAACATTGAATGTGACGAGTTCAGTATCTACTGTTGCTAACTGCAGCCAGTATTGATCAGATTACTTCATTCAGGCTATATTGATGACGAACACGCAATGTTAAAATAATAACACAAGTAAAATTTTTGCACAATTGGAAACAGAAGGGCGTAAAAATATTATTGTAAATTAGTTATTGTGGAGGTTAGATTACAAGTGTGCTCCCAAGGATGACCCCTTATGCTCTACCACTGTTCATAGACGCCTTCAGCCACTTAGCGGAGTCAGTCAACGACGCGACGCCTTGCGTCTGGTCCCCTGTGAGCATACACACACATGCCGCCCCAACAGTTTATGTTTACACGAAAGCATCATAGCCGAAACGCATACATACACATACTTACGTTGATATATCTATGTACACGTAATATGTAACACCTATTACTAATAGATTTTAATTGATAAATATAATTAATTAAAAACACAACAAATTTCATTTGATTGATGAGCCTCTGAATGATTTAAATAAACAAGGAAATCACAAAGGTTTTCAGGGAAATTATGAACCAAAAACGAGCTAATGGAACGAACCCTACTTTGGTTATTTTAATTAATTAAACGTCAATTTAAATAAACCGGCACATACTCCCTATGTATGGCTCTCACTTGAAACGCTCTATTTCAAACAAATTAAATTAAGAGAGGGAGGGTCACAAAGAGGGTTTTAATTTAATTAAACCAAATAGAGCCCCAATAATTATTTATTATGTACACTTATCCTCTGCATACAATACTGTTTTGTGTCATGAATTACAAGGTAAAATGCTCGAGAACATTATATGTACATTCTTGGTAGGTAATTTATTGAAACTAGTAAACTTGGATCGCGATTTCGAACTTATTAGTTCTCCACAGCAAACAACAGGCAGTTACAGTTCAATCACCAACTGAATTGATTGTTCCATAAAAGAAAGATGGTTAATACCAAGTATTCCGTCGGCCATAGGTATTAACTACTATTTATTTATAGAATAATTTTTAAAATCGCGATTCACATCTAATATTGTAGAAAAATCATTCTTTTGCAAATTTTTCTTTCGGCATGGGTCGTCTGTGATCATTGCAGGAATGAATATAAGGGATATCCATGTATAGTGTTTCAATGGGACAGTTTCAGATTACATGGGTAGTTTTTTCGTTGTGGGGCGTCAAACTTGACCACGATTAATTTGACTATTATAGCTACTTTTTAACCGATTTTTATGAAGTTTGTTCCATAGATTCTAACATACTAATAAGAATATGAAAGTTGTTCGAGTAGCACCTGAAATAAAAAGTTTGTGATTAAATGTCACAAAAATTAATGGTTTTTAGTAAGAAATGCTGAAAATATACAAAAATGAATGCGATATTCGAATTCAGTTTACTCGAATTACTCAGAATGGAGACTTGGTCACCGCCCTCTGACGGAATAACTACCCATGAAATCGGAAATAATATCATTAAAACACTACTCAGGGACATCCCCTCATTTCTGCAATAATGTTAGACGACCCATCTCGATGGACAAATAGAAATTAATGTTATTGTTTGTTTCAAGCATGTCCAACATTTTTAACAGTTGCGTGAAATTGACGACTTAAAAATCGCTGGCGGACCACTGATTATTTATCAACGCTTTGGCGATTCCTGTTTTTAGTACCTAAACTTTTAAAAGTCTTGTTTTGTGCAACAAAAAATCAACATTTTCAAATTTAATTGTCGTTTATTAAAGAAGATTAGCTCAGGATAGGAAAGATGCGTGTCCAACCAGTCTTAGGACCTTATGATGATAATTGAAATAATAAAATAAATAGCATCTACTGTCAAATTGAGAAACAAAATTTTATGTAACAAAAATGTAAACCCAAGTAATTGATACAATCAATGTGATTTCTGGCATTGTTTTTATTTTAATAATTTTTTTATGCTTTAGGCTTCAGGAGAGATGTTTTGAATGTATTTATTTCTTACAAAATTAAGATTTAAAAAGACTTTCCACAAATATGTGTTGATCCAAAACTACTTAAAATTGAAAGGTCGTATCAGTTATTGCAGGAAGATCTTCCTCTGGCAACAAATTCCAGGAATCATCTCCAAATTTTTCTGAAGGAATTTGCGACTTTGAAGATATTTTTTCTTCAAAAAGCTTTTAGTGCAGAAAGATTTTGTTATTCACTGAGTTCCAACTGAATATTGGTAAGATAGCTGATCAGTCACACCGATCATGAAAGGATTAACAAAAATTTGTAAATTTTGTTTTGCCTTTCAAAGTCCTCATGGAATCCTCTCAAACGCAGAATTGGACTGACCGCAAGGGAGTTCGAGAAATTTCCTGGTGCGCCGCTGCCTTATTTTTTAAAAAAATGGCGTCGATTACTACTACTATTAGTTATTTGACCATAAATCACTATTAAAGTATTGAAAAAATAAAATTTAATTCAATTAATTTAAGTAAAACAATTTTCCTAATATATACAATAATTTTAAATTAACTCATACATATGCAATCATTTTTGAAAGGGTTGGTGAACATTTATATTCGATATCAATGGCTCCGATTTTGTTTTAAATTCTCGATCAAAAAGTTTCGCCCAGTTCAACCCTGCTCAAACGACTGTAATAAGCATTTAATTTTAGTTTCGTAATATTTCACAGTTTATGATGGAAATATACATTGGGCTTCTCTTTTAACTTCCCGACTGGAAATTAGTTAGTGGATTGGATCCGATGCGGATCAGAATTGCCTGAAGATTGATCAGAAATAAATCAGGCTTTCTGATCCGGGTATGATGGAAAATAGTCACGCCATTTATGATCAACATAGGATCCATTTGAAAAATCCATGTCGGATCCGTTTCAAAGATCCATGCTGAATCCATTCAACATATCCATTCCCGATCCACCCAAAGATCCGTTTAAAGGATCAGTATTATTATTTCTTTTTATTAATTTTGCATAAAATAATTAAATTTTACCTTAATTTAATTAATGAACTCATGTATACATAAAATATTGAACAATATTGCATACAGAATAAATCAGGTAAAAAGTTCTGTATTATGATGCAGTTCAGAACATCGGATACAATCTTGATTTAAAGATTGCACCGAAACCGTAATAGAATTTGTAGCATCAGATTGTGATAAGAAATTGGTCAGATGACTGGATTAAGGGATAGGGTACTCTTCTATGTTCAATTTCTGATCAGATGGTTGGATCAACAGGCAGAGTCCAATTTCTGATCATGACCAGATCAAGGAATGGAGTACTGTACTCTGATCAGAAACTGATCAGATCGGTGGATCAACGGATAGAGTACTGTACTCTGATCAGAAACTGATTAGATGACCGCATTATAGAAAATCTGATCATAATCCGGGTTCTCTAAACTAATTTCCAGTCGGGTTGGCGAGAATTTTGAAAATGGTTTACGCGAACTTGGGGTTGAGCAGGCTTGGTTTAATTCAATGATTTGCAAGTGTCAGGTGCATAAGTTATATATCGTAGATTCAGTTAGGTACGTAGCAGATACCTTTGTGATGTTCATGTCAAACGTACATACTACTAGATACATATTTGATTACAAGTTGAATAGCAGAAATATATTTTTCTGACTCGGTATAAGTATGATTTTCATTTGGTCAATTTTTACTTATTTTATCATTTTTTTTGATACTGACTGTACGTTCTTATAATGTATGTTCTATCATTCGGAGATTTATCATTATTATAAACTCCATAGATTGAATATAATCTGAAGGAAGACTATCTTCAGATTATGCACAGATTACCCTATTAGGATAAGAGAAACATCATGCCCATTTCGTTTTGTATTTATGTAAATACTATACAATTTGTACTGTACTGACTAAACGAAAAACTTTTTGTTACTTTAAGGAAATGATTCCATTTATCCTCATTCCGTAAAGTGTAGATTAATTTTCGTTTTCTAGGCGTTTAACATAAATAAATAAAAATGATTGTTAAAGCTAGGAAGAAAGATTAAGAACGTCACTGGTGCTTTTTAGTCGTCGTAGCAGAATGGCACAAGTGGAGTGAGTGTTAGTGCCATATGCGAGGCACATGGCGCAAACTTGGACGTTTGCTTTCCTTCAACACGGTCCGCGCGTCTGATTTCTATATACCACCACCGGCTGGCGCGGTATGGCGCGGTTCGGCGCGGCGCGGCGCGGTGTGGCGTAGCGTGGCGAGAAAACAGACTTCGCCATCTGGATCGAAGCACCCGATCTGGTTTAGGAAATTCGTCAGCAATACCAAACTGAAAATAACTAATCGGAAAATATACAGCGGCACAAACAGCTACAGCAGCAACTCTTGCAGCTGTTAGTTACTGACGGCGATAAAAAAATATATTCCCAACGATTATCGAAAGAAACGGGATAGGATATCTGACGATTGATGAATGAGATGAAAAGCGATTGCAAATTCCGATAAAAGAAATCCATATTCGTTATGATAAATTAATTAATAAACAACGCTCGACTTAATTTAACCATTTCTAAAGACGAAATTTACTCCCCATCTCCTTAAAAGTATAAAATTTATTAATCGTACGATTTTTTAAACAATACAAATATATTCCATAAACTTTAAAATAAGTCTACATGTCATAATCTTCAAAGTCCATACCTCTTCTTCACAAGTTTAACCAAAACTTTTGGTGTAAAGAATTTCTATATTTCCTGAGGGATTGATCTAACAGGATATTAAAAATAATTCGTACCTTGCTTGGAGAATATTTGGAAGTTGACACACTTTGTTGCGTACATTATTGGATATGCTCTGCTAAATTATTTAGGAGTGAAAGAACCAGGGCCGTAGCGAGGCCGGTTCAAGCGGTGCGGCGGACCGAGGCCCCCGCAGTCAAGGGTCCCCTTAGCAGTTTTCTGTTTTCAAAAAATGACTTCTAAAAAAAACTATGCTGTTAGAGATGAGCTGAGTCAAACTACGAAATGAACATCATAATTTTTTATTTTACTTTTTTCTATATCAATTTTTGTCACAATACTCCATATATTTGATCAGGTACGTAGTTACATGGAATGCATACATCTCGAAATCGCGAATACTTCTACATTCATGGTTTCCTTAAATCCGTTGATATAATTATCATTGCTACCATAAAAAATTACTAATTGCTGACCATAAATCTATATCACCCGANGTGAGTAACAACGCAGGTGTCCGTAATTCCAGCAGGTGTTCAGTCCCGCAGCCTAAATCCATCTCAACTCTCCACCGCTCCTTACAATATATATACATATATATATCTACACATACATATAGGTATAAAGGTATATGTATACGTCGTCGCCAGGACGCAACCGATGACGACGCCGAGGACGCTTCCTCGCGCTAGTTTAAACACATGAACCTCGAGCTTGAAGAAGGACGATTCATGGATTCGAAAGCACACGTACATACGACGCTTTGCTTTGGGATCATTCTGGTCTTAGTGTTATTATGAATGGAATGGATCGAAACCCTCCCCTTCCGTCGTTTCCTTTTATTACGTATCTATACATAAAGGACAATGAAAATTCTCAGGATTTATTGTTTCGTCATCATTGTTTTCGAAAGCAATATCGAAAAGATAATTTTCTAGATGATCTATTTCACCATTTATTGTAGATGCGTTATCCAGAATATTTTCCATGTTATGACAAATATTAATATGAAAATTTAATTTCTATCCACTACAAATTACCTCAAATTGATGGAGAAAAATTGTTGATACTGTTACATCCTCGCCGGGAATCGAACCCGGTACCTCTGGCTTTACGCACTATTACTTAGCAACGAAAGTTGACAGCAGCAACGACAAAACGTAATTATCAATGTAGTGATTACAACATTGGTACATAAAGTCATAGGCCCCGGATACAAATCCCGGCAGGTGTGTGACAACAGCAACAATTTTGTTTCATTAATTTGAAGTAGTTTGTATTGGATGAAAAATTTTCACTTCAATATTAACTAAGTTTCTTAAAGTGTATAACAAATATATTACGAAATAGTTGATGATAATATAGCACTAGAAGATCTATAGGATGACGGTAAATGAATATAACAGTGGAGATAAAACGGTTTCACAAACATGTGTTGCTCCAAAACTACTTAAAAATTGAAAGGCCATATCAGTTATTGCAGGAAAATCTTCCTCTGGCAACAAATTCCAGGAATCATCTCCAAATTTTTCTGAAGGAGTTTGTGACTTTGAAGATATTTTTTCTTCAAAAAGGTTTTAGTGCAGAAAAATTTTGTTATTTACTGGGTTCCAACTGGATATTGGCAAGATAACTGATTATTTCAGTAATGAAAGGCTTAACAAAAATTTATAAATTTTGTTTTGTCTTTCAAAGTACTCATGGAATCCTCTCAAACGCAGGGTTGGACTGGTGCGCTGCTGCCTTATTTTTGAAAAAAGGCGTCGATTACTACTACTGTTTTATCGTTGATTAAGTTTTTTATATAAACTATTGTCAACGGGGTGTACTAAGTACCACATGAAATAAGGCACGTAGTTGTAGTGATTGTAGAAATAACTATATTTAATTTAACTTAAATTTAATCCACTATAAACTAACTTTACAACTGCAAATACCGATTAATTAAAAATTATGATAAAAATCAATAGGAATGAATTAGGATATTATGGAGATGATGTTTTCTCCAGCGAGTCTATAATAGCACTAGTTTAAAATTTTCTAAAATCTATGAAATTACTATATCTAACAATAATGTAAAAACATAATATTATCCTACCCCCAGGTAGGCGGTCATTGGACCTACAAGAATGCAGCCGAGGGGAATTTTGGCTATTAACAATAATAGAATTGTGATTGTACGTGACAAACACAATAGCACACTCTTTATAATTTACCCGACTACCCCGTATACCTAACANCAAATCACGATTAAGTATTGAAAAAATAAATTTTAATGAAATAACTGTAAAACAATTTTCCTTTCATTATTTTTGGGAATTTTTTAACGTAATTTTTTCATTTAGAATAATATATACAATAATCTTAAATTAACTCTTACACATATGCAATCATTTTTGAAAAGGTTGGTGAACATTCATATCCTGTATCAATGGCCCCAAAAAGCTTATTTGAGTTAGACGTGGTTAAAGAACAACAATGACTGAGGGTAGTGTTAAATTTATCATTCATAGTCGTTAAAAATCCTTTACTATTTACACCCAAAGGTAAAATTTGTACTAGTTCTACAACAGCCAAGCCTTTTTATTGCATGAATGTAATGAATTATAAGCACTTTCAAATTCACCTTATTATTCCAAAACTTTTTATTTTAATAAGTAAAATATGTTAGAATATTATTAGCAACAATAATTATATTATATTATTTTGGTTATTGTAATATTAAATTAGGCTGAATCACAACGTTAAATAGTTAATATCTTCTGTTATATTTTATGTACAGTTTTTCTCAATAGAGCAAATGCATTATTCGTATTGTTGTCTTTTATTGTTTCTCACATCCAACATCGAACAAAATATAGGTGGCTAACGTTATAAAAACGAAACGTACACGGTCTGTAACGGCAGAGGACCTTTTTCTAAACCTTGTGGATCACCTTACGCCATTCTATTTCATAAATTCATTAAAATCAATCACAAACTTTCTCTTTATATAAAAACACGCGAACGCTTTCTTGTGATTTCCTTATTTTTTTTTTAATAATGCAAGAAATAAGGAAAGCGGCGGTCGTCCTTGTCGTCGTCCCGTTGGTTGTAAAAATCTATAATTGATGGAATAAAGTATACTGGAAGAGAGGAGGAGGACGAGGAGGAACGCGGTGTCGAACGATAGAACGTGAGTAACAACGCAGGTGTCCGTAATTCCAGCAGGTGTTCAGTCCCGCAGCCTAAATCCATCTCAACTCTCCACCGCTACTTACAATATATATACATATATATATCTACACATACATATAGGTATAAAGGTATATGTATACGTCGTCGCCAGGACGCAACCGATGACGACGCCGAGGACGCTTCCTCGCGCTAGTTTAAACACATGAACCTCGAGCTTGAAGAAGGACGATTCATGGATTCGAAAGCACACGTACATACGACGCTTTGCTTTGGGATCATTCTGGTCTTAGTGTTATTATGAATGGAATGGATCGAAACCCTCCCCTTCCGTCGTTTCCTTTTATTACGTATCTATACATAAAGGACAATGAAAATTCTCAGGATTTATTGTTTCGTCATCATTGTTTTCGAAAGCAATATCGAAAAGATAATTTTCTAGATGATCTATTTCACCATTTATTCAGTCTCGGGTAATTTTGTCTGTTCTTTTACATTATTTGATCTATAGGTACGTGTTAAGGCATTTTAAAATGACGTTTATAAGTATCTGTATTTGCAAAATCTTATTTTCAAAAAGCTGCATCAATTTAAGTTAATTTAAATTTTATTATTACCATTTAACCTGAAGTTAGTGTCACTTCTGTTGTAAATTTAAACCCTGTGTTTGATCTATTTCTTAAAAAATATTCTCGGCGTTTGCCGAACTACAGGAGCTCTGACGTACAATTCGCAAGAAACCAGAAAGAAAACCGGAAAACTGACCAGTACATACCATAAAGATATATCATCAGTTGGTATCTATGAATAATTAATAGCTTTGAAAACCTGTTCCAATTCGAAATTCAGAAAATTCATCTATTAAAGAAATAACAGAATTATTTCTGATAAAATTCAATAGTCTTGCCTCCAGTTTTCCGGAGGTAATAACAGCAGGCTTCTCATTTTTGACTCCTTTAATAGCTGCAAGAAGCTTTTCTTAGCTCAAATTGATTAAATATTATCTTATTGTTAGAATATTCCTGGGAAAAGAACGACTATCAGACTTATCAATACTTCTCCACAAAAACAGAAAAACTTGGAAAACCAAACTCGTGTTCGGTTATGTGTATATATGTATGTATAGACAGGGGTTTTACATCTGCCAATGTATCCTGCATCTCAATCTCCAGGAATTCTTATCTTGTCAATCACTTTCTGCAAGGCCTCTCTTTCCCATTGCATTTTGAACTTTCTGTTTTCATGTGTGTCTGGGTCTTCTCTTTCTCCTTCTGTTTGTCGTATAATAGTTGTATAATCTAATGTGCCACCTTTCGTCATTCTTCTAACATGAGCATACCATTGCAATTATTTCTTTTATAGTTGTAGTCATGTTCGCTGTTTGTCTAATGGTTTCATTTGAAATATGTTCTAGTCTCAGAACTAAACATAATCTTCTCAAAAAAAAATATTTCTACTGCTTCAACTTTCTTTTTATTTACTTCAGCTATGGATGTTTAAATAAATAAGCTTGAAGAAACAAAAACAAGAAAAGTGTCTATTTGTAAATAGTATTTGACTAACTGGAATAGATAGCTAGGATCATTTAAATTTTAGAATGCTTACCTGTGTAACTATATAGTAGTTTATTATACTTTTAAATATATTCGTACTTATTCCCATCTTTTGGGTTTCGCCGCAATCGGACGAAAAAACCTCTCCCCTATCAACAAATATTGATACAATACCTTAATATGGAAAAAACTGGACTATTTATCGTTTTGTTTTTTCGAAGTAAACGACACAAAACCACTCGCGGCTGAAAATCAGTTTCAAGCAAGGCTAGCCACTCGCTGCAAATAATAAGGATGCAGCAACTGTTCCTTTTAAAATTTGCCACACTTTCACATGAGAGGAGCCAATGTTCCCTGCTAGTTCGAGTGTACTATTTTGTCTTCTTTGAAATTGAGGAAGATGGTTCAAACCCGTAAATACGTATCATGTCACATTATTGTAACAACTGTTGTACATTGACTGGCCTACATTAATAATTGATAATGTATTTGTTAAATTGCACATTGATTGCCAATTACACGGTTTAAACGTTAAAAAATAAACGGCTACTAGAGGTTGACTGTTAACGTAATCAAAATTGGTAATCACCAATTGAGTGTAGCGTTGCGGACCGAATTTCTTTACCAGGGCCGGAATTGAATTTACCTGTACTGTCAACTACCTTTTTCTCGATAACGGTGAACTTTCGGACATATATACATTTATTAAATTTATATGTTTTATATTATTCTATCACCTCGTATAAGCTTGGCATTTATTTCTGTTACACCCTGTATATGTATATCTATTTAATGAGTATATTTTATTAATTTAATTTCATTGAGATCTATACATTTAGCTCTCATTTTTATTATATAAAATTCTGGTAATTATTTAAGATGAACAAATACTGATCGACTCAAAAAATAACTACATTTGTCAAGAAATTAATTTTTAATCAAAAAATCATTTGAATGAAAATTTTATAATTTGCTGAATTTCACGCAAATAAAATTGCATAATATTTTCAATAAATGATTTGTTTGTAACATCGCTAAAATAATTGCCTACCTATTTGAAACTTGAGTTATGTTTAAATTGATCTTTTAAGTAGGTTGGAGGTAGGTTAAATAAATAACAAATTGCACGGGCAACATTTACAAAATTTGATTTGTTGTATCTTTTAAACATTAGGAATGAAACAAAATAAATGCTAAATATTAAAAATTATATAAAAAAAGATTTAATATCTAGCGCTAATTGTGTTTCAATGCAAACTTTTAACAACTTCAACAAAAATCACAGGTGCATCTCGTACAATTATTTACTTAGGGAGCTACAGTATGAAAAAAGCTAATTTTGCACAAAAATAGTAAACACCGAGATCAGATTACAAATAAGAAAGTTTTACTATTTTAAGAGTGCATTATTTTTGACGATTTTAAAAAGTTATTTGTCATCTAATTTTTAATATTTAGTATCATTTTGCTCAGTAATTTCTTTATAAATGTAGCTCTATAATTGATTGTATAATATCTACTTTTATAATGTAATTAAAGTTTTTATTATTTAGGTACATATATTGACGTAATATAACATCTTTGTGTTTAATTTATTTCTGTATACGCACCTATCCCCAGTTCTATCGTTAGATTTTTACAGCTACTAAATCCTCCCCTTCGAAGCTTTGTGAAAACAGAGCATTTCTACATATTCTAGTATGTAATGACTAACAGTGTCCCTGATTTTATGTAGGTATTTGAGAAAGGTAATACACAGGGTGACAGGAAATTGCTCGTATTCCTCTCGATAAGAAAAACTATCACAAATTTGGCATGATTTTTGACCTCTATCACTTTGAGATCGAAGATGCGTTATTTTCTAGAAAATCTACTTCGGTTTTCTTGTTACAAAAATCCGAATTTTTGCAGTTAAAAATTAAAAAGAGAATTTTGACCTTAAGTTTCCATAATCTTACTAATTGGCTTCCTTCCTAAAGCTAAGGACCTCGAAATTTAGTATCAATACTGCTTTTGTGATTAAATTTTTTGTTTGTGATGGCACATCTGCGAAGAATTTTTATTTTATTTTGTTTATTACTATGGCTTTTAAGACGTAGAAAAATTTGCCAATTAGTAAGCTATTAGATTATGGAAAAATCAAGGCCAAAAAGTGAGAATGTTTTTTTTTTAATTTTTATTTCCCAAATTTCGGATTTTTGTGGCAAGAAAACCGATGTAGATTTTCTCGAAAATGACTCATTTTCGACCCCCAAGTAATTAAAGGTTAAATTATTCCAAATTAATGGTAGTTTCTTCACTCGAGATGAATACGAGCAATTTCCTATCACCCTGTATTTGTATACGAAACTTTTGATGTTTTCGTATCTATGGAAGGAGCCTCTAATCTTTAAACCACCCCCGTATATACGCATAACTATATGATTTAAGTAGAAAAATTTTGAATTTATTTCATCACTTGGTCAAAATCACGCAATGTAGGAATGTTGGCCAATTAGTAAGCTATTAGGTTATGGAAAAATCAACACCAAAAAGTGAGAATATTTTTTTTAAATTTTTAACTCCCAAATTTCGGATTTTTGTCGTAAGAAAACCGCGAAAAGGCACATTTTCGACCCCTAAGTGATTAAAAGGTTAAATCATTCCAAATTAATGGTAGTTTCTTCTCTCGAGAGGAATACAAGCAATTTCCTGTCACCCTATATTTGTATACGAAACTTTTGGTGTTTTAATATCTATGGAGGGAGTCTCCAAACTTCAAACCACCCCCGTATATACGCGTATATGATTTAAATAGAAAAAGTCTGATTTTATTTCATCACTTTGTCAAAAAATGCATCAGTATTCACCATTTATTTAGAAAACTACATTTCAGCAATTGCAAGACAGACTATTTAACAATTTTTCGTATTCTAAATAAAGATTAGCATGTAAAGTTTCAGCTGTAATCAAATTGCAGGTCTGTTAAAAACATGCATAAACACTCAAGTTTAGTTCATGACTATGTAACTTTTATAGCGTTTCTGTTAAAAGATAATTCTAACACATAACAAAATACATATATTTGCCAGTCTCGTTACTTTATTTTAAACTTTAGTAATTAAGGAAAAATTGCAGCAAGCAGTTCATTAAAGGTTCCAAAATGTGTAGGTAGCTAGAAATAACATTAAAGGAACTGTTGAAAACTTTTACTATGTTATTTGTATAACTAAACTATTCGTCAGTCAGATACTACCTTTTCATTTTGAAATTTGCAATGTTTAAACGTACAATAAACTATAACAAACAACAATATTAATGAACAGTAGGTATTTCCAATAATAAGTTGAAGTCTCAAGAAATTTAATGTTATTTTCTAAAATCTCTCTCAGTCCTTTGATTAATACAGAAAGTTTAATGAAAAATTAAAAAATTATTGTAAAAACCATATTTATTTACATATGTATAATAATTCATTTATATTTAATCTTACCTTTCTCATTTGGACAGTTTTTGGATCCTTCCTCTGACGATACACAAATTCTTTTTAATTTTTTTTTTAATTATTTTCGTTCACAACGGTTCACAGAAATGTCTGTACTATCACAATTTCTTTATAAATAATTTTTGGAACGTATGACTAGAATTGTTTAATGAGCAATCATTATTTCTGTTAACGAGTCGCGTCTGTTTTGAAATAATAACGCGAAAAAGAGGGGATCTAGTTGGCTCACGTTCGATCAAACTTACTCCAGGATACCACGCGGTGTTGTGTGAGCGTTCAAATTATGCAATAGCTTTTAAAGCTCGAGCTTTTCCGTCTTTTGCGCAAGTGCCTGAGGTACGCTCCGCTGTTTCACGATTTTTCTCACGTAAGAAAACTCATTTCCAATTTCAATTAATTAACAACAAATGAAGACTCCTCCAAGACAATAATTGACATACCATTTTCCTCAACAATATAATAAACAATTGAAATAAAACCTTCGATTATTTATTACATGTTTTAAAAGTACGTATTATTCTTGTAAATAGAATTTTTCTTTCCTAATACTCAAATGAAACGAAACCAAAAGGATTTGGTTTGTATTTTTTCTAAGATTTTTTTGAGAAGAAAATTATAATATATTTTCCGACTATATATAATAGGATGTAGGTAGTGGTTGGTGATAGTGGATGATGATATTAAGTGAAGCGGTTGCTTTTGCCATCATCTCCTGTACTTTGTTGGATATGTGTTGTCAAGAACAGGCATTCAAGAGGTGATTTTTCACCTGTCATATCCAACAGATAGCAGGAGCGCTCTTCAGCATCCTTATAAGCAGCCTTAGAGAACATCACAAAAACCGCCACCAGGCTCTTCCAGCTCGAATGTAATCGAAAAATGTCTATAAAATAAATATCGAATGCGTTATTCTACCCATATTAAAATTCATATAACTAATTTTATTAATTAAAAGAAGAAACTAAAACATAACAAGGGAAAGTGGGATAATTGAGAATCTAACAAAAATTCAGTCAGAAACAGTATAAAACAAACTTTATATATAAGTATATTTTGTGCTTACCCAATTGTTATGTTATTGTAAACTAGCGACCCGCTCCAGCTTTGCACAGGTGCAATGCTGATACTAAATAAACTACAGAATGTCTTTATATACAACATTCACAGCTTTTTTGTCATTAGACAATACAAACCGGCGCCCCGGCCTGTATCGCCGCAACCGCTATATCCCTGCATATTAAATCTGTAATATCTTCGAAAATATTCATTTAAATTACCTACTGTAAAGGGCCATATTGATCTATATTAAA
>NW_020442463.1:206965-208947 GCF_000699045.2 Agrilus planipennis | reverse complement strand
CTCCGATAATTAAGTTAACGACTACTTACCGATTTTATTTATCGAAAATAAATATATATTTATAGTGCACTTCAGTACTTCAGTAAATTAAAGATAAAATAATTTCAGAAAGAAAACACATATCAGTTATGAAATGTTTATTTATTTAATTTTAAAATGGTTTCCCACTACCTTAACAAATTCAATGTTTGGAAATTCGTGTGCGTCTAGCTTTTTGATGCAATCATCCAGAAAAACATTATTAGTTTTGGTTTGTCTTGTATTTGACCAATAGAAGGGCAGTTTGATAAAATTATTATTTGTTATTGTGGTGTCTATAATATATGAATAATATTAAGATTAATATGTGATGTGAGGCTGTATTATTTAAACAACTCTTTACGACTTTATAGTGGCAATTAGCACTCAAGTTCATCCGCCGCCTTTGGGAGGCAATTGATGTATAATTAGGAGGGAATTCGACATATACTCAAAATTTTAACCCTAATTAAAAATAGGTATATGGGAGGGAACTAGGCATTATCCGCGAGAACAGAAGTGCAAAAAAAGCAAACTTGCATCGGGCGATAAGCGACAGGAAGTACCCGTAATAGACGCTCACTCTAGAAAATATACCAACCGAAAACAAGCAACGGGGAATTCCCTGGCCTGTTCGATAGACGCGCGCAGGGGTTAATTGATAGCAGGGTTGCTAAACTTATGATCGGATTTTTTTTAATTGTAGATATTTTTTTTTCTTCACAATATCATCTATTGTTTTCAATGGAGACTAGCGACCTTTTATATCCATGAGGCCCTGGGCTGCAGCCTTAAGTAGATCCGCCCCTGGGTACAAGGTGTTCCGTTAGGAAAAAAGAATTCTCTGAAAACAGATATGCAAGTTGTTCATATAACATCTGCAATTAATTACAAGTCAACAAAGTTTACTGGTTGATTTAAAACCGTTTACTTTATTGTCAGTCATTTTCACAGTTAACAAATGTAAAGTTGCCCAGTATAATTTAATAGAATTACAATAGAACATTGTCAATTGATTGAAAAGATAACAAATTATTCAACAAGCAAAATAATGCATGTTGAATCAACAGTTTCTGTTTTTAAATAGCACCCACTCAGTATGCAGTTTAACGTTATGAGAAAGTTATTTCTGCAAATGCTCTTTAGGTTAGTTCAAACGTTTCCGGTTTAACAATTTTATTTAGTGTTTGTGTAATGCACTTGTCGCACTGATTAAATTTAAGACAAAAAAAATTCTAGTTAACTGTTTCATGATTAACTTAACACTTCACTGTTTCTCTCAGTGTGCAGGGTGCAATTAAAGATCTTGACCAAATCTATTCATGAAACCAAAAAGGTTTCTATGAACGTGTATCCAAAAGTACATACTTACGTCAAACTTTAAACGACGAGCCATTGATAATTATCGAATTCGTTCAAGAATTTCCAGAGTATTATAAATTACACAATTATTACATGGTTATATGGTCGCATAGTTCTTAAAGGTAATTAAGAATCAATGTGGAATACAGAAGATCCTTCAGGTGATACCTTAAAAAATATATAATCAGGAGAATACGATGGCCAGTTGATACTCAATTTTACGACACATCTAATTTTCAATTGAAATCGATTCTTAAGCTGTAAGCATTATACAAGACATCAATTTATGATGGATCTTTACAAAGTAACAGCGCTTTCTAATGATTACATTAATTTTTAAGGTTCCGTCCCTCGTAACAAAAAGAGGAACCCGTATGGGATCTCTTCGTATCCATCTGTCAGGATCAGACTGTCATCTTACACTGATTAAATTAAAAAAAAAATTCTAGTTAACTGTTTCTTAGTTAACTTAACACTTCACACTTTCTCTCAGTGTACAGGGTGTAATTAAATATCTTGACCAAATTTATTTTTGAAACCAAAAAGGTTCCTGTGAAGATGTATCCAAAAGTACTTCCTTACAAAGTCATATGTATGTATGT
>NW_020442463.1:203350-206155 GCF_000699045.2 Agrilus planipennis | reverse complement strand
ATCGAAATCGCGATCCGCGTCTGGCAGTTTCGACAGAATACAGACCACTTCGAATTATTTTATTCGATTATGGTAACGTGCCTATCACGTTGAGGTTAGCTACGCCGGATTTCGTTTCAGCAAGTAGATATCCATATATTTAAATGGACCTTGTTGGAACATACGAAATCCTAAAATGTAGCATCGTACTACAGATGGCGTTTTCCGCGCCATTTGTGGTATTTTCTAAAACGCGCTGTTAAGACAGCAGGGAAAGGTTGGTCTGTGTTCTGTCGGAGCTGTCCGCGCTGATGAGATCCAAAAAGATCGAAATCGCGATCCGCGTCTGGTAGTTTCGACAGAATACAGACCACTTCGAAGTATCATAAGGTTGTCAGTCTTAAGACTGATTGGACATGCACCTCCACTCTTTCTTATCCTGAGCTAATCTTCACAATCCCCTAAAACTAGAACATCCCACATCCTTAACTACTTGTGAACAGTAATCTAATCTAGGTCTATCTCTACTCCTCCTAACTCCTGCTTCTGCCTCTAATATGTCTTCGACTAGTCCTTCATGCCTGAGGTGTCCTACCAACTTACCTCGCCTATTTTTTATTGACTTCTATAGAGTCCTCTGTTCCCCTATTCTTTGTAATACGCGTCCATTCCTAACCTTCTCTATCCACGGTATCTTCACCATTCACCGGCAACAACACATTTTGAACGCTTCTAAGCTTTTCTTATCCGCTGCGCCCACCGTCTGCTACCAACGGACTTCATTAATGTCTCCTATATTTAATTATAATCTATTCATCTAAACTTTCAAATTTTCTAATTTTCCTGCTTGCCCCATTATCCTGACATTCCACGTTTCGACGAAATATTGCACCTTCCCTTATTACACTTATTGATGACATCCCCCGAGGTTGTCCCCGCCCGGACATCCTAATGGTGGTCTAGTTTACGTCCGGTGTACTTTACTCCAAAGGACGCCATCATTCGAGTTTTCGTGTATTTTACTTAGGATATCATAATGTGATGATTTCCCGTTGTCTTCAACATCGCCATATTGTGCATCAGAGTGTCATACCGATCCTCGTGATCTCTGCCAACTTAAGAACTAAAGGAACTACCCTCTTTCAGGTACTTGTCTTAGTCTAATTTCTCTTTAAGAACCTCCCTTCCAACTTATCTCACCTATTTCTTCTTGACTTCCATAGAGTCTAACAATTATTATTCAAGGAGAAATGTAAATATAAATTAAGAAGCAATTTCCAGTTATCTACCAATAGCAACATTGAAGATTTTGTGGTGGGTTATTTAATGAATATTATCAAAGAATATAGTTAATGTTTCACATTACGATTAAAAGTATTATGATGTATGGGGTAGAAATATGACAATATAAAAATAAATAGAAGCGAATCAAGAAAGATATTAATTGTTCTTCTAGATATCTAAATAGAGAATTGACTAAGACTAACAGTTTATAAATTTGGAAGCAAACAAGAGATATTTTTAAAAAAATGCAAGAGGGAAAAAGAAAAATCTTATTAGACGAAAAAAAAAGGGAATTGTATGAAAATTAGTGTCCGACCGAAAGTTCGGTTTCGGTTTCGGTCGAGTTTCGGCAAAAAAAAACGAGTTTCGGTTTAGTTTCGGTTTCGGCGGCAAACCTGCCGAAACTACGACCGAACAATAACAAAAGTTCAATACATATTATATAAAAAAAAAGCATGAATAATCTTCAAAAGAAAAATGAGTCTAGTCTACTATACTTACTCAAATAAACATCTCACCTATTTTAAGTATTTTTAAGGCGCAATTAAAGTATTTCCTTAAATGAGGGGTTGTTATGTTGATTTTGATTTGATTATCAATAAGTGAAAATGTCAAAGACTGCAGAGCTATGTGATTTAAAGATAAAAAAATAAAACTGACTGATTATAATAACGTTTTCTTTATTTTTTTCTCAAAACATGATCCTTATAAGGAAGTTTCGGTTTCGGTTTCGGTTTCGGTCGAAACTGAAACCGTTGCCGAAATTCGGTTTCGGTTTCGGTTTCGGTGGTAAAAACCAGTTTCGGTCGGACACTAATGAAAATCAAAGAGTAGCATATATAGTTCTTGAGACGTAGGGAAAAACAGAATTAAAATTTGGAAAACTGAATGTGATTTGAAAATAATTTAAGAAATGATAGGAAAATAAAAGTAACTTAGAATACTTTAAAGGGTATAGGGCAAGGAACATAGCAAACTTGAAATTAAAAAATGAATGGAAAAGAAGAAAAAGAATGTGTTCCAAACTGATATGTATTAAGAAAGAAGAATCTGCATCTCGCGTATTGTGACACAAGCTTACAGTAACCGATAGATGGATGATAAGGATAGATGGATGATAAGGAAAAAAATAAAATATTTAGGTGAAAAAACTTTTAACAACAAGAAAAGATCATTTAGTTTATGTATGATTAAATAAATTGTTTTTGAAAGCAATAAGAATTTAAAAAAATATATAGATTGCAATCAGGAGAATACGATGGCCAGTTGACACTCAATTTTACTACCCATCAAATTTTGGGACCGAGGATTTCAATGAGATTTGATGAGATCCAAAAAGATCGAAATCGCGATCCGCGTCTGGCAATTTCGACAGAATACAGACCACTTCGAAGTATTTTATTCGATTATGGTAACGTGCCTATCACGTTGAGGTTAGCTACGCCGGATTTCGTTTCAGCAAGTAGATATCCATATATTTAAATGGACCTTGTTGGAACATACGAAATCCTAAAATGTAGCATCGTACTACAGATGGCGTTT
>NW_020442463.1:181234-202167 GCF_000699045.2 Agrilus planipennis | reverse complement strand
AGTCTACTATACTTACTCAAATAAACATCTCACCTATTTTAAGTATTTTTAAGGCGCAATTAAAGTATTTCCTTAAATGAGGGGTTGTTATG
The DNA here is from genome assembly GCF_000699045.2 of Agrilus planipennis. NCBI lineage: Eukaryota > Metazoa > Arthropoda > Insecta > Coleoptera > Buprestidae > Agrilus > Agrilus planipennis. Next base: position 202,075 of record NW_020442463.1, on the reverse strand, counting down.
TTGATTTTGATTTGATTATCAATAAGTTAAAATGCCAAAGACTGCAGAGCTATGTGATTTAAAGATAAAAAAATAAAACTGACTGATTATAATAACGTTTTCTTTATTTTTCTCTCAAAACATGATCCTTATAAGGAAGTTTCGGTTTCGGTTTCGGCCGAAACTGAAACCGTTGCCGAAATTCGGTTTCGGTTTCGGTTTCGGTGGTAAAAACCAGTTTCGGTCGGACACTAATGAAAATCAAAGAGTAGCATATATAGTTCTTGAGACGTAGGGAAAAACAGAATTAAAATATGGAAAACTGAATGTGATTTGAAAATAATTTAAGAAATGATAGGAAAATAAAAGTAACTTAGAATACTTTAAAGGGTATAGGGCAAGGAACATAGCAAACTTGAAATTAAAAAATGAATGGAAAAGAAGAAAAAGAATGTGTTCCAAACTGATATGTATTAAGAAAGAAGAATCTGCATCTCGCGTATTGTGACACAAGCTTACAGTAACCGATAGATGGATGATAAGGATAGATGGATGATAAGGAAAAAAATAAAATATTTAGGTGAAAAAACTTTTAACAACAAGAAAAGATCATTTAGTTTATGTATGATTAAATAAATTGTTTTTGAAAGCAATAAGAAATCGAGCGAAAAATAATTGAACAATGGCGTTTATTAGGTAACGAAAACTTTGGCGAAGGCGCCGGACACCAGAATTTAATACGTGTTGTTTTATTTAAGTCTTTATTTATAACATAGAATCTTGTTAATGTTTCATATTATGATTAAAATTATTATGAGGTATGAAGTAGAAATATGACAATTTAAAGAATGAAATAAATACGGAGTGAAAATAAAAGAAAGCAAACAAAAGGTATTTATTGGGTAACGAAAATTTTGGCAAATGTGGTGGTCCGATGACCAAAATTTAATACGTATTGATTTATCTAATTTTTTGAAGATGTCACATAAATCCCATAAATTCTTATTCAGATCACTAGTGCAAAGTTGGTACATCTAAATTATATATGCATTTAAAATTGCAAGGTAACACCACTACTGGGTAGGTCAATTAGTGATCGTTTAAATAGCGCAATTAATAATAATTGGAGGAGTCGAATCCAAGATCACGAAGAAAAAATCGGCTGAAGAGGGCCTTGATTGGTCCTAGAACGGCCAGTGGTAGAGGGATTTTAGTCGGTAGATCCGATACTACCCAGTCGTACGGACGGCTGACGAAGAAAAAAATAATGTAAGGTGGTGAGGCGGCTCACCACTCTGTGATAGTTCCCTGCTATTTTCCACGTAAAGTAAGGAAAGCTAATATTAGTATATAATTACCTAAAGGTATTCTCAGAGGCGGATTAAATGTCGAGAGCGCTCTAGGCTAGCACCTCATAGGCGCCCCTCTGGCGGTCATATATTTTGCAAAATACTTTTTTTGTATTAGGTAATAAAATAATTCGAAGTGGTCTGTATTCTGTCGAAACTGCCAGACGCGGATAGCGATTTCGATCTTTTTGGAACTCATCAGCGCGTCGCAGGCAGCTCCGACAGAACAAAGACCAACTTTTACCTGCTGTCTTAACAGCACGTTTTAGAAAATACCACAAATGGCGCGGTAAACGCCATCTGTAGTACAATGCTACATTTTAGGATTACATATGCTCCAACAAGGTCCATTTAAATATATGGATATCTACTTGCTGAAACTAATCCTGGCGTAGCTAACCTCAACATGATAGGCACGTTACCATAATCGAATAAAATAATTCGAAGTGGTCTGTATTCTGTCGAAACTGCCAGACGCGGATCGCGATTTCGATCTTTTTGGANACATTATAAATTTGGTTTGTATTAAGAAATTTTGAAAAGAGCTATTAAAGATTATTGCAAGGTATTCCTGATGCAGAATTCAAATTAAAATGTTTATAACGTTATATTTGTACTTATGTATTAAATATATTTGAACATAAAATTTAAAACACGTAGTCCGTTGATGATTATATATAAATAATTAAAAACTTTATTGCAACTTCTTCAAGCATCAAAACTTAATTTTTATAATAAATACATATAAAGTAGATTTGTTAGTGTTTGTATTGGTACCTCCTGTACAGCCCCGATTTGTCCTTTATTACATATGCTGGGTAGTATATTTGAGTGCATGGATACGTAAATAGCAAAAGGAAAATTGAAAATCAATTTGTCTCAAGTTGGCATTTTTCGCATTATTCCGGGAGCGCAGAGTTTTATCGGCAAAGTCACATGAACGAATAACACAAGACTGGAAATTAAAACTGAAATTCATCAAAAGTTAAGAGGTCGAGCGCGCTAAAGCAGAAGGCTGCTTTTGAAGGGTTGAAGGCAGTGGCCGCCATATTGGGAAACAAATTGCACGCGCTGGTCCTGACAGTCGCTAGATGTCTCAAAGAGCGGCCTCACAAAGCCCTGCTGCCGCTGACAACTTCAACAACTTTGAGCTTCGTTTGTTCGCAGGAGAAAAACAACTGCTCGCGGCTGCCGGATTACACTCTAGATTGAAAACGTAAATACTTACTCTGTATTGAATTTATTTCGCTTTAGCGAAATTCTTGCTTATAAATTTACTTCCAAGATATACATACCGAAACGAAGACGAAGACGAAACTTAATTGAAAATACGAATTGCCAGAAATCTCTTCCTAGTGCTTAGCTACTAAACAATCAATAAGCGTAATTTTAAAACACGATCTTCACCCATTTTATATGGAAACAAAAAAATGACATTTTTCTAGAGAAGCAATTACATTTTAAAGTTATTTTGGGTAAGCATTTGCAATATTGAATCAAAGTAGAATAAATTACTTTTTGTATACGCAAATAAACAAATATTCAAAAAGATAATGAAGGGTGGGATTAAAATAGCAAACGCACTGCTACTAATATTTTAAAATTTAAATGTCTCTTAACTTCAGTGACGTAGAACTATTTAGACTTTTTTGTTTTGTTGCTTGTGTTTATAAAATTTCTGGTTTAAAATGTGGAACTTCAGAGAAACTAAATATAAATTTTGACATATTACTAGTGGTCTTTTTACATAGGTAGGTACTTACTTTAGTACCTCACCTCAGAAACGTTTTTAAATGTTTGACAGTAACTTATGCAAAACGAATATGCCAAGTTAGAATGTTAGCTGATGTAAGTTGATAAATTCGTCACATTAGCTTACATTTAAAGGTCACTCTTCTTGTACTGAATATCGAAAATTACCTATATGTGTATGCTCCATGGAATAGCATTCCCTATAGATTTAATATAAAAGATTGGCAGACAAAATTTGGATTTGATACACAACAATGACACAGAAACATTTTACCAAGAAGCATGTGGTGACCCTATCTCTAAAGAGTAATTTCATTAACTGCGTTGTACAAAACCCCTGGGTTCCGCGGAGTTCCTTTCCTCATAGCATTCAAAGTAAAGCAATGAAAATTAACACCTCCATGAAATTAAAAAATGGAATTCGAAGTCACCACCACTTCGCTTAATAGTTCGTCCAAACTACCTCACGTGTAGCTCACGATTTTGAATCAATATCTTCTCATCAACACGCCAAAATCAGATGAGAGAAGAATGTAGAACTGAGTATAAAAATCAGTAATCAGGAGTGGGTATTTACGTATTTTAAATGAATTATTGGAGGGAAAGGGAATCCGGTAGAAAATAAATAAATACAAAACAAAAAAGAGATGAGGACAGGACAGTGCAAGACATAAATATAGAGGAGGTAGTTAAAGGAATAAATTCCTTAATGAAGAAAGGCATATAGGCAGGATGGGTTATTAAGCGAAGCATGGGTATATGCAAATCATATAATAAGAGGTAAAATGCTTGAAATATTTAGAAGAATGTGAGAAACAAATAAGGAAATACCAAAAGAGTAGCAAATAAGTAGCACTATATTACCAATAATACAAAAGGGAAAAAAATAAAGTTGTTACGAAGATTAATATTGTTATATAGTATCCACAAATTCTTATTTAGGTCACTGGTACAAAGTTGAGACATCCAAATAATTTATTTAAAACTGCAAGCTGACACCTACTTACCTTTTGGGTTAGTAGGTCAGTTAGCTACCGTTTAAATAGCGGAATCAATTACAATAAAAGGAAGTCGAATCCAAGATCACGAAGACGGGTGGTGAGGCGGCTTGACGTCTTCACTCACCCTATGATAGTTCTCTGCCATTTTCTACGTTTCCCAATTATACATTAAGATAGGCTAATACTATGATTATATTATTAAATTATTTATTAATTATTAAGTAGATAAACAGTTTTTATTCACTGGCCAACATGAAATTGTTAAAACAATTGTTGACCATGTTATTCTAAATTATACAAAACCTATACGCAGGCCCTGAGTTAGGAGATATATTAGAGGAGGAAGATAGTGTGGAGATAGATGAGTTAGGTTATCCCATAATGAGAGAAGAGTTCGATATAGCATTAAAAAACTTAAAGAATAATAAGGCGCCAGGTGTAGATGGGATACAGGGGGAAATTCTAAAACATGCAGGACAAGAGGTCAGAGACGGTTTAAGCTAAACCGTACCTAAAAAGAGAGGCATGGATAGGTACGAGACATTTAAAACAAAACAAAAATCTTAACTAGAATTGTACAAAGGAGGATGGTAAAAAGGGCAGTAAAACTATTAGGGGAAGATCAGTATGGGTTTAGAAGAAATAGAGGAACACGGGAGGTCATTCTAGCTTTACGGGTAACAATAGAGAAAACGATATAAAAAAGACATAGGGCGTACATAGGATTTGTAGATTTAGAAAAAGCTTTTGACAATGCTAAATGGGACAAGATGTTAAATATACATAAAAGTGTAGGGATGAGTTGCAAAGATGGAAGAGTGATACTTAGTTTGTATAAAGAGCAACAGGAGTTATAGAGCTAGGGTTGCAACATAGAGAAGTAAATATTAAGAAGGGAGTCGCTATTTTTTAATCTATACATCGAAGACGCGATCAACATCATTAAAGACAGTACAACTGTAGGGATTGATATACAGGAATAAAAGATTAGTATGCTTAGATTTGCAGATGATATAGCAGCACTAGCATATAGCAAAGAGAAGTTAAAGATAGCTTTAAATAAAATGGAAGCCGTATTGACAAAACAGTAGTGTATGAAAATAAATGAAAGTAAAACAAAAATATTGGTATTAGTGGTATTAGAAGTGGCCGATTTTATGTATCCAGGAAGTCAGATAAGTCAGGACGGAAGAAATAGTAGGGATATAAAACAGAGGATAGCGCGGGGTCGAGTCGCCTTTAATAAGAAGAAGTCATTTCTATGCTCGCGAACTGTTAATTTAGAAATTGGAAAAAGATTGTTAGAGGTATATGTTTGGAGCGCAGTGCTGTACGAATGAGAAACATGGACTGTGGGCGAGGCGGGGAAAAAGAAAAGATTAGAAGCGTTCGAAATGTGGTGTTACCGGTGAATGATTAGGATACCATGGATAGAGAAGGTTGGAAAAGAAGAGGTATTAGGAAGAGTAAGACAACAGATGACTCCATGGAAGTCAGTAAGAAATAGACGGGATAGGTTAGAAGGTCTAGTAATAGACATATTAGAGGCAGAAACGGAAGTTGGGAGGGGTAGAGCTAGACCTAGATTACTGTTCGCAAATAGTTAAGGATATGGGTTGTTCTAACTTTAGGAAACTGATAGGAAAGAGTGGGGGTGCGTGTCCAACCAGTCGTAGGACTGACGACCTTATGATGATTATATAGGGTTGTTCGGAAAGTCATTTCGTTTTTTTTTTGTAGAAATGAAAGACAGTTTTCGTATAATAAACAAATACTTTATTAAATTATATATTGACCGTTCTGGTCCAACACCTTTTGCCATCTTTCTGGTAGTAGCATAATTCCACGCTCATAAAATTTTTGGTCTTTGCTGGCAAAAAACTGATCGAGGAGGTTTTTGACCTCCTCATTTGAGGTGAAGGTTTTACCGTCTAAAAAATTTTGGAGTGACCGGAACAAATAATAATCCGATGGTGCCAGGTCTGGAGAATATGGTGGGTGTAGCATTGTATCCCATTCAAGCTGTAAAAGCTTTTGGCGAGTGACCAAACTTGTGTGAGGTCTCGCGTTGTCTTGGTGAAACACTACACCTTTCCTGTTGATTAGTTCTGACCTTTTCTGTTGAAGTGCATCATTCAGTTTGTCCAGCTGATGACAGTAGACTTCCGAATTAATCGTTGTGTTATCCGGTAAAAGCTCAAAAAAAACGATTCCTTTAAAATCCCACCAAACAGACAGCATCACCTTTTTTTGGTGAATATCGGCTTTGGAAATGGTTTGAGCCGGTTCATCTTTTTTGCTCCATGACCTCTTGCGTTTGACGTTGTTGTATACAACCCATTTTTCGTCCCCAGTGATGATGCGCTTCAAAAACGGATCATTTTCGTGACGTTTGAGAAGCGAATCGCAGACGTCAATGCGGCGACACAGATTTCTCTCTGTGAGAACATGGGGAACCCATACATCGAGCTTCGAGGATAATCCCAGGCCTTTCAAGTGGTCATAAACTGTTGAATTTGATAAATTTAACCTCAATCCGATCTCACGTGTTGTTATTCGCCGGTTCACATCAACTAATGCCTTTATCGCGTCTTTATCAGCTTCAACCGGCCTTCCCGAACGTGGTGCATCTTCGACATCAAAATTGCCGGATCGAAATTTAGCGAACCAGTTCTGGCACTGGCGTACTGTCAACACACCTTCTCCATACACATCAGTCAATTTCTTTCTGGCTTGAACAGCATTTTTACCCTTTCTGTAGTAAAACAGTAAGATATGTCGAAAATGCTGCTTATCGCTCTCCATATTTAAAAGGGCACCAACCAAAAACTACTGCGTAGAATTAATTGGAATTTTTCACACACAAGCCTTGCTATATGAGCTCTCAAAGCATATAAAAATTATACGGCTTAAATGTGAAGTTGGGTGCAAAAGAATACAATTAAATCCTCTGTCGGGAAAAAACGAAATGACTTTCCAAACAACCCTATATAAAATTCGTTCTTATATGATTGGTGGAAGCGCCAGGCATGCTTGGTTTAAGACTATCGTCTTGTAGTTTAGACTGGGGTTTTTACATTTTCCTCAACGGAAGGAATTTCAAATGGATCAGTGGAAGTTGCTTGTTAGGAAATGACGCAGCTTAGACAAGATGTGAAGCAGATCCTCAAAAATCAAAAGGCCCAACTCGAAAGTCATACGGGAGTAGCTAAATTGGTAGTGCAAAGTCAGTGAAGACAGTACCTGACAGAATGTTCCCATCGCCTCCACCGTGTCATACAAAAACGAATTTTATGTATTTATTTGGAAATATAATAATTTTAAAGTAATATTAAAGGTGATTTTATATAATTTCATATTATCCAATTNTGCCAAAATCATATAAGAATATAATAAACAAACAAATAAGTAAATGCAACGCCGATTTGTATTTAGAATAAGTAGGAGTTTACCTTATTACAGCTTAGTAAAACTCTTTTGCAAAATGTACAAATTTATAGCAATGATGTTAAAGCGATAATCTCCATTTTTGGCCAGTCATTTCTTATCTACAAATGGATAAATATAAATGAATAGGTAAATTTACATATTCTTTTTTGCCACTTAAGCGGTATTATTTTCGTTTTTCTAATATCATTATGTTGTTACCTATTTCAAAGAATTTACGATACACGAATATTTTCTGAACACTCTGTATATAAAATATAGGTACATTTTTACGTTACAAAATCGCCTGACTGTTCGTTGTAGAGCTACTACTTAGTTTCTTTCTATGGTTTCTTTATTGTAGAAAGTAGGTTATGTTTATTTTCTAATATGTCCTGAAATGATTATAATAAGGTAAAACAGATAAAAAATGCTTAAAAATGGAAGATAATAAAGATACACCAGAAAGTGACTTTGGCATTGAGTGCTTTCAAAATTATACCGCTCCTGAAGTATTTATTCAGGGTCTTGCTGGCATTGTAAATCAGCAAGATGTAGAAACTATGATTAGGGCCCAAAAGCACATGTAAGACACTATTAATGTTACAGTTTACCCCAATTTATATAATTTTTCTTCCACTTGATGAGGTTGCAACGATTTGAGAAGACTAATGAAATGTTAACCAACTGTAATGCACTTAGTGCATCTCGTTTGAAAATGATTGGCCCAGAATTCAAAGAACACATAAAATTATTGCAAGAAATGAAGAAGGACTTGGAATACATTTTTAAGAAGATAAGAACCGTAAAATCAAAGCTTTCCATGCAATATCCGTATATTTAATAAATAATTTAATAGTAATATTAGCCTACCTTAATGTATAATTGGGGAACGTAAGAAAAAGGCAAGCCGCCTCACCATCCTACATTATATCTTCTTCGTCATCATGGAATCGACTCCTCCAATTATTATTGATTCCGCTATTTAAACGGTCGCTTATTGTCCTACTAGCCCAATAGGTAAGTAGGCGTTAGTTACAGTTTTAAATAAATAATTTAGATATACCAAACTTGTACCAGTGACTCAAATAAGGTTTCTGAACACTATGTACCAATATTAATAAGACAAAGTTTATGGAATTTGGTGAAATTAGAGGTAGAAAGGGAAGAGAAAAGAAGGATATAATTGAAAAAAATAATAATAGAAAGTCAGATAAGTCAGGACGGAAGGAGTAGTAGGGATATAAAGCAGAGGATAGCGCAGGGTCGTGTCGCCTTTAATAAAAATAAGTCACTTTTATGTTCGCGAACGGTTAATTTAGAAATTCGAAAAAGATTGGTAAAGGTGTATGTTTGGAGCGCGGCGTTGTACTGGTGCGAAACATGGACAGTGGGCGCGGCAGAAAAGAAAAGGTTAGAAGCCTTCGAAATGTGATGTTATACGAGAATTATGAGGATAACGTGGATAGAAAAGGTTAGAAATGAAGAGGTATTAGAAAGAATAGGAGAACAGAGGACTCTAGGAGAGTCAATAAAAAAATAGGCGAGATAGGTTCGTAGGACACCTTCTCAGGCATGAAGGTATAGTCAGAGACATATTAGAGGCAGAAACAGGAGTTAGGAGAGGTAGAGGTAGACCTAGATTACTGTTCGCAGATAGTTAAGGATGTTGGTTGTTCTAGTTTTAGGGAAATGCGAAGTTCAGCTCAGGATAGGAAAGAGTGGAGGTACGTGTCCAACCAGTCTTAGGACTGACGACCCCATGACGATAATGAAAAGAGTACAGTTATTTAGGATACATAATTGGAGAAAAGAACAATGATAAATAACTCATAGATGATCAGATAGCCAAAGCTAACGCTTTATTAAGCAAAATATGGGGGACAGAGTGAAGACTGTGTAAGAATAATTGGTTTAGCCTTTTAAAGGTCGCTTAGTGTTATAATTTATGTAATCTGCTAACAGTTCGCTTCAGCAGGATTATTTTCGAAGGATGTTTTATTAAACGATTAATATACTATCAAATTAAATTTACTATTTAAAATAATGTATATATGTGTATTTGTGTACATTTCTATACGTATTATGTACACATATATGTAAAAAATCAATCTAAGCATTTAAAACAATTTCTGAATATATGAAAAACGGTTTTGCTTTCCAAGAATTTTTTGAAAACTAATAAGTTTTAGATCGAGTTTTGATTGAAAACATTTGATACAAGTCTGATTTAAAAAAATTGCTTATGCCAGGGCTCAAACCAGGAACCTTTCTTTTTTCTAAAGGAAATATGTTGTTCAATTACGTCACTGACACCTCAGTAATTTCATCCGTTTAGTTCGATATATTCGAACATTGCTAACATTTTTAATAATTTTTAAATTTGGCAAAAAAATTTATTATAAATTTAATTTTTTATAGTTTAATAATTCTTTTCCGATCTGACAGGATTTGAACCTTGACGAAACTAGAGTGGGTGGATCGGCTTGCGAGTTTCGATGATTTGGGGAGTCGGACAATAGGTTCAACCATAACGGGGAGGTTTTTAAAGAGGAACCATGTTAAGACAACTCCCTGACAGAGGGCTGAAGCTCTTTCAGTACTCAGGGTGGCAGAGATCACAAGGATCGGTATGGCACTCTGATGCACAATACTGCGATGTGGAAGACAACGGGAAACCACCACATTATGATCCCGAGTAAATTGTATAACTACATAAATTAAATGATGGCGTCCTCTGGGATAAAACACTCCGGATGTAAACTAGTCCCCAAATTGGGATGCCCGAGAGGGGACTACCTCGGGGAGTTAAGAGGAATAGAGGAAGACCTAGATTAGACTATTATTGTTCGCAAATAGTTAAGGATGTGGGGGTAATTCGTTTACAGTCATCATCATAAGGTCGTCAGTCCTAAGACTGGTTGGGCACGCACTTCCACTCCTTCCTATCCTAAGCTAATCTTGGCATTTCTCTAAAACTAGAACAACCCTCATCCTTAACTATTTGCGTACAGTAACCTAATCTAGGTCTACCTCTACTCCTCTTAATTACTGCTTCTGCATCTAATACAGTGAGTATATAAATATTTCTATATATTGTGAACGCACGTAGGTAGGTACTATAAATTTCTAATCTTCTCAATTTTCAGATTATTAATCGAAACACATTCTTAAAAGATTTCGGTCTGGACACCCTCCCTCACTACGTCGCTGCGTTATTTGTGACTATTAGGAACAAATAGAAAATTATATTAATGTTTGTACGCCGACTGCAGTTTTTAAATATAGATTGTTCCCAAAAAGGGAACATCTTAGTGGGCAACAAGAATTATAACTTAATTGTTTAAGAAACAGGACAGAAACATAAATCGTATTGAAATTTATATAAGGTATGACCAAATTTGTTATATATCTGTTATTTTTTATATATTCCATTTTACGAAGTTCTTTAATTTTTTAGTGACAGCTGTTTCGCCTTTCGGCATCGACGTTAAATATAATGCCTCCCTACGATACCGAATGGCGAAACAGCTGTCACTAAAAAATTTAAAAAATTCGTAAAATGGAATATATAAACTAGGCAATCTTCGCAATATGCTGCAAGATGAAATGGAGCGAAGCAGTGTGTACTATATATAACACGTAACGAATTGTCCGACTGGTCACTCCCTTAGCTAACGCCGCGAGCTCCCTCCCCATATCAAACAATTTTTGGCGATTATTCCTCTATGGTATGTCCGAATTGCAATTTTATTTTTTTGCACTGTAGACAACTTCATTTTTCTGGTGTTTATTCCTCCGTGGTATGCCCGATTTTAAAAATTATTTTTTACAAACCTACTCCCGACTGTGCATGAACATTGTACCAAATTTGAACTATATCGATGGAGTCGTTTAAGAGAAGATTCTATCATTTTATTTAAAAAAGTATAAAAATCAATAGGAAGGTAGCTAAGTTCGTAATATGTATATATTTAGATTTTTATATGGTGCATATCAAAGCAAAAACTTTTATGTACCTAATCGTTTTTCACATTTTGAACATCTAGGGTTCTTCTGGTACGACACAACGCCCTGATCATGCTTTTTCAATTCTTTATAAGCAATTAGTGGACACTTAATGGTTTAGTTTTCTCTAATGGTACCGCAAGGCCGGATGTTTCCTTCATAAGGTCATAACTTAAAAAAAAATATCAAAGTATATGATACCCATGATTAGGCCGGTCGAGAATGACGGATAACATATTTTTCACCACCCTTTTTCCCAAGGATTTTAAAGTATTATTAGTTTTTCCACAATAAATCTCAAAGTTTATTAGATAAAGTTAAATAACTATCATATCCACAAGGCATCCATATCTTAGATCCAAAACGGATTGGTTAATTTTTAATAAACATATTCACAGAATGATGTCCATGGTAGGGCACCATTGCTTCATCTATGCTGAGGTGCTTATGGAAAACTCCAATTTGTTGAAGATTATCCTTTAGTTTATCATCATGATCATCATATTGTTAGTCCTAAAAGGTAATCTTCGCATTTTCCTAGATCTAGAACATACTTAACTGTTCGTGAACAATAATCTAATCCAAATCTACCTCTACTCCTCTTAACTCATGTTTTTGCTTCTAATATGTCTCTGACAAGTCTTTCATGCCTGAGAAGGTACACCCTACCAACCTATCTCGCCTATTTCTTATTGACTTCCATACAGCCTTCTGTTCTCTTTCCTTTCCTTCTTTATCTAGGTTGTTACTATCAGCAAGGTAAAGGTATCGTTTCTATTATACGAAACATTTTCCTACTCATCACTTTAAAATATCTTGGCGCCTACTTATCTTCAGACGTCGACCAATAGTCTTTTGCAGAAGGTAAGCTAAGGTAACCACTAATGATGAGTAATTCAAGGAACTGACGAAGCTTTTCCTCAGCTAATGTAACAGTTTTTTCGTCAAATTCATCATCGCCTGAGAACAAAAATAGGTATGAGAAGGAAATAGATGAGACATTAAGGGAATAAAAATATAAATTTGCGGCACCACCCCGGAATCGAAGAGGCAGATTCAAGGCAGTCAGGAATATCGTTAACAAATAAAATCTGAAATATCATCGCTGTGGAGGAGTCGAACATTTTCGCTCGGAAAGTCGAAGCAAACGAATCAAGTGGATTCGAGAAAGACAAAATAGGGGAGGAAGCAATGCACACGTGGCAGTGGAAGAAGAAAATGAATATACAGAGGAGGAAGAGGACAATCAGGTACGGAGTTTTGTTTTTTGGTACGCACAGGCAACGACGATACAATGTCTTGGTACCTGGATTCTGGGGTTTCTGAATACTAGGTGAGTTTGGAGAAGTACCTTGTAAATACAAGGTAAATACACCCTCCAATCGCAAACAAAGCGGGGGTGGTTCACGCAAAGTCCTTGGTAAACGTTTCTGTTACAGAAATGTTCTCTTTGGTCCAGGTAGCGAATGTAACCTGACTGTTCCAACTCTAAAATGGACAGACTCGAGATCTTCCTCCATCACGGCCGAGACGTATTCCTAAAAGGAAAAACAGAGATTGCAATCGGAAATCGAGATCTTAAGATGTACAAGCTGAGAATAAAAGCGTATTCATGAGATAAGCAAGGATGAGACGTTCAAGTATTTCAAGGTCTCCAAGGCTATGGCGACGACCCATTTTGAAACAAAGATGGGCAGGTTTAGATGTGAAAATAGCAGGGAGTACTTATCCAAAGAAATGAGGGAGCATTTCGCAGCAAAACGGAGTGCCCAAAAGGATAAATGACACCATCCTGAAAAAGGCTTGCTGTATGCTGCAGGGAGCCAAACTCCGGAAAACTCTCTGGACGGAAGCTGTCCTCTTGGCGGCTATTTGATTAATCGCTTCCCTACCAACGCATTACCGAACGCTGTTCCGGGGGAACTGTAGTATGGAGAACGACCTAACCTGAAGAAGCTGCTGGTGTTCGGTTGTTAGGCATACGTGCTCGGGTACTGCCCAACGTTATAGGCTGCTGTCAACTGAAGACAACAAAGTTTATACCAGAATCGACGAGACTACTCACAACAATTCAACTTATTACTAATTATTCAGCGGACTTTTATTAGCGAAGAGACGTCTCCGGAAGTGCTGAAGAAGGATCAGGTGAGCAAAAAGAGGAGGAGGAGGAAGAGCAAGAAACAACAGTGTAGAAATCGAGAGAACCTCAGTCAAGTCACCCAATGGGAAGAAGAAAACAGAAGATCCAAAGCAACAAATAAGTACGAGAACCAAAACTGCACCAAAATACCTAGAGGACTACGTAGTTGTGACGCTCGATACCGAGACAATATAAAGACATCGAGAGGCGAGAAGACGTAGCTGATGAGTGGTAGGCAACAGTCAAATCAGATTTGAACAAAATCTACTCTCTGAATGAAAACCAAACCAGGAACGTGACTACTTTACTTTCTGGAAAAAAAAACAATTGAGAGCAGGCGGATGTTCAGAAAGAAACAGGATGAGATTGGGAACATATCACAAAACGAAGCGAGGCTAGTCATCAGGGTTGTGCGCAGAAGGTTTCGACTATGATGAGATACAAGCATATGCTCCAGTAATCAGTTTTACGACATTGAGGGCTCTGCTGGAAGTGTTAAACAACCGGGAGCTCATCACGGGAACAAATCCCGAGAAATAGCAGTAAATTAATTGAGGGGGAATGTTGAAAAGGGTACAATCAATTTGTTTCATATAGAATCCTACATTATCGTCACCTTTTTTTTTGTAATTATATTTGAAGCCGCAAAGGCTCCTCATCATCCGTGGAAGTTTTTTTGCAGAAAAAAGACAGAGATTTGTATACTTACAAAAAGGCAGAATTTAAATCAAGAGGTCATTATTTCTTGTTTTTGCGTTGATGATTGTCGGAATAAAAGTCGGAAGAGTGAACTTAACAAATAATTACTTTATTAACGAAAACTATACTGGACTACAGAGAATTCGAGGTTGTCGTGTCGGGGTGTCAAATCACACTCTTCGAATCCCTACAGAACTTAAATCTAGGTACCTAAATAGAAATATCTACAAAAAGGGGTACAACCACTTGCCTTCGGATGACTCTTTTTTTTATGTTTTCGTGGAAGAGGGGAAATCTTCAAAAGACACCCAGCCGTCCGTACGACTGGGTAGTGTCGGATTCCCGAGGAAGTTGTCCTCGGACCTACCGACTAAAACCACTCTACCTCAGGCCGTTCTAGGACCAACTAGGGTCCTCTTCAGCCGATTCGGATGACTTCCCGCTGTTACATTTATGGTCATGCCGTTCGGTGTATAACTTTAGCAAGTGACAATAAATGGGCTTAAAGTAACCTAAGACATAAAGACATCTACAGGGTGTTGAGACATGAAATATACGTTTACAGAGCGTGAACAATTCTAATTAATTTATGTACTGTTAGTATTTTTTCATTTATATACTGTTAGCTTAGTATTTCTATAGTGGTCGAAAATAGATGCAAAAAGAGCATCTGTTTTTTTTACGTAATAAGATTTATTATAATATACTAGATGTAGCTGAGCTACGGATATAATCTCCTATGGAAATCAACAAGGTAACGGTCATGAATAAACGTTTATGAAAAATGATACCAAACCTCGCTATATATTCTAATTTAATAATTAATTATTACTATCAGCTTCTAATTTAGTTCATAATCACTATCTCATTGACACATTAACCATCCTTTTCTAAGTATTACACTAAGTACCTATTTTAAATTATTCAATCTTAAATGAATAGAATATCGAATATCGAGTCACTGCTGTATGTTCCATATTTTACTGCTAACTAAAGTTATTACATAAAATTGCATATTTATATGGAATGAATTCGGTTTGGTCGGTGATTTAACGAGTTTGCTTATGGCGTGCTGATGAGACTAAATAAAGTCGAAATGGGCGTTCCACGTCTTGTATTTTTGTACTGACTAAGAACTTAATCCGTTCTCTGAATAAGATTAAAACTTTGCATATCTAAGCGTATTTGAAAATTTATTAAAAATAAACAGAGGTTTAGGTCAGCGGATGCCAAAATCATATAAGAATATAATAAACAAACAAATAAGTAAATGCAACGCCGATTTGTATTTAGAATAAGTAGGAGTTTACCTTATTACAGCTTAGTAAAACTCTTTTGCAAAATGTACAAATTTATAGCAATGATGTTAAAGCGATAATATCCATTTTTGGCCAGTCATTTCTTATCTACAAATGGATAAATATAAATGAATAGGTAAATTTACATATTCTTTTTTGCCACTTAAGCGGTATTATTTTCGTTTTTCTAATATCATTATGTTGTTACCTATTTCAAAGAATTTACGATACACGAATATTTTCTGAACACTCTGTATATAAAATATAGGTACATTTTTACGTTACAAAATCGCCTGACTGTTCGTTGTAGAGCCACTACTTAGTTTCTTTCTATGGTTTCTTTATTGTAGAAAGTAGGTTATGTTTATTTTCTAATATGTCCTGAAATGATTATAATAAGGTAAAACAGATAAAAAATGCTTAAAAATGGAAGATAATAAAGATACACCAGAAAGTGACTTTGGCATTGAGTGCTTTCAAAATTATACCGCTCCTGAAGTATTTATTCAGGGTCTTGCTGGCATTGTAAATCAGCAAGATGTAGAAACTATGATTAGGGCCCAAAAGCACATGTAAGACACTATTAATGTTACAGTTTACCCCAATTTATATAATTTTTCTTCCACTTGATGAGGTTGCAACGATTTGAGAAGACTAATGAAATGTTAACCAACTGTAATGCACTTAGTGCATCTCGTTTGAAAATGATTGGCCCAGAATTCAAAGAACACATAAAATTATTGCAAGAAATGAAGAAGGACTTGGAATACATTTTTAAGAAGATAAGAACCGTAAAATCAAAGCTTTCCATGCAATATCCTGAAGCATATACAGAAGCTTTAAGGAGTAGTGTTGCAGAAGAATGTGAGGAGGATGAACCAGTTAATAGTGGAGATAATGATATACAGGAATTAGAGGTCCAATTAGAAGGCAGAAGTATCAGTGATAAGCCAGGAACCCAAATACCACATACATAATTCTACCATTTCAGTTAGAATTGTTTAATGCTGTATAATGTATTAGATATAAAATTCAGAAGTATTTAATGCCATAAAATTACTTTTTGTAGTTAAATTAAATAAACAGAAGTAATTTGGTATCATAATTTTAATTAAAATTGAAAATGGAATTAAATAAAGTATTCAAGTACATAGTTAAATACAACACATTTCATTAAACAAATGGAAATATTATCAGGAATGCTTAATAGCATATTGTTTAGAGTATTCCCTGGCTACTGAAATAAATTGTGAATAGTTATTTTTAAATTCCTCAGCAATTTCAATCATAAGAGGGTCTTCTGGATTGGGATGTTCCAATAACATTCTTATTGCTATTAACAGGCCTTCCAAACCAATTGTTGGCTTCCAACAGCCTTTAGGTGGCATTTTTAATAAGTCTAAACAAATTCTTCCAGTGTCATCGATGTTTGGGTGATAAATCTTCGTTTTAAACTTCACAGAAGGTGGTGAAAAGGGGTAGTTCTGTGGTATCACTATCTCTAAGTTAAAAACTGCTTGCTCATATGGCGTGCCATTAGGACCAACTAAACTTGCTTGGAAATAATCCAAATTATCGTTTAATGGAGATAAACTGATTCCTGAGGGAGGATTTTGAGTTATTTTGGCCAATTCTTTAGTAAGCCGTTGAGTTCTTTGCATTTCACGCTTCTGAAGTTAATCAAACAAAAACGTTTTAGGTGCAAGTAAGTTTAACTATTTTTTTCTTTACCATTCAGGGTAATTTTAAAAACAGTTAATATTTGAAAATATATTTACAAGAAAAAACAAACTCATAACCTTTAAATTACTTTGAAAAATTATCGACATTTTACAATTTACACTAGTGACAAGATGACAAACCGAATGTCACTAGTATCTTACTGTTGATTGGACAGTTTTAAATCAACATTTTCTGTTACAAATTTTTACTTATCTTTTTCGTTTGAAATTGGCTTTTGTTGTGGACTACAATAAATATGGCTCAAAATATTGATCCTTATTACAGTCAACAGTCAGATAATAGTAAACAAAATAACGAGGGTCGAAATGTAGCCAGCGAAAGCCATGCAGTTACTAAGAGGTAATAATTTTTCTTGAGAAAACGCACATCTAACCTCTATTTACTTATCATGAATCCTGGAAAAAAAACTATTCCTGAAAAAATTGTGCTCTTTTTCTTTCAGGTTACATAAAGAATTAATGACACTTATGATTTCGACAGATAAATCGGTATCAGCTTTTCCAGAAGGGGAGAACTTGTTCAGATGGATTGGTACAATAACAGGCCCCAGTGACACAGTTTACGAGTCACAGAAATATAAATTGTCGCTACAGTTCCCACATTCTTACCCTTATACAGCTCCTACAGTAAAGTTCATTACCCCTTGTTTTCATCCTAACATAGATTCCAGCGGTAACATTTGTTTAGATATTCTTAAAGAGAAGTGGTCTGCTTTATATGATGTTCGTACAATTTTACTGTCTATCCAGTCATTACTGGGAGAACCTAACATAGATAGTCCCCTAAATGCTTTAGCAGCAGAACTATGGACCAGACAAGCAGAATACAAACGGCATGTATTAGAAACATATAATCAATTATAGTGTTTTGAATTTTGTTAGGTATATAAATTACGTGCACTTGACAGTAATGAAAAATTTAAACAGTTGATGGAATGTGCAAGAAACTTTATTTTGTTCCTTTTTTTACGTTTATAAGATGTGTACTTTGATATCAGTTTAAATAAAGACTTTACATGTTTGCTATATATTCTAATTTAATAATTAATTATTACTATCAGCTTCTAATTTAGTTCATAATCACTATCTCATTGACACATTAACCATCCTTTTCTAAGTATTACACTAAGTACCTATTTTAAATTATTCAATCTTAAATGAATAGAATATCGAATATCGAGTCACTGCTGTATGTTCCATATTTTACTGCTAACTAAAGTTATTACATAAAATTGCATATTTATATGGAATGAATTCGGTTTGGTCGGTGATTTAACGAGTTTGCTTATGGCGTGCTGATGAGACTAAATAAAGTCGAAATGGGCGTTCCACGTCTTGTATTTTTGTACTGACTAAGAANATTTTTCTGTTTTTCCTTTGGTATGCATCAGCTTTTTGTAGTTGTTTAAAACCTTCTTGAACTTGTACATGAGTCTGCTCAATATTATAATCTATCCTATCTAAAACTGTTCCTTGATCTAACACCATTTGACTTAAATCTTTAAATATTTCATTCAGTTCAACAATTGATTTTACTATTGTATTAACTTCTTGTTCTCTTTGTAAGGCAAGTTGTGTATTCTCTTCTTCTAAATATAACAATTGCTGCTGAGTCATTTGCCTAGAACTATTTACAAAATCATGATCTATGTCCTCCATTTGATTTGTAAATTCTTGGAAATCTTGCTCAGGAACGGAATTTTCAAAAAAAAATCGTGATCTTTCTTCTCTTGACTTCAACTGCTTTAGATAATTATTTTGTGTGGCACGAAATTGCATTGATAATTCTTGTAATGATGTAGCTAGTGTCCTTATCACATTTAAAGTTAGAACCCTCTCCTCCTTAGTACCTAAACATGAGTAATGACATTTTAGGAATTTAAGTTAGTTAAACAAAATTAATTCTTTTATTGTACCTTCACTTGCATGACTTTTAATAAACTGTATTGTTCTATGGACAGAATTGAACAAGGAGGAAATTTCATGGGAACAGTTTTCTATTAAAACTTCACCTTTACTGTTGTCATCAATGGTAGGTCGGTGTAAATGTTGTGAATGTAATGTTTTAAGTTCATTTATTTTGACTTTTAATCTTTTCAAAACTATCTGAGCATCTTCCAATTGGTCTAACCACGATGGAGGTATTCTATCATTAGCACGTCTTCCATTTTCTACGTCGTAAAGTTCCACCAGGGCCATTTGTTCGTTGCTGTCCTATAAGTACAGTGAGTGGTTGCAGTTAAAGCAGCTGTATTCAAAACTTTCAGTTTTCACTAACCTGCTCAAAATCCAAATGCCGATTACGAATGGCATTGTTCCTCATTAAAATAAAAACTTCTGTTAAATTCCTTGAAGCCATTTCACACTTTATTTATCTAATTATCACAATAAGTTAACATTTCCCCAAATAAAGTGAGGTTAAACGATGCATATTATTAATGTAAAAGTACATGTACGTTTATAACGTAACTAATTAACTATTTTAAAAGCCCATTTTTTTTAAGTACCCATTCCAATCAACATAAAACCGCAAAACATACTATTTTTGCTTTTCAAAGAACATGTTTTGAATGATTCCAAACAACCGGTTCTGTAAACATTGCAGTGACATTTGAGGCCATAGATATTTGAGGCGAACATTGCAGTGACATCAGAGTCCTCTATACTAGACTCTACAGTATAGAGAACTGTAAGCGACATTTGACACGAGCGGCATCTGTAAGGCTTTTGTTAAAATGGTTTAAAACCGCCAATATTTAAAACGACGCATCTTTGCATAGCACCAATTTTGCGAGAAAACATTCTAAACACCCGAAATTAAAAAAAATAAAAACACATCTTGAATATCAGAGAAAATTATATTTTACACAATTATCGTTATGTCGCCAATGTATTATATCAATTTATTAATCCAGTTCTCCCTTAAAATAAGGTTTCGTTTTTGAAACAGTATTGACGTTAATAAAATGAAATTTTCTAATGTATATTATTTTTGTGCTGAAAATGTAATTTTGTTCTTTTTTTTTCTTAATTTAGCGAAGATGCCGGACACATTCCTTTGAAACATATATTATAGTAAAACGAAGTTATACATATAAATGGTTGAAAAATAATCTGGTACATAAATGTACAGGTGATTTAATAATTGTTATTAAAATTATATAAAGCGATTTATTTTTAACACACTTTGTACAGCTGTTTTTACAATACATTAAATAATGTACATTAAAACTTAAAAGTATTTAAATCTACAACGTTACTTAAATTTTACGTTATTTACAAGATTATAGAATTGGCAATTAACCTACTTAGAGTTGATATATGCATATATATTATGGGGATTAAAGCGCCCTGTTTATCGTTAGTTGACTAGATTCCACTCGCGCTTTGTAAAAAATAATTTATTACAAAATAAATTCACCCTAAATAAATAATAAACTAAAAATA
>NW_020442463.1:170638-175338 GCF_000699045.2 Agrilus planipennis | reverse complement strand
TAAATATATTTATATATAAATACACGATTACACATATTATGACTTAAGCAGAACTAAATTGTTGCTTCGACTAGAAAATTATGACTAGAAAAGACAACCCAAAATACTGTTTGAATTAAAATTTTATTTCGAAGCAACAATAACATTGTTACACAAAAATGTAAAGACTAGCACAAAAAAGCGGAATTAGCTTGTTAAAGTCAATTTTTGTATTTTTTAAAGGACTGTTACGTAATACATTTACACTATGGGTATAAAATTATTAGTTAATAATGAGACATTCATTGCACGTATTTGACTAGAAGAATTTTTTGACTAGAAAAGCATTTCTGATTATGAGAATCAAAAAAAGAATTAAAGGCAAATCAAAAATCATTTAAGTACGCAATAAGTGCAGACAGTGCTTGACTTTTTATACCTATTGCAAACTGTATCCCTGCCCGCACTGGAGTTGTTCAGTTAAATTGAATTGTGAAGATTATTTATTTTCCGCAGTAAAAATTAAAAATTTTAATTTTGTTTAGTACCTATTACTAATTTAATATATTTCCGAGATTGCTTTTTTAACTTTCACGTTTTTTCAATTTATGCTTTCATTTAACTATTAATTTTTTCATTTCTATACACCAACAAAGTGATGAAAAAAAGTATACATACTGTAATTATTTGACTACAGTAAAAGTTTCTATAGGTACGTACGTTCATTAACACTAAAGCTACATATATCACAAACTTCAATATCTACAATTTTTAACATTTTGCTAAATGATAAGTATTATTAAATCTTCTTTTTTGAGTGAAATTGTGTATGAATGACAGGAACGCTTAAAAATAACCTAACGTAGGTAAGTAGTTTTGATTTTATGACCAGAATTGTTATTATTCGTATAAATTACGAAACTTTCTTATGAAGTTTTTCCAATGACTAGATAAATTATTAAAACATGACTAGATCGTTCGACTATAATTGTAGTTTCCAATGTTGGTATAAACTATAAAATGACTAGAATGTGATGTTTTGTTTTACTATCGCCATATTTTATTATAGAGCGTGGACACATTAAAGTAGTTCTTATTTCCATCATTTTCGAACTTTATATTAGGCACTCCTTAGGTACTTGCCGAAATATTAAAAAAAATTAATTTTCCAGAAGAGATTTTTTTTACCACATACTCTGTTATCAACTAGATGGTGATAATTGAAAGGGTTTTCGGCGACTCGAACCAGAAGGGGTAAAAATGTATTTGTTTTTTCGTAATAGACTAAAAATCGAGTTCTGAGGTTACCGTAGGAAGAGATTCCAAGTGACTATTATTGGACAATGACTTTTCTTTTACTTACATATGAGTTACCAAAATAGAATTTTTTCTCCTGAGGGCGAGACCATCATTATTGTGCTTCTTTTGATCTAAGCTTTCATTTAATACCCTGATGTGGGAATCGAAAACTAAATTTTTACCCTTCCCAGTTTGATATAATTTCAGTTACCTATTACCATTTAGCCCATAACATTTACGTACGTGGTAAAGCATTGAAGCCAATTGGAAAGTGTGCCTTTTTCAAATTATTAGATTTAATTTTTGATATAATCTGATACTTGGCCCAATTGTAAGTAAGTAAAAGTAGGAATTTTTATGATTTCTCAAAGTCATCCTACCGGTTTATTAACAAAATCGTGTTTGTCAGGTTTTAATTTTCAACTAAGAACTGATGAATGAAAATAAATTCTAAGCACTTTCTTTTTGGAATTTTCTACATTTCTGTCAACTAAACAACAGTCACAATAAATCGACAACCAATATAAAAATAATTAATTACAATTGTGCAAAAGTAATGATCATTTTATAATAAAAAAGGAATTGAAACAATTTCTCTTTAGGAATGTATAATTGTTATTTATAATTTCATTAATTTACGGTATTTATCTTATTCAACGAAGATTGTCAAAAATGTTATAAAATTCTTTTGCATCCCTCTGATCAAATGCTAGATATGCATTTATTATGAATTTTCAACGTTCCTAGGGGGCAAAATAAAATTCGAAATTGAAGAGAATAAGGACTACTGTAAGATAAATACTAGACAAGAATTGTGGTCTGCTTTTCTTGTTATTTTTGCGAAAATTTTATTTCGTAAGCTTGGAAAATTGACTGTTCTTCTATGTACTAAACTTATTGGTAGGTAGTAACTAGATAAAATAAGGGAAAATATTTAGAAAAGAACAGCTAAAGTAATAATACATTTGCTGAAGTTTCATAAAAACCTTTTCAACATGCAGTTGAGATCATTACGAAAGCTTATCAAAAACTGTGCATTTAAATCTATACCCTGTTTAAACTCTTACATTATACATACATAATTAGATAAAACAAACAAATCTACTTAAAATTTTGAAAATGAATAATTAATTTACCTTCTGAATACCGAGGTTTGTTTCAATTATACAAGCTTTTGAAATTAAATTTTCCAAAACTTCTTTTAAATAGATTTATTTATTTATAAGAAACTCAATAAGAATTTAAATATAAGAAAGTAAATGACTATTAATATTGACTAGAAAAGTTAATAATGTCCAACCAAGAAGGATTAGCATACCTGTTAGAAATATTCAAAGAAGCAATTTCATTGGATGGCAGTATCGGTGGTCTCCAAAATCGAGGCGGTATCACAGGAATAGGCCGAATCGGGAACAACCGTTGTCATTCACCCTGCTGATGAACAATTTGATGTTTCTTCAAATACGCCACCCTCCGGAATCTTTTGCCGCAACTGTCACAGGAGAATTGCTCACCACTTTCCTCCAAGGTGCATTCTTCAGGTGGTTTGGCAATCTTTTCAGTTTTCGGTTTGTGCCATCGTCTGTGCGACGCCAAGTTTGCAGGACAATTGAACAATTTATCACATTCGGGACATCGGTATTCCACGTGGACAATCCTGGAACATCGATGTTGAGCGAGACCAAACGCGTCCTCGTACAATTCACGACACAATCTGCAAACGTAATCACCAATGTGATTCTCGATCTTAGCCAATTCGGCTTTAGCTTCTTCGGTAACTTCAACGACATTAAGTGCCGGATCAATGTCACCTTTCCGCACCACCAGCGTCTCACCCGGATCTAACTCCCTTATAATCGTTCCGGAAACAGGAGAGCTTGTATCTTCATCAAAATTTAGTTTTCTTGTGGCTTTCGTCCTTTTGGTTTGATGAACTGCTGTTGTAGTAGTGGTGATCTGTATCTTGGATTTTTTAGTCGGAAGATCTGGGGGAGTGTTTGGAGATACGGGAAGTTTAGATCGTTTGCTACCAGGTGAAGGAGTGCATGGTGGTGTTATGGGGGTCTGGCTCTTGAGGCTGAGATCCAATGGGGCTGCTGTTAGTTCCAATGGTTCCGTATATTTAAAATATTGGAGTTGATGCTGAAGATGGACCGATATGAGGGGCTGAAGAATCGCTGTCGTCGGGTGCATTGCACGGTGATATATTGGAAAATGTTCCATTTCATGATGACGATGATGGAATTCCATCCGAGGCATGCCACCTTCTCGACCAACACGGACCGAATGCGTTCACATGTTAATTTGTCTGTCGTTGTATGTCTTGTAATCCCCTAGTTATAACCCCCAATGGGGCCGGGTGTCTCCGCCTCGGCTTCATCGGTGGCATGCGCGAGGTGGGGCGTTCCAGACACCCTTATTGGACGCTCAACGCTTTACAATATTATTGGCATTCCCAAAATCATGTTCGTTTGCAAAGAAAAAGCTCATCTGTAACGGATTTTCCAAAGTTTTCTTTTCCTGCTACAGGGACGTATTAGGGCATCCCAATCCTTATTTCACTTGACAAAAAGATTGCAGTACCTAGAAGGTAAGTACTTAAATGTCAAACCCAAGAATATATGCAGAATGTTACAATTTTCATTTTATTCGAAATTATCATTAGTTTGAAAATCATTTTAAATGAATTCTTAATTGAAAAACATATATGTTTTCAATTAAAATTATGATTCATTATAAATTTAGCATGGCAAATGTATACTCCTCGGTAATAAGCCGCTGTTTTCGTTCCCTAATAACGGACTTTGGTTTTAGTTGTTATAACAAATCATTAGCTTAGATTCCGTTGCAGATGGTTGGTCATAGACATGTGCATGATGAGGCCCTCACACATATGCATAGCGACCCTCTTTTTGATTGTGTAACGGGGGTGATTTACCAATCGTTGTTCGAAATGGATTTTTTCAAAAGTCCGTTTTACTCGAACTAATATAAACAATATACAGAACGTCCCAAAGGAAACAAAAATATAAAACAGTTAAAACATAATTTTTTTGGGATAATTAAAAAACAAAATAAAGTTGGCAAAGTGTAGAGGTAGATAGAGGATCGTTCATAGGAGTATGTCTTAGCGTGGCGAGATATGACAAGGAGGGAGGGGGTACATCTTTTGTTATATAATATTCATTAGAGGGGTCGCTGAAAGTATGACTTAACGTGCTGAAGGGGAAAGGAGGGGTCCAAAAAGGTGAAATTTTGAGTGACTTATTTTATGGGCGACCCCTAGATTTTAAAATGTTGAACCATTGTTTGCTGAAATGCTAATGTTTGCAAAATTTAATCCTTGTTTTATGTCTGTGTGTGTTGTCAGGCACTTTTACTTATTTTATCAAAACAAAGAGCTATATTTAGAAAAGAACAGC
>NW_020442463.1:166680-170264 GCF_000699045.2 Agrilus planipennis | reverse complement strand
GTAATGAAGAATTCTACAAAAAAAGTCATTGTTAATTTATATAAGTTTTATTTTGTCCGTGTTCCTCGATAATTTAAAAATATACAACGAAGACAAATTAATCATGTGTTTATTTAAAAAATATTTTCCACATCATGAGTTCCTTAGTCTAATTAAACATAAAAACATTCTTATTGCAACAAAGACTCTATTTAATTCTTTAAAAGGCATACAAAATAGTAACATAACAAAATATATTTGGAATACATTAAAATTTAAAAAATAATTAGCCACAAAGAAATAAAAAAACAACAATAATTAATAAACTAATGGTGTTGGTTCTTCATAAATAAAAACTTTACAAATCTCAATTGCCCTGAACTTTATTTAATATTATCCAAACTAAAGGATGAAATGGAGTATAGATTAATAAACTAATTTTACCAAATTTCACTATGTAACTATGGATATTAAAACTACTGATAAGTATTGTAGGAGGTTTGTGGTGCAATAGGGGACCAAATAACTAGTGTGTCCAACTTGTCAGTATAAATGGATCACTGCCTTCCTGTTTGTTCTAAAGTATTTTGGGACGAACTGTAGCCATAGAGTGTTTCTATAGGTACACTTTCATTAGTACGGTGGTTGATATAGGTGTCTTGGGGGAAAATAATTGAAGCTTTTCCGTTATTTTAGGGATGATTTAGTGCAATCTCATTTCCTGTATTTAATTTTGTACATTAGGGCAGATCAACCGTTAAAGTGGTTACTGTCGTTATAGAAAAAAAGCACGAATTTTACATGGGTTTCTAACCAGGTGTAGATGTACCTTGTTGGTTTTACAAACACTAACTAAATTTCTCGTAAAAAAATTTAAAGACAATATTAATAAAGAGGTTTAAAATGAAGAAAAATATTTCTTCAGTATATTAGTTGAAGCGGAACGTATAAAACGAAAAATCTGCGTCAAAACCAGAAGCGGAAGAAAAATAATTTAAAAGCTATCTACAATCTACATGCCCTGATGTGGCACCTTGTTATTAAGCTCTATTTAATAATACCTGCTGTGAAAACCATTGTATAAACCGTCTAATCCTGCTTTAAGGAGCAACAGGTGTCACACACTGTCTTCATTTCAGCGCCTTCTGTACAATTCAACAATACTTAACAAGTGCCCCATTCTTCCGGATTTGAGACCCTTATATTTTCCTGGGCTCATTATATTCGGGTAACTACGCGTTCCCCAATTTCAATAGAGTTTCATTTCTTAAAGAGATACGGGTATTAGACGCTCAATAGCCGACAGATTGGGGTAGACTTCAAAAGGATAAGAAGTACGAGCCTTCGCGGTTACTTACCTATGCTTATAAAGGAGAGTATTTTTTATACATACATATCTACATATATAATAAACATTGCAGTGACATTTGAGGCCATAGATATTTGAGGCGAACATTGCAGTGACATCAGAGTCCTCTATACTAGACTCTACAGTATAGAGAACTGTAAGTGACATTTGACACGAGCGGCATCTGTAAGGCTTTTGTTAAAATGGTTTAAAACCGCCAATATTTAAAACGACGCATCTTTGCATAGCACCAATTTTGCGAGAAAACATTCTAAACACCCGAAATTAAAAAAAATAAAAACACATCTTGAATATCAGAGAAAATTATATTTTACACAATTATCGTTATGTCGCCAATGTATTATATCAATTTATTAATCCAGTTCTCCCTTAAAATAAGGTTTCGTTTTTGAAACAGTATTGACGTTAATAAAATGAAATTTTCTAATGTATATTATTTTTGTGCTGAAAATGTAATTTTGTTCTTTTTTTTTCTTAATTTAGCGAAGATGCCGGACACATTCCTTTGAAACATATATTATAGTAAAACGAAGTTATACATATAAATGGTTGAAAAATAATCTGGTACATAAATGTACAGGTGATTTAATAATTGTTATTAAAATTATATAAAGCGATTTATTTTTAACACACTTTGTACAGCTGTTTTTACAATACATTAAATAATGTACATTAAAACTTAAAAGTATTTAAATCTACAACGTTACTTAAATTTTACGTTATTTACNTGAAGAAAAATATTTCTTCAGTATATTAGTTGAAGCGGAACGTATAAAACGAAAAATCTGCGTCAAAACCAGAAGCGGAAGAAAAATAATTTAAAAGCTATCTACAATCTACATGCCCTGATGTGGCACCTTGTTATTAAGCTCTATTTAATAATACCTGCTGTGAAAACCATTGTATAAACCGTCTAATCCTGCTTTAAGGAGCAACAGGTGTCACACACTGTCTTCATTTCAGCGCCTTCTGTACAATTCAACAATACTTAACAAGTGCCCCATTCTTCCGGATTTGAGACCCTTATATTTTCCTGGGCTCATTATATTCGGGTAACTACGCGTTCCCCAATTTCAATAGAGTTTCATTTCTTAAAGAGATACGGGTATTAGACGCTCAATAGCCGACAGATTGGGGTAGACTTCAAAAGGATAAGAAGTACGAGCCTTCGCGGTTACTTACCTATGCTTATAAAGGAGAGTATTTTTTATACATACATATCTACATATATAATATATGTATCTATAAGATGTGCTTATAAACGGCTATTATTATAGAGAAAATAAAGGAGTTTTAAACTCAGATAAAAGGGAAATGATACTGCAGAGCCCCTCCTTCCAAGGGTACATTTAGAAAAGATAATTATTTTATGAGCATAATAGAAACATAAAGAATAAATTTCAATAAACAGATTTAGTAACCCTTACAAACAAATGAAATGGAATTGTGGTTGGCCAAAATTTAGCATGAAAGCATATACACTGAGGACTAAATGAATACTAATGATAAGAGATTAGGGTGGTAACGGTACCTGTTTAGGTTTCACAGAAATATACGTTTCAATGCTATTTTAATTTTAATTAACACCTTATAAGCAATTATTGCTCAGTTTATACAGGAAAAAAGTTTTATAATTAAATACTCAATCTTTGGAAATCTCTTTTATTATCAGTTTATTAATCGCCATTTTAAAATGGTCATGGGCGCAACAACAGGGGATCCCAGAGTGCCTGGGCACCCTCTAACTCATGGTGAACACCCACACTCATTAAAAACCCAAGTGTAGTAAATCCCAAATGGATAAAGCTGAACGAGAAAGGAAAATAACTATGGATCATTCGAAAAAAGTAAATTCAAAACAAAAAATTTTGACTGGACATATATTAAAAATTTATTATCATTATTAATCGTTAGCAAGCACAGAAGTAACTTCTTTTTATTGAATGCGACTTGACCCTGCGCTATCCTTTGCTTTATATCCCGACTACTTCTTTCGTCCTGAGTTATCTAACTTCCTAGATACCTAAAATCAGTCACTGATTCTAATTTTTCGTCGCCTATCTTTATATTCGCTCTTTCCCTACTTTTTCTTCCCTTGCATACCAGTATTTTAGTTTTACTTTTATTTATTTTCATACAATACTGTTTTGTCAGTACCGCTTCCATTTTATTTAAAGCTATCTCTAGGTCCTCCTTGCTAGATGCTAATACTGCTATATCATCTGCAAATCTAAGC
>NW_020442463.1:147003-165353 GCF_000699045.2 Agrilus planipennis | reverse complement strand
AATCAGTCACTTCTTCTAATTTTTCGTCTCCTATCTTTATATTCACTCTTTCCCTACTTTTCCTTCTCGTGCATACTAATATTTTTGTCTTACTTTTATTTATTTGGTTTGTTAATACCTCTTCCATTTTATTTAAAGCCATCTCTAACTCCTCCTTGCTAGATGCTAATAGTGCTACATCATCTGCAAATCTGAACATACTAATCTATTGCCCCTGTATATCTATCCCTACAGTTGTACTTTCTTTAATGATATTGATAGCGTCTTCGATGTATAGATTAAAAAATAGTGGTGACAGTGTACATCCCTGTCTGACTCCCTTCTTAATATTTACTACGTTCCAGCTCCACCTCTATGACTTCCTGTTGCTTTTTATACAAACTAATTGTACGTATCAGTTTTCTGTCTCCGTAACTCATTCCTACATTTTTAAGTATATTTAACATCTTATCCCATTTAACATTGTCAAAGACTTTCTCTAAATCTACAAATCCTATGTAACGTAATATATGAAGTGCTAATTCCAGAAAATTCCAAAAAATTGCTAGTGTACTAACAACGATTAATTGGAAATCTCAACATTCATACATATTGTAACTTTTATTATTACCACCTACTTTCCCTGTTTGTTAATAGTTGTGTTGTATTTTAATGGACATTATCTTCACCATCTTATTCTCATTTTCAGTTTTAAAATTTTTCTAATCTAAATTAATTATTTATTTTCTGATTGTTTCTTCGTACATGTTAAAAATTAATAATTCAGTAGGAAACTATACGTAAATACCTGTTTTGAAAATAATATAAATAATCCTGCAAAAAATAGCAAACAACATGTATCGTGTGCTCATTGTCAACACAGATTTGTAAGATGCGTTTGCACCAGTCAGTCGGTCATATATCGTGGCACCCTTTACCTTTACCCCAAAGAACAAAGGTACCGCCAGATGTATTCCTGAAAGCCCGGTGTAACCACCCGTGGGCTTTCAAATGAGGGTCAACCTGAAACTACAGCAACCCTCAAAATGTCACACGTCCAGACAGATAAATCTTCAATAAATAACTGTATCACCATGTATAAATAACAAAATAATAAAATGAATACCTACTAAAATATTTTTTTCGAAAATGATTGATTTCAGTTTTCAGTTTTTGCTATTGGAATCACATTTGAAATTTGAAGTACAATAAAAATACTGGTATGCAAAGGAGGAAAAAGTAGGGAAAGAGCGAATATAAAGATAGAAGACGAAAAATTAGAAGTGGCTGATTAGGTATCTAGGAAGCCTGATAAGTATTTCTAGCGCTTTAATCTTGAATAATTACAATCTGTAACTGCAAATACCTTTCAAGGAATTAAACAGTAATAACAGTATTAAAGAAGAAGTCAGGTAAGTCAGGACGGAAGGAGTAGTACGGATATAAAGCAGAGGATAGCACAGGGTCGCGTCCACTTCAATAAAAAAAAGTCACTTCACTTACTGTTCACAAATAGTTAAGGGTATGGGTTATTCTAGTTTTAGGAAAATGCGAACTTTAGCTCAGGATAAGAAAGAGTGGAGGTGCGTGTCCAACCAGTCTTAGGACTGACGACCTTATGAGGATGACAAGAAAGTAAAACAAAAAGAAATAGCATATAAAAAAACCGTCTGAAAATTAATCTTAAGAGTAAAATTTTAAGTTCTACTTATAGATGACTTTAGACTCTTTATGGGGAACGCAACCTTTAAGAATTCTTACAAAACATAAACAAAAACAGCTTAGGTTGCAACTTTAATCAGTGGTACCAAATTTAATGTTCGAACCATTCGAGAATGTAACAATACAATACTAGAGATGTAACATTTAATAAAGGATAAAATTTGGGACTTCTGGTTAGATAATCTTGCGTAGCATTGAATTGACAATGGAGAAGCTACCCTATACCTTTATTACTTCCAGCGTAAATCCTTGCTAAATCCTGGTATTTAAGAACTATCCCTGCTATTAGGAAACTACGTATCAAATACAATGGAACCATAAAGATGAGTCATACTTTGTCGGTAATTTATTATTACATAAGCTTAATAATCATTCCGTAAAATGCACAAAGGGAGCATACATAAAAATTGTTAATATGTACAAATTGACTAAACAGTCTCATTCCATTAACGAAAGAATTTCTATAAATTGATCTGCTGCAAGAGGGGAAAGTTGAGGAAATCAATTTTGAATTATACAGCTATGTGTGGTTAGTGGCCAATAAAGTTTGGAATTTCGCTATTACGTCTCTATTCAGTGAAGCACCTATTCTCATAAATAATAGTGTCACACAAGGGGTGGAATTCTTTTTATGTTAAGTTTGAAGAAAGCTAACACGTTATGAATAAGCCGAAATAATAATAATCTGAAAGGAGAAGATAAAGCAAAGAAGAAGATTTTCCTTAAAATTACAACATTCTGCATCTTTTTAAGAATTTTTTTTCCAAATTACGTACCATTTACAAAGAATCTTTTACGTATTTTCTTGAATAAATAGAGATTTAAAAGAAAAAAAAACGAGTTGCAAAATACGGGGTTTCCAATAAAACACTTTTTTAAATTATGTTTTATGTGGAGAAACAATTCGTTAACATGAATAGAAATTAATAAAGCACAAACAGCCTAAAAGATAAAATCATAAAATGCATGGTCTTCATGCATACTAAATATTTTTTCTGGGTCTATCATAACTGTGTTCTAAATGTAGTAAGAAAAGGGTAATTAATAAGGGTGCCTTTCTCTGTTTTAACTACGGCCTACACCTAAACTACGAGGAAGAGGGCGGATGATTGCACGCAGTCAGTATTGCCACCTTTACACCGAATAGAAATTTGAATTTCTACACGCTTTTTCTGGAATTTTCTCACACACTTTGTGTTGCGCAGGGTCGTGTCGCCTTTAATAAAAAGAAGTCACTTCTATGCTCGCGAACGGTTAATTTAGAAATTCGAAAAAGGTTGTTAAAGGTGTATGTTTGGAGCACGGCGTTGTACGGGTGCGAAACATGGACAGTGGGAGCGGCGGAAAAGAAAAGGTTAGAAGCGTTCGAAATGTGGTGTTATAGGCGGATGATGAGGATATCGTGGGTAGAAAAGGTTAGAAATGAAGAGGTATTGGAAAGAATAGGAGAACAGAGGACTCTATGGAAGTCAATAAAAAATAGGCGAGATAGGTTGGTAGGACACCTTCTCAGGCATGAAGGTCTAGTCAGAGACATATTAGAGGCAGAAACAGGAGTTAGGAGGGGTAGAGGTAGACCTAGATTAGATTACTGTTCGCAAATAGTTAAGGATGTGGGCTGTTCTAGTTTTAGGGAAATGCGAAGTTTAGCTCAGGATAGGACAGAGTGGAGGTACGTGTCCAACCAGTCTTAGGACTGACGGCCTTATGATGATGAATCAATTAAAAAATTAATAATATATTTTTATCATTAATAAGATATTCGATACAACAACAATTTAACCGTTTTCCTCATTCTGCTTATCCAGAAGGTGTTTTTTCCACGATATGTCAATTTCCCTTCGAGGTACCAACACTGCGCGCTGTGGTTAGGAAAAAATTCAGGTAGTTGAAAATTATAAAATGGCAGGAGAAAAGTTCCGTTTTGTTGTTACGACTGGCCGAATAGCATAGCCTATAACTAAACCTTTATCATTGCATAGCATTCGGGAGAATTGCGGTTCGATTCCTGATCCTCTTTCTCTTTTGATCCTTTTTCCATGCGTTCTTTGGATCACTTACGCAAATGCTGGGGTAGTAACATTTCACAGATAAACTTTTACTCACTCCCGTCTCATCTCTCTCGCCCTAACCACTACCCACCCACCCGTTCCAAGGAATCCTCAACGGAGGCTGAACAGGACATTCCAGCAAATCAAACACCAAAAAGGTTTTTTTGTTGCAACCATATCTTTTCAAATCATGCTCCTTCATAAAGAAATGTTCATCTTTATTAGTTTGAATAGAAATTAAAAATTGACAAACAGCCATGAAAACAAACTCCACAGTGGAAGTCTAGATATGTAAGCAAGAATCGAGCCAATAGAAACAATACCCAAAATACCTACAATGTACGAATGGGTTAACGATCTTAACGTACTCATTATTCATTATTCCTTAAAACTGAAGTATAACACTTAGCTATTCACGAAAAACATAATTCATCTCCCTTTTTTGTTTTGACTGAATCTACTGAATTTTAAACAAACTTGAGCATGAGTAACAGCTATTAAAATACGTAGAGAAATCCTTTTTAAATTTGATTATGTTCAGGTTTAAACTTACGATTAAATGAAAGGTCAACTGAAAGTGAAAAATGAGTGTACGAGATCTCAGTTAAGTGGTTATACCTCTACCTAACTTTAGACCATCCATTGCAGACCCTAACTAAGCATAATTTAACAATTAACATGCGTAAAGATTGAAATCATTAAGCGTAAAACGTGTATCGCGTGCCATTGCATGCCTTACGAATTCGAAATAATAATAATAATAATACAAAGTTGATCCCCGCATGAAAACAATCGAATCGTAACGTGACGATGAAGGGCAGCTGCTCCGTGACGTCAGCGAGTAACCCTTGAAATTTTCGAGGTGTAACCAGCTGCCTCAGCAACCTAACAACTTACAGGATTCCCCCTTTTCACTTAGCATGTATGTGGTGTAATTCAGGTGAGATGATAACACGTAGCAAAAGATACTATCATTAGCCTTTCTGTTTTACACTATACGCTTTAATTAACGTGTTTAGTTATGGTTAGATACGTTCTTATAATAGCATAATAGGTGCATACTGTATTTTATATAGCATATTAGCATATTGTATAAATATAGCAACTATTAAAAATAAATGAAAATTATTTTTGTGACCTAGTTTAAACGACTCGCCAATTAGGTATACGCAAAACGACAAAATCAGTGACGAAAGAGATGGTCTTTAGCCAGAAAGAAAAACTAAAAATATGTCAAAAACTTGATTTGTAATTTTTGATAAAATTGATAAAGTAATTCTCAAGAAGCTGTAGCTGTCACAAGCTGGAGACAGGAAGAACTTATTTAAAAATAGATGTTATTAAAAAGATTGTTGTAAAATTATCCTATATTTGTTGCATCCCTGTTTTGTTGCTGTTTACCTACTAATGACATTATTCTATTGTTTTAATGTTTATAATAAACTTCACGCAAGGGTTTGTATAGGGGAAAGGCAGGGAATTTAGTTTCTATAAGGGCAAAATATTCATTTAGAATAAAGAAAGCTATTGAAAGCTCTTTCTTATTTATATTAGTAAATTTGCATATAGCAACAGCAATTCAATTATCTAAAAAAAAAAAAACAAAAATTATAATAACCGAATAGACAGGTAAAGAGCTCGGAGTTGGAAGTGTAGTTTGAGGTGGATCATACTCAGTGAGATAAGGTGCTTAATTTGATGCTTGAAGCGGAGTTGTTTGGTAAAAGAAGTTATAAAAAGATTTGAGTGATTTTTACGGTTTTGAAAAATAGCCTACCCAAGCATTGGAAATACTATCTGCTTGACCTTCAAGAGGTTGTCCGAAGATAAACAGTATATAATGAAGAAAGCTGTAAGGAATGGTTTAAGGCGAAACAAAACAACTTGAAAGAAGAAGTAAAGAAAATGGTACTAGAGGAGCTGGAGATTGTATGGATTGAAATTTTTTGTCATACATGCGAGCTTGTCAGCATTAAAATTTGGTTTACTGTTTGACAATTGAATTCGAATATCTGGAGCGGCATTCAGTCTACTTCTGAATTTATCTCGTATCTGTAAAACAGAACCGTGATAGCCTTCTTAGCTTTGCTCATCAGGGAATGTTCTGTGACTCCTCCGGAAAATATTCTTTAAAGGAAATAGTGTCGATAGTTGTGAGTTATGAAAACTCGATAACTTACCCTTCCTCCAATGCATAAATTGACCTTTTAGGGAATAAAATAGTACAAGGTACTTGAAAGAAGTAAAAAATATCGAAACAAAAAATTAGTTTGTCTCTATATAGGAACAAAGAACACTTACTCCGAGGACATTCTTGTAGGTCCCTTTTTTCAAACAATGGTGAAGTTTTAGAAAATACTACGAATGGCGTGGTGTCCGCCATCTGTAGTACGATGCTACATTTGAGGATTACATATGCTCCAACAAGGTCCATTTAAAAATATGGATATCTACTTGTTGAAACGAATATGGAAAAAAGAAAGAAAGAATTTTTTAATGGAGAGAGGGTGGTCAATCAAACATTATATATGGAAGCTGGAAAATGAGAGAAATGTATGGAAGGAACTAGAAAACTTAACTAAAGATATTGACAAACAAAGAAGGAGAGAGAAAATGAGAAACATGAAATTCGCTCAAGAGTACAAGATATTATGGAAAGAAGGAGAAGAAAAACCTCATTATTTGAAAGATGAAGGAGTAAAGAGAAAAAACCACCTACAATTAACTGCAAGATTCAGATTGGGAAGCGAAAATAGAGCGTCAAGGTATTGGGAGGAAGAAGAAAAGAAATTATGCAGATTATGTAAAAAGGAGCCAGAGACGCTTGAACATATTTTTGAGCGATGTGGGGAAACGGGAAGTTCTGCAAAAAGCTGGAAAGCTCAACTGGAAGGAGTGAACAACATGAAAAGGATGAGAGAAATCTTATGGAAGAGAAAAATAGCAGGAGAAGAAAAATAATAAAAATTGTACTTGGTATATATAAAACATATTTTTGCACCTTGTATATATAAAACATAATGTTTTTAATAAAGCTATCTATCTATCTATCTAATCTACTATTGTTGTTCGTAGTGTACATCAAATCATTGTTACTTCAACTTTTACATTTTTAATACTGTTCATCGTCATCATCATCATAACGTCGTCAGTCCTAAAACTGGTTGGACATGCACCTCCACTCTTTCCTATCCTGAGCTAATCTTCGCATTTCCCTGAAACTAGAACAACCCACATCCTTAACTATTTGCGAACAGTAATCTAATCTAGGTCTAGCTTTACCCCTCCTAACTCCCGTTTCTGCTTCCAATATGTCTCTGACTAGACCTTCAAGCCTGAGAAGGTATCCCACCAACCTATCTCGTCTATTTCTTACTGACTTTCATTGAGTCCTCTGTTCCCTTATTCTGTCTAATATCTCTTCATTTCCTCCTATCCTCCATATCCTTATCATTCACCGATAACACCACATTTCGAACGCTTCTATTCTTTTCTTTTTCGCCGCGTCCATCGTCCATGTTTCGCACCCGTACAGCGCCGCGCTCCAAACATACACCTTTAACAATCTTTTTCGAATTTCTAAATTAATCCTTCGCAAGAATAGAAGTGACTTCTTTTTATTAATGGCGACTCGACCCTGCGCTATCCTCTGCATTATATCCCTACTACTCCTTCCGTTCTGACTTACCTGACTTCTTCTTTAATACTGTTATTACTGTTTCATTCCTTAAAAGGTATTTGCAGTTACAGATTGTAATTATTCAAGATTAAAGCGCTAGAAATATTTAAATCTACAGTTATTTTGTTGCTCCAAGAAGAAAAAGTTCATAACACATTTTTAAACTTCAAACTTCAAATTATGATTTATTAATCACTCTAATATGAATACAAACATTTGTTAATATACACTCGAGTTATTTAATAATGATTAGTTTGTTCAAATATTATCAGATATTATCCGATCAATTAATTTTTATGAAATTAGTCGATAATTGGTATTTAGGCATACAGTACGTACCTACATACATACGTTTCTATGTATGAATGTGTATAAACGATATTTTATCTTTTCTCCTTCTCTCTTATCATGTGTATCAATGTGTAATAAGTTTATGAAAAGATACACACACACAGAGACGTGTGTGTATACAAGGGGGAGAAGAGTAGTACAATCACGGCATAATTAAGTGCCAGTGAAGAGGCCATATGGTCCTTCATCATCCAATGCATCGTGCATCGGTATCAAAGCGTAACGAAAACCGATGGTTTGCGACCGTGAGACCACGCATTTTCGACAATCGTTTAACGGAACCATTAAATAAATCAAAGAGTTCCGATGGTTTATCCTGCATAAAAGAAATTCACGTTACAATGCAGGGGAAGATTGACAACCTATCATGACTCATGAATTTCGGTACATTATTTTCTGGTATATTTGAGCTGTTTATGTAAATAAAAAAGGTACTGTATCTTTTATTTAAATACTTTCTATTTTAAAGAGCTGTTATAGTACAACAGACAATTTTATGATTCTTTGAGGCCTGGTTTCATTTTTTAAAAACCAAAACGCTAAGATTAACTTTGTTCCTTACGGATATTGTCAATAGTAATCATTTTTCGTTTGACCAAAGCAAGTGAAAATTCAGTAAACAAAAGCACGCATCTTTTAAATTAACTAAATTCTATAAAAACGTTTTTTTTTTTTTGGTTTATGCTGATTGTTTTTCTTTTGTATGTTACTTATTTAAAGCTGTTTCGATCACTTATAATAAATAGTCTATTTCGATACTGAATTCGATCTTCATACAAAAATTGCTTTATGTTTAATTGACCTATAATGCAATCAACAGTAGATTTAAACTTGTTGACTAAGGAGCTTAAGCTTCGTCCTAAATGAAAATAAATTCAAAATACATATTTCTAATATCGCCAACAAAACATTTACAAAAGAAAAAGAACAAATTCCTTTTGTTAATGTGAAAAAATAATTGCAATTAAAATGTATGTGCAACCGACTATACACTCGAATGTAAACATTTAAATCCTCTTCTTCAAGAGTGAAGGTGCGTGTCCAACCAGCCTTAGGACCGACGACCTTATGATGATGATGACTTCTTTGCAATTCCTTAGTTCCTTATAGGAGATTTTTAACTACAGATTATAGATAAAGAATGTCTAAACAGCCCTTCCATCTTTTAATTAAAAGTGTTAATCGTCAGTTAGCTTCATAATCTGTATTAATGTATGTAAATTTGTACACGTTTTTTAACTAATAAACGGTTATTGGTCAAATTTTTCCATATATTTTTTAATGAAATTTAAAGTGCTGTTTTATACTTTTAATTGTTGTCATTAATAGTAGGTATTTCAGAAATTTAAGATAATGTGCCCATAGACACATTTTTAGGTAAATTTATTTCTTCTGAATAGGTAAGAGTAATTATATTAAATTTCCAAACCACCATTCAGGCATTACCAAGGTATACTGCCTTTTTTATGGGTTGTTCCTTACTTTCCCATTTGAAATCAGAAAAATCCGGCATTTGGCGTACTTCATTTGCAGCGATCATACATATCTAATACGGTTGTTGAAATTAGCAGCGTTCTGCACGGATCGAGGCGGGACTGGCCCTTATCTGTACCTTCAAATACGTTTTCTTGTTAACTAGTTCCCTATTACCTCCTGCTACTTATTTCAAAAACACCCTCCATTTTCGTAAATAATATTAATTATATTACGACTATATCTTTTCCATCTGTCTCTCCTTTGAAAAGATGTTTTTTTAGAGCCCACTTTTGTTCACTTCCTATCATCAATACTTGTACTTTCTATAGGGACATATGGTTTTTTATTGACTGCTTGTAACAATCCTCGTGTTGATATGATAGGATCGGTCGATGATGCGGGCTGGAAATTGTTTAAAAAAAATGCATAGATAAAGAGAATTGTATTGCGACCCGCTGGTTGTACTCAAGTCGCAACTGAAATAAGCAATGCAAAAATGTAACAACTTAACAGTGAATAAAAGAATAACAATTGTTTTGCAGAAGAATAGAAATGGGGCTGAAGAATAAAGGAGAATAACGGTCATAAATAAGATGCTTTCGATTATTGTTACTAAATGTAAAAAATTCGATAATAAAAGTTTTGTGATATTTACA
This sequence comes from Agrilus planipennis, assembly GCF_000699045.2. Lineage (NCBI taxonomy): Eukaryota > Metazoa > Arthropoda > Insecta > Coleoptera > Buprestidae > Agrilus > Agrilus planipennis. Next base: position 155,439 of record NW_020442463.1, on the reverse strand, counting down.
TATTACAAACCTTATAAACTGTGTTTGTTGTTTCAAGTATTTTATAAGGATAGGGGGGATCTATTAGGAACGGAAGAAAAAGTTTCAACCCCTAAACACACTGAGTTAACTAAATGGTTTAGCGGAAATTAAAATATGGTTGAAAATTAGGTTTCTTACGAAGCAGTACGACGGGGGAAGACCCTCTCTTTAGAATTCCATTGATGCAAATGAAACCAATTTAAGGCACGTTATCGACACAATATCACGCAAGAAATAAAAAAAAGTTTAACACTTTATTAAAGTAAATATTTTAACAAATTGACGTATACTAAAAGTATGTGAAATATTAATTTAATTAATATATTTTTTAATTTAATAGTAATTTAGTAATAATTTCCTATTATGTGGAACGAAAATTGATTCAATAATTGACCAAATTGGAAAAGGAAAATACCAAGGAAATTACAATTAAACCTAACGTGACTGTTACAGTTAAGTTCTCTGATATTGCTCTTCATACACTAGGCGCATTAGAAATGATTATTTCTGTTTTGTAGTATAAATGAATTGTATTGCTCTCTTCTTTATTTATAAATTACGACTGGTGAGTTAGTGGTCATCGGGGAATTGCACCTAAATCTCTCATCTTTAATTGTATAATCAAAGGAACGGCTTCGAACTTTATTGTTTCAATTACCTACCTTCTTTGATATTATGCGTGACTGAAGGCCATTCATTTAATAAACTGACTTCAACTGTTTTATAATATAAACAGCAATAATACTAAAACAATTTCTATATTTCCATAACCATTTTAGATAACCGTCTCATTTCTATGTCTTCAATTTAACTTATGTATGAATATTAAATATTGTACTGAGACATAATTCTTACGCTCCCTACTTGTAGTCCTAGTATTGTACAAACAAACCGAGTAACAGTACCTTCATTGAATAGGTCGTATTTTCTTCGACTGCTTCTAGTATTGAATGAAATGACGTCACAAGTTCCTGTACAAGGAGGGTCGCATTCCTTCATTCAAGACTTGCTTCAAGATCAGTAGCAGTGACAAACCACCTGCCAAGAATGTGACGTGAAGGAATTCCGCTAGGGTAAGTGCCCTCAAGGAAGTATTTATAAACAGGTGCCACTGTATTACACGCCAGGCATTACACGAAGGAGTATTCATTCACATTTTCTTTCTAAAAGAAGGCTACAGACCAGAATTAATTTTGCCTTTTAAGATTCATGAATTCAAAAGTAAAAAAGTTGGTTTCGTTGAATCTTCATTGTGACTTTTAATAAGTGATCTAAAAATGTCATGATTTTGAGGCAACAAATCTTTTGAACTTTGAATCGAAATAAGCTAAACTAAATTTGTAAAAGGAATGCCGCAGCGGTTGAAATAACAGTAGATATTGTTACGTTAAATGGGGATATGCAAATTCATTTTTTTACCAACAGAGGTAAGAATAATACATGAAATTTGCTTCAGGCCTTAGCAACTCCAAATAACAGGCATTTGGTAAATTCCAAGCCCTTGAAAACCCATAAACTGAACCCGAGAAAAAATAATATATTTTACCTGTCTTACAGCAGTATATAAAGGAATAGAATAAGAGTAGATGTACACAATGATATTAACTTGATCAAAACAATGCTTTCGTTGATGAGTACCTCATTAATTGAACGTAAACAATGGGATGCCAAAGAATAGACCCAAAGGTTAAGGACAGAAATCAATTCACTTATGCAATGACTTGAAAAAGTTGGACAATTGGATCGAAGAAGTGAATCTACAGGCATAAAGAACACAACGACTTATAACCGAGATGCTCAGTTAGTAGTCATCAGCTTTGGAGGAAAAACTACTTATACCTCTGATATTTTATAGAATCTTGGGGGCATTATCTACAAAAATTTGAAAAATTTTCAATTATAAATACATAACTGAAGTGTCCATTATCGAGCAATTTACTTTCATCTTTTCTAAACGTACGTATGTATTGTGATTATTGGATTACGTTTACGTAGGATACCACTACTACCAGATAGGGGACAAATACACGTCACGGCATGTGTGTTGGTACATCAGGACTGGAATCGTCCGAGGGGAAACCCTGGCAGCTGCCGTTAGGCACGTGTTCTATTGTCAAGACTCGTGGTGAACACCTGGCGAATATATATGTATGTACATATATGTCCTTATGAACCCACACATACACACGCAGGCCCGAATGTGTCTACCATCAACATACAATCGTTTCTATGACCCTAACCCCCGCTAAAGAAGTAAGTAGGTACTACCATCACCACTAGCAGTAGTAGGTATGAACACACGATGGCTGTGAAGAGAAGCAACAACCCCCGGTAGTCTTTGACCGTTTTTCCGATTACTTACCCCAGAGAGGATGTAATTTATTGATTCGCCAAGGTCCAAAAATTATACCTCTGGCACACCGGGCTGTTGAACCCGTCTGTCCTTATGTCTAGGTAAAGATTCTTTTATTATTAGATTCGTCATCCAACAGAGAAGCTACGAAGCTTTGAAAGACGAGCCTTTAGTTCTAATTAATTTTTAGAAGCTCATTACTCATTATGTTAGTCATTATTTTTTATTTGTTGTTACGCGAGTATGTTCTACAATGGCAATAATTAAAGTTTTATTAAGGTTTGATTTTTGACACGTTTTCAGAGGGTTAATCAAATGTGGAAAACACAAATTCAAGCGATACTCTTGTTTCAATTCAAACTGGGTCGTAATGCAGCTTGCAATATCAATTTTTAATTTGATCGAAAAATGATTCAAAACGTTTCGTACCAGAAATATTACGATAAATTCTTGAAGAGGAAGAGCGTGACTGTTAACATAGTAATGATAACTGGTTCGAGAGCGTACTGGTAAACTAAGAGCTACAGATGACAATCTAAAGATTTCGAAGTCAAAAAAATCGACAAATGGGTGCTTCATGATATGAGCGAAGAACAGTAAGATATTGTACTACTTCTACGAAATTAAAATGTGCTGGGCATTGCAACATACGCCGAAAAGTTGGTACTTCACGAGGTTTATTGAAAAAGTATCGCGAATTTTGTATTTTTTCAAAAATTATTTATTTAGTCATGAATATCTGTTTTGTCCCCTTCAAAGTAATCACCACCAGATATTGTACACTTGTACCAACGTTTTTTCCAATCCTCGAAACACTTCAAAAAATTATTTTTTGTGATCTTATTCAGCTCCTCCTTCGATGACGTCTTTATCTCCTCAGTCGTAGCGCAGCGTATTGTCCTTTCATGAGCCTCTTCAGTTTCGGAAACAATTCCACGTCATAACCATAAACCCATGATTCGTCACCAGTGACCAGTTATGACCCTCTGGAGTAAATTTGGGTCGTCGCGGACAGAGTCTAACAGCTTCTTAGCAGTGTTAATGCGATGTTTTTGGTCGAAATTGAGTAATTTTGGTATGAATTTCGCGGCGACCCGTTCATACCCAGATCATTGGTAAAAATCGAATGTCAGGAGCCAATCGATATGTTTAGGTCCTCCGCAACTTCGCTAACGGTGATTTGACGATTGGCCAATACTATTTTCTTCACTTTATCAATGTTTTCGTTTGTTGTTGACGTACTCAGATGTCCGGCCCGCTCTTCGTCGTTTACATCTTCTGAGAACATTTTGTGCCATCGATAAACGTTGCTTCGGTCTAAGGTAGCTTCACAATTTGCCACAGTCCACATTCGGAATGCGTCCGCGCACTTAATTTTGATTTTCACACAAAATTTGATACAGATTCTTCGATCCATTTTCTTGGAATAGGCAAAAATCAAAGACAAGCCAAAACACGTGTAAGCAAAGCAGCTGTCAAAAATTAACTGAACATTCCACATGACCGAACNGGTCGTAATGCAGCTTGCAATATCAATTTTTAATTTGGCCGAAAAATGATTCAAAAAGTTTCTTACCAGAAATATTACGATAAATTCTTGAAGAGGAAGAGCGTGGCTGTTAACATAGTAATGATAACTGTTTCGAGAGCTTACTGGTAAACAATGAGCAACAGATGACAATCTAAAGATTTCGAAGTCAAAAAAATCGACAAATGGGTGTTTCACGATATGAGCGAAGAACAATAAGATATTGTACTACTTCTACGAAATTAAAATGTGCTGGGCATTGCAACATACGCCGAAAAGTTGGTACTACACGAGGTTTATTGAAAAAGCATCGCGAATTTTGTATTTTTTCAAAAATTATTTATTTAGTCATGAATATCTGTTTTGTCCCCTTCAAAGTAATCACCACCAGATATTGTATACTTGTACCAACGTTTTTTCCAATCCTCGAAACACTTCAAAAAATTATTTTTTGTGATCTTATTCAGCTCCTCTTTCGATGACGTCTTTATCTCCTCAGTCGTAGCGTAGCGTATCGTCCTTTCATGAGCCTCTTCAGTTTCGGAAACAATTCCATTGGGATGATTGAGCTTTGCTTTCCACGTCATAACCATAAACCCATGATTCGTCACCAGTTATGACCCTCTGGAGTAAATTTGGGTCGTCGTGGACAGAGTCTAACAGCTCCTTAGCAGTGTTAATGCGATGTTTTTGGTTGAAATTGAGTAATTTTGGTATGAATTTCGCGGCGACCCGTTCATACCCAGATCATTGGTAAAAATCGAATGTCAGGAGTCAATCGATATGTTTAGGTCCTCCGCAACTTCTCTAACGGTGATTTGACGATTGGCCTGTGGCGAAAGAACTTTTATTGTTTTTTTTTGTGTAAATATTTTGTACATATATTTCTCCTAATTTTATTTCTGTCATAATGCATAATATTTCTTCAATGTAGAGTACGACTTCTTATCTTTTGCATGCCTTTGTTTCCNCAAAACGTTTCGTACCAGAAATATTACGATAAATTCTTGAAGAGGAAGAGCGTGACTGTTAACATAGTAATGATAACTGGTTCGAGAGCGTACTGGTAAACTAAGAGCTACAGATGACAATCTAAAGATTTCGAAGTCAAAAAAATCGACAAATGGGTGCTTCATGATATGAGCGAAGAACAGTAAGATATTGTACTACTTCTACGAAATTAAAATGTGCTGGGCATTGCAACATACGCCGAAAAGTTGGTACTTCACGAGGTTTATTGAAAAAGTATCGCGAATTTTGTATTTTTTCAAAAATTATTTATTTAGTCATGAATATCTGTTTTGTCCCCTTCAAAGTAATCACCACCAGATATTGTACACTTGTACCAACGTTTTTTCCAATCCTCGAAACACTTCAAAAAATTATTTTTTGTGATCTTATTCAGCTCCTCCTTCGATGACGTCTTTATCTCCTCAGTCGTAGCGCAGCGTATTGTCCTTTCATGAGCCTCTTCAGTTTCGGAAACAATTCCACGTCATAACCATAAACCCATGATTCGTCACCAGTGACCAGTTATGACCCTCTGGAGTAAATTTGGGTCGTCGCGGACAGAGTCTAACAGCTTCTTAGCAGTGTTAATGCGATGTTTTTGGTCGAAATTGAGTAATTTTGGTATGAATTTCGCGGCGACCCGTTCATACCCAGATCATTGGTAAAAATCGAATGTCAGGAGCCAATCGATATGTTTAGGTCCTCCGCAACTTCGCTAACGGTGATTTGACGATTGGCCAATACTATTTTCTTCACTTTATCAATGTTTTCGTTTGTTGTTGACGTACTCAGATGTCCGGCCCGCTCTTCGTCGTTTACATCTTCTGGGTCCTCTGAGAACATTTTGTGCCATCGATAAACGTTGCTTCGGTCTAAGGTAGCTTCACAATTTGCCACAGTCCACATTCGGAATGCGTCCGCGCACTTAATTTTATTTTTCACACAAAAATTGATACAGATTATTCGATCCATTTTCTTGGAATAGGCAAAAATCAAAGACGAGCCAAAACACGTGTAAGCAAAGCAGCTGTCAAAAATTAACTGAACATTCCACATGACCGAACTTATCGGTATAAGTGAGAGACCTGAGTACCAACATGGCGACACAAAATAAAATCGAAAATCCGCGGAAATTTTAAATTTACGATAGTTTTTGAACAGACCTCGTATAGTACAATCCAAAACAATCAGCTGAGTGACTTCACCACAACGAAGCCTCGGAACAGTTTGTAAAGCTCAATCTGCACCAAAAAAAAGATCATTATGACTACCTAGATAGCAGTATGCAAGAAGTGTCCTTTAAAAATAATCAAAATGTGTTTCATAATTTACTATTTAAAATAAGTAGGTATCCAAAACCGCCGTAACTTCCTTTAGGACCTGAGAGATGTGGCACCGTTTGTTGATTGTATGATGACAGTATTTTGCTCATGAAAACCAGCATTTCCATCATCATCATCATCAACATAAGGTCGTCAGTCTAAAAACTGGTTGGATACGCACCTCCACTCTTTCCTATTCTGAGTTAATCTTTTATTGGTTATTAAAAACTCTACATTGTAATTATCCTGCAGGAGCTGTGCAATTTATTGTTATTAAAAAGACAGATTACATATCCTCAAGTTTTTGCAAGAAGCTTCTTTACCCATTACTGATTCCACCCGTACTTTGAGGTGAGTCTGGTTTCGACGACAACTTCGAGTTCGGCTCTAGCCCTGATACAGTTTCCTAAATTCTACTTGAATTGCTTTTTACTTCAAACAAAATCTAGTTAAACATTTTCAAGAAGTTTTCGGGGTAAATACAAAATTATTCAAAAGTTATGTACTCTCGATAATAGGAAAAATCCTATTAAAATCCAAATGAAATTTTATACTATAACGGAGACTGACGGAACGGCATATTGGCAGACATACAGACTAGAGTTTATTTATAATATAAGAAATTTTGTCAAATAGGCATATAAGGCGGTTCGTTTATTTAAGAAATCGAAACTAACGAAGCTGCAATAAAACTAATCGCATGAAGTCAAACGTGTTGGCGGGATAGCTTTATCTATAGTCACCTGTACAGTATTTTAAACGTGCTAAAAAATGACGAAAAAAAAAACTTCTAAACATCATTACTCACATCCTCATCGAAACTTTGCCGACAGATTCCATATATTTTTATTGGAATTTAAAAGGGTCATCCAAAGCCTCTCCTGTTACACAAATCTTTTTTTGTCATTTCCTATAATATGAGAGTAAATTGAAAAAAAAAATCTAATTTATTCTGTGTCGTAAATATAGAGCACCTACCTCCTCGTCTTCATCGGACGACGACATGGCTAAAACTATTTTTTTTAATTGGATGCACAATTAAATAGAAAAACATTTTGAATATCTTTATTTTTTTGTCATCATCATAAGGTTGTCAGTCCCTGATTTAGAACAACATACATCCATAACTATCTGCGAACAGTAATCTAATCTAGGTCTACCTATACCCCTCCTAACTCCTGTTTCTGTCTCTAATATGTCTCTGACTAGACCTTCATGCCTGAGAAGGTGTCCTACCAACCTATCTCGCCTATTTTTTATTAACTTCCATAGAGTCCTCTGTTCTCCTATTCTTTGTAATACCTCTTCATTTTTAACCTTTTCTATCCACTTTATCCTCATCATTCGCCTATAAAACCAGATTTTGAATGCTTATAACCTTTTCCTTTCCGCCGCGCCCACTGTCCATGTTTCGCATCCGTACAACGCCGCGCTTCACACATACACCTTTAACAACCTTTTTCGAATTTCTAAATTAACAGTTCGCGAGCATAGAAATTACTTCTTTTTATTAAAGGCGACACGACCCTGCGCTATCCTCTGCTTTATATCCCAACTACTCCTTCCGTCATGACTTATCTGACTTCCTAGATATCTAAAATCAGCCACTTCTTTTAATACTTCTAATATTTAGTCTTCTATCTTTATATCCGCTCTTTCCCTATTTTTTCTTCCCTTGCATACCAGTATTTTAGTTTTACTTATATTTTTATTTTGTAGGTACAGAAAGTACATAAGCAACGAAATTCTTATCATTATAGTACCAACTTTTTGATTATTAGGTATTGTTGAAGAAACTAAGTCTAAAAATACATTTAATCCAACGAAATTTGGTTTTCTGGTAGCGACAACAGACGTTAGGTATATTATGTTAAAATGTGTAAAGCCGTTGAGTAATACGATATTATAATGCACAGGGTTTGGCTTCAGGAAACATATATAGATACATATATATTTAATGTATAATTGACTCTAGTAAGTTTACATAACAACATATTGCGTTTACGAGCTGCATACCTATGTTAACTGATACTGATAAAACACGAAATATGTTGAAACAAAAAAGTCCTGTTTGAAACATTATACCATCCTTTATACAATCGTATGTTTGCAATTTTGAAATCGTTACCAAATTAATTCAATTTGTGTGGGCAAAAATAACTAGAACTAAAATAAAATAATTTATAAATATTATACTGTTA
>NW_020442463.1:144708-146607 GCF_000699045.2 Agrilus planipennis | reverse complement strand
TTTTCACCAAAATATGCTAAGATTCCTTATTTCTTTGTTATAAATAAAGTTAATTTTTTTTGTTTAAAAAAGAAATAATTACTGTAACTTTTTAACTTTTGTCGGATCTAAAACTTTATTTTACATTATTTACTACACTATTTTACTATTTACTATCTACTAACAAATCATAATACATTACAATATATTGTAGAGTTGACAAGGTATTAAAATAAGTTCACTTGAAATCATTGTCTCTCCCCTTTTATCGTTTTTCGGGAATAAAACGCAGACAAAAACAATCCCTCAGGAAACCAGGGATGTGCAATGAAAGCCACTTTTACCATGCAATCAAAGTTTTCATTGTTTGAAGCCAAACAATTTCCTATATAAATCATAAAAGGTTTGTAAACTATGGAACTGTTTACTGCAAGTAATTTAATTATCATGCACGTTTCGAATATGATGCCTGCAGATACTCACTTTCCGACAAACGATCTCATTATTATCCTTAAACAATAGCCCTCGAAGTTCGCTTCTCCTATAGGCAAAAACTTGAACTTTCTTCATTTCTTTAGTTTTAACATTCATATCTTTCAATAATTGCACATTTTGATTATTACCTGTTTGATATGTTGAAAATTGAAAAGGCTTTCACGGTCGTTGTTTTCTGAAGAGATTACGGCAAGCAATGAGCTGACTCATTATGCTTTTGCAACGATACCTCAGACATCTTGATAGAAGCTACCCCAATAATCCTTTCCAATGAGACGTCAGATATCTTGATAGGAGCTGCTACAATAATTCTTTCCAACGAGACCTCAGACATCTTGATAGAAGCTGCCTGAATTATTCTTTCCAATGATACCTCAGATATCTTGATACGAGCTGTCTGAATAATCCTTTCCAATGAAACCTGAAATACCTTGATAGCAGCTGCTTCAACAATCCTTTCCAATAAGACCTCAGATATCTTGACAGAAATTACCTCAATAATCTTTTCCAATGAGATTTCAGACATCTTGATAGAAGCTGCCTCAATAATCATTTCCAATGAAATCTTCATTATATTGGTGGGAGCTGCCTCAATAATACATTTCAATAAGACCTCAGATATCTTGACAGAAACTACCTCAATAATCTTTTCCAGTGAGATTTCAGACATCTTGATAGAAGCTGCCTCAATAATTATTCCCAATGAGACCTCACATATCTTGATAGGAGCTGCCTCAATAATACTTTGCAATAAGACCTCAGATATCTTGATAGAAACTACCTCAATAAACCCTCCTAATGAGATCTAGACATCTTGATAGGAGCTGCCTCAATAATCCTTTCAAATGAGACCTAAGATACCTTGATAGGAGCTGTTTCGATAACCCAAGTCCTGCCGAAACACCTTCATTAATCTAATTAACACTATTTAAACAATAATTTTATGAATAATACCGATAACGCTTTTTTTAGGGTTGCCTACCTCAAAAGAAAAAACCCTTATAGGACAACTTCGTTGTCTGTCTATCTGCCTGACCGGTTTTTTTTAATATAAAACAAGAAAAACTGGGCATATGAGAGTGCGACACGCCCACCGAGGGTTCCGCACACTTGGGAGTATGTAAATAGTTCGTCCATCACGGGAATCGAGCCTCGAAGCTTTTTTGTTTTTTTTTTCCGAGTATATTTTAAGTTTCTCCCCAAAATTAGTCACCAAAACATATAATTACAATATTACAATTATTTTTTTTTGACGTGACAACGTCTTATAATTCGATGGAGCCGGCTGCACGCACTAAAAAACATGACTCATGCGGCGTTACCTCGCTCTGAGGCGTTCCATTTAAGGCTTGAAGTGCAAGCGAGAGCGCGGAACGAGCGACAAAGAGGCACAATCGGCCTCCGCGTTCGGCAGCGTTCGACATC
>NW_020442463.1:125343-144402 GCF_000699045.2 Agrilus planipennis | reverse complement strand
CTAGGTCAACCCTATAGATTTTGATTCCCTTGCTAGTACACAAAAATGCGGCATAATTGGCCGTTGTTGTTGACCTAGAAGTTTGATTTTTTGGTAGTTCCAAATGATTGCAGATATAAATGTTTGATATTAATTTCAACTTGATACTTCCACGCGTTCCCAAGAAAAGTGGTCTTGACAGGCAGACGGACAGACGGACGGACGTACAACGAAGTGATCCTATAAGGGTACGTTTTAAGATACGGAATCCTAAAAAATGACTAATATATTAATAAACACGAACACTACCAATAATTACATTATTCTTTCACCTAAACATGCTATTGTGCTAGTGGAATAATTATCATAGACTACAATAAATACCCAAATACAGTAGTTCGAAGGCTTTCACGGTCGGTGTCTAATTGATGATGAAGAGGTTCTGGGCTTTTCTGTCATAATTCGGTCATCGGGAACAGTATATAGCTATAGCCTTTCCCGTACCCCTGACAATGTGTTTACAAAATTTCGTGATGTTCGATTGAGTAGTTAGGGCGTGAAATCGACCATTTTCTTCTATCCCTCGGGAACAATATTTTTTCTGGATAACAAGTACCCTATGTGCTTTTCTGTACCACTGAATAAGTGTGTACAAAATTGCTTGATGATCAGTTGAGTAGTTAAGGAGTAAAAAGTTGACAAACAAACAAACTAACTTATATAAGTTAGGATTTCGATTTTAGGCTGACGAAAATTCAACAGTTCGATCAATTATCTACCTGATGTTTGAAACAATTCAATATTTTATAATCAATAAAATAAACTGATTATAGAATCAAGACCCAATCCCTTTTTAGCTAATATAAAATGTATATTTTATAATTTTTAGAAAATTGTCTTGGTTGAACGCCCCGAAGGATAATAGGTACATTAAAACTTATAGAGGAGGGGATTTAAACGAATTCAGTCACATATTGACTCCTGCTGAAGTGTTTTACTAGTCAATTTGCAGTTATATTGGATTTAGAGTGCCAATTTGCATATTCAATATAGTTAATAAGAAGTTCTTCGTCCAATCATGCGTGAAATCGTTTGAGAGCTAAATGCATCATTGTTGTACTTAAACTGCAGATTCAACCGCTAGTAGCCAAAATAAGGCAAGAATTAAAAACTTGCTTTCATTACATCCGCATGGTACGATAATAAAGCCCATAATTATTTATATATAGTTTTATTTATTTATTGCATAACAGATAGTTAATGGTAGACAATATTCTGTCGAATCCGTCACACGCGGATCGATGTCATTATGGATCTTGTTGAACATTCCTTAAGTATAACAATATATTACAGTTACCATTTACCACGCTATATATTATTGCATATATACAGGGAGGACACTCAGAAAATACTAACATTACAAAAAAAAATTTAAAGCCTTTTTTATCGAGATTAAAGCGACCAAAAAAAGTTGTTTTTTACCATTTGTTTAAACAATTATGATATAAATAATATCCGACCGAGTCTACATAGCTGTATTTAGGAAAATCTTAATCCGAATAATTTTTCCCACTCACCCGTCCATATTGCCTGGACTATGCGCATCTTCACTGCATATTATTTACAGGTTACGTTCTAGGTCAATACAAGACTTTTTTGCTTCATAATTTCATCATCATCATATAGTTGTCAGTCCTAAGACTGGTTGGACACGCACCTCCACTCCTTCCTACCGTGAGCTAATCTTCGCATTTTCCTAAAACTAGAACATCTTAAATCCTTAACTATTTGCGAACAGTAATCTAATCTAGGTTTACCTCTACCCCTCCTAACTCCTGTTTCTGCCTCTAATATTTCCCTGACTAGACCTTAATGCCTGAAAAGTTGTCCTACCGACCTATCTCGCCTATTTCTTATTGACTTCCATAGACTCCTATGTTCTCCGATTCTTTCTAATACCTCTTCATTTCTAACCTTCTCTATCTACGGTATTCTCATCATTCGCTTATAGTACCACATTTCGAACGCTTCTAACCTTTTCTTTTCCGCCGCGCCCACTGTCCATGTTTCGCATCCGTACAGCGCCGTGCTCCAAACATACACCTTTAACAACCATTTTCGAATTTCTAAATTAACCGTTCGCGAGCACAGAAGTGGCTTATTTTTGTTGAGCTATCCTCTGTTTTAAATCCCTACCACTGCTTCTATTCTGACTTATCTGACTTCCTAGATACCTAAAATCGGCCACTTCTTCTAATTTTTCGTCTCCTATCTTTATATTCGCTCTTTCCCTACTTTTTCTTCCCTTGCATACCAGTATTTTAGTTTTACTTTTATTTATTTTCATACAGTACTGATCTGTCAGTACCGCTTCCATTTTATTTAAAGCTATCTCTAGNCCTATTTCTTATTGACTTCCATAGAGTCCTATGTTCTCCGATTCTTTCTAATACCTCTTCATTTCTAACCTTCTCTATCTACGGTATTCTCATCATTCGCTTATAGTACCACATTTCGAACGCTTCTAACCTTTTCTTTTCCGCCGCGCCCACTGTCCATGTTTCGCATCCGTACAGCGCCGTGCTCCAAACATACACCTTTAACAACCATTTTCGAATTTCTAAATTAACCGTTCGCGAGCACAGAAGTGGCTTATTTTTGTTGAGCTATCCTCTGTTTTAAATCCCTACCACTGCTTCTATTCTGACTTATCTGACTTCCTAGATACCTAAAATCGGCCACTTCTTCTAATTTTTCGTCTCCTATCTTTATATTCGCTCTTTCCCTACTTTTTCTTCCCTTGCATCCTAGTATTTTTGTTTTACTTTTATTTATTTTAATAGAGTACTGTTTTATCAATAACGCTTCCATTTTATTTAAAACTACCTCTAACTCCTCCGTGCTGGATGCTAATACTGCTACATCATCTGCATTTGCCTCTCTGTATTTATCCCTACAGTTCATAATTTATGTTAATTAAAAGAATTAGTCGGCATACAACTTTTAATCCCAATAGGAATCTTATTTTCGTTTACTTTATACTGACGATGTGTAGCATTAATTAAAAATAAGGAGAAGATGCATTTTTGAACTGGACAGTTCTTCTTATTAATGAATATAACTTTAGTTACATTATATTATTGTAATACATCATATAAGAGGAGTTAATATTTTTTGATGAACCGTACTAAACAATCCACCTTATAAAAATGGAATAATGTAATTTGCAATTAGGATGTAACATTCGTGACACTTTATGTATTACAACTGGTGCCATTTGCGTGATGTACGAAATTTAATCAAATATTTTCCATTGAATATGGCTTGCCTACTTAGATTGATTTTCTTTTATTATCCAAATTAGAAAAAGCAAAAGAGATATAATATATACGCTACACAAAATCCAAAAGCAGCTTTATATAACAGATAATAATAAATATACTAATAGACATATTCGAAACACCTTAACTATTTTTGTTTATCAGATTATATTACTTAAAAAATATGAAATTAAAGAGTGCATAGTTCGAAATGTAATAATCTTTTGCTTTTGTAGTTCACCCCTTTTGTCGCTTGTTGTTTAAGCTCTTAATACAGCAAATCCGGGAGATGTATCTATCCGTTTACAGTCTGAGCGAGAATTTGCCAATTAGGTTTGTTAATTAATCAAGAACGTTTAATTATTTCTATTCAGTGCCAACTCTAATGCAATTGACTAATAATTTAGTTAATTTTCAACACCAGATATAGAGCAGCTTTCGCAGCATCAATAGACTAACTCATAAATTTTGTAAAACGTGAATAAAATAAATCATTTTACAATAAATAATATTCATTAGAGTTACTTATAAAAACTAAATTGAAAATATTTNGGAAGCGTTGGTGTTGGTTTAATAAATAATAAACCAATTTTTACTCCTTTATCCTGGTTTTAATTCTATACTAACAAACTTGTTAATTAATTGGATTATTTGCCTGAACAGTTTAGATTTTTAGTTTAAACTCGTGCATATAAAGAAAGTATTGAAGTCGAAACCATGAGACGGTGATTACGATTTCGACCTTCACGGGTCTCATCAGTACGTCGTAGACAGTTCCGACAGACTTAAATCAACTCTATCTGCTGCCTTTAGACAGCGTTTTACGAATTACTACAAATAGTGTAATTAACGCCCTCTGCAAAATATTGCTGCATTTTGTGGGATTGAAGAATGTTCCCCAAGGTCCATAAGGATGTATAAGCACTTGTCGAACTAAACCCACGGCGTTGCTACCACTACCTAGTAGCCACGTAACCAAACAGAACAACAAAGTTCATAGTAGTTAGTGTTCTGTCGATCGTGATTTCGATGTTCTCGGATTTCGTTAGCATGTCGCAGATAGTTCCGACAACTCTACCTGCTGCCTTGAGACAGCGTTTTATTCATGAACTACTACAAATACCGTGATGAACGTTTGACAAAGTCCACAAGGATAACGACTTGTTGAACTCAGTTTGTCTAAAAGCAGCAGGTAGAGTTGGTGTGTATTATGTCGGAATTGTTTTCGATGTGCCAACAAGGTCCAAGAAATTGCGATCCACGTTTGACGGTCTAATATTGACCACTACTTATATGAACTTTGTTTATCTGTCTGGTAATGTGTTTACCACGTGGGGTTACTAAGCCGTCAATATCATTATGGATCTTGTCAAACGTTTTTGAACCCCACACAATTTCAGCAGTATTCTGCAGAGGGCGTTCATTATACTACTTGTAGTACATACGTCAGCATATTTAAATTATAAGAGGTTACTTGCTTTCTTTTCTTATATCTAACGATAAGTAATGTAAGTTTATGTAACAATCACAGAACAAACAATATCGGCAGTTGCCCGAATAACAAATTGAGTGCAGCTCACGATCAATCAACTAGATTTATGGGCGGATTCAGAAATCTTTTTTAGAGGCGATGAGGCGATAATGAAAAGGAGTATATAAAAGCATCCAAAAAAGAGCGTTTTGAAGATCTTAACGTTGACCGTAGCTATAAACCCCATAAGTCCATAACGTATGTTTTTTAAAATCCATAACCCAGAGAACAGGGAGTCTATCTTTTAAGTACATATTTGATTTAATAAAAGTAAATACATTATTTTGTAATGTAAAATAAAAGTTTAAGTCGAGGTCACAGAGGAGTTTATTTCTTTTACTAATACGTTTTGCCTTTTAGTGCAAAGGTTTCTTCAAGGTACATTTGATTATACCGTGGATAGAGAAAGTTAAAAATGAAGAGCTATTAGAAAGAATAGGAGAACAGAGGACTCTATGGAAGTCAATAAGAAATAAGCGAGATAGGTTGGTAGAACACCTTCTCAGGCATGAAGGTCTAGCCAAAGATTAGTGGCAGAAACGGAAGTTAGGAGGGATAGAGGTAGACCTAGATCAGTGGTTCCTAACCTTTGTAATATTGTTACCCCGGTGACCTATTAGGAAAACTGATTTGACCCCGACCTTAAAATGTTATCAATATAAACAACACAAGTAAATACAAATATACATACAATGTAGAAATCTTCCCGAAGTGAGTTAGTTTTTTTTAATATGAAATATTCTCAATTTTACACATTAAGCTTAGTGGTTGGTATTATTTTGCATTTTTCCAGTTTTTTTATGTTAGCATTAATTTCGCTTAAAGCGCATCCTAAGTCATGTTCCACATTTAGAACGATTCCGGTCTTTGTTTTCAGTGTAACCAAAATTGAAAAGCCACTCTCACATCTATAGGTGCTGACAAAGGGTATTAGCAGTTTTAAAGCTCTGTTAGCTAGAGCAGAATATTCGGCACCAGCTTTTCACCAAAATATGCTAAGATCATAATTTTGAAATTCTACTCTGCAAGTAGTATTCTGGTGTAATCCAATATATTCCACTTTAGCCGTCAGATCTTCGTTTTTAATAGTGTTATTATCCGTAGTAAATCGTCTTAATATCCAAGAACTGGACTGAAGATTATCCATATCCGAAAAATATTGCTTCAGTGAGTTTATTGCTGCAGATAAATGCCGAACCATACAATTTTGTATACCTAAACAATAAATTAAGCAAAAATAGTTAGTGTGATGGTTGGTATTATTTTGCATTTTTCCAGTTTTTTTATGTTAGCATTAATTTCGCTTAAAGCGCATCCTAAGTCATGTTCCACATTTAGAACGATTCCGGTCTTTGTTTTCAGTGTAACCAAAATTGAAAAGCCACTCTCACATCTATAGGTGCTGACAAAGGGTATTAGCAGTTTTAAAGCTCTGTTAGCTAGAGCAGAATATTCGGCACCAGCTTTTCACCAAAATATGCTAAGATCATAATTTTGAAATTCTACTCTGCAAGTAGTATTCTGGTGTAATCCAAGATATTCCACTTTAGCCGTCAGATCTTCGTTTTTAATAGTGTTATTATCCGTAGTAAATCGTCTTAATATCCAAGAACTGGGCTGAAGATTATCCATATCCGAAAAATATTGCTTCAGTGAGTTTATTGCTGCAGATAAATGCCGAACCACAGAATTTTCAAATGTGATCTTGTTTGTTTCAATATTTACCAATTGTGCATACAGTTATATAAACATCGACACATCTATAATTTTATATTTTTACTACCTAGCTACGTATTTTATCAGATTAGGTCTTAATTATTAGGTTCTTTGTTACCCCCACAGAATAATTGATTTACCCCCGCGGAAGTAATTACCCCCAGGTTCGGAATCACTGACCTAGATGATATTACTGTATGCAAATTGTTAAGGATGTGGATTGTTCCAGTTTTAGGGAAATGCGAAGAGTAGCTCAGGATAGGAAAGACTGGAGGTGCGTGTCAAACCAGTCTTAGGACTGACGACTTTATCATGATAAACAGTTCCTCTCCTTAGTAAAACTTTTATTCAAAAAAGGGAAGCGTTGGTGTTGGTTTAATAAATAATAAACCAATTTTTACTCCTTTATCCTGGTTTTAATTCTATACTAACAAACTTGTTAATTAATTGGATTATTTGCCTGAACAGTTTAGATTTTTAGTTTAAACTCGTGCATATAAAGAAAGTATTGAAGTCGAAACCATGAGACGGTGATTACGATTTCGACCTTCACGGGTCTCATCAGTACGTCGTAGACAGTTCCGACAGACTTAAATCAACTCTATCTGCTGCCTTTAGACAGCGTTTTACGAATTACTACAAATAGTGTAATTAACGCCCTCTGCAAAATATTGCTGCATTTTGTGGGATTGAAGAATGTTCCCCAAGGTCCATAAGGATGTATAAGCACTTGTCGAACTAAACCCACGGCATTGCTACCACTACCTAGTAGCCACGTAACCAAACAGAACAACAAAGTTCATAGTAGTTAGTGTTCTGTCGATCGTGATTTCGATGTTCTCGGATTTCGTTAGCATGTCGCAGATAGTTCCGACAACTCTACCTGCTGCCTTGAGACAGCGTTTTATTCATGAACTACTACAAATACCGTAATGAACGTTTGACAAAGTCCACAAGGATAACGACTTGTTGAACTCAGTTTGTCTAAAAGCAGCAGGTAGAGTTGGTGTGTATTATTTCGGAATTGTTTTCGATGTGCCAACAAGACCCAAGAAATTGCGATCCACGTTTGACGGTCTAATATTGACCACTACTTATATGAACTTTGTTGTTCTGTCTGGTAATGTGTTTACCACGTGGGGTTACCAAGCCGTCAATATCATTATGGATCTTGTCAAACGTTTTTGAACCCCACACAATTTCAGCAGTATTCTGCAGAGGGCGTTCATTATACTACTTGTAGTACATACGTCAGCATATTTAAATTATAAGAGGTTACTTGCTTTCTTTTCTTATATCTAACGATAAGTAATGTAAGTTTATGTAACAATCACAGAACAAACAATATCGGCAGTTGCCCGAATAACAAATTGAGTGCAGCTCACGATCAATCAACTAGATTTATGGGCGGATTCAGAAATCTTTTTTAGAGGCGATGAGGCGATAATGAAAAGGAGTATATAAAAGCATCCAAAAAAGAGCGTTTTGAAGATCTTAACGTTGACCGTAGCTATAAACCCCATAAGTCCATAACGTATGTTTTTTAAAATCCATAACCCAGAGAACAGGGAGTCTATCTTTTAAGTACATATTTGATTTAATAAAAGTAAATACATTATTTCGGCGCTTTAGGCCTTTGGCTACCTATGTTTCTAGTTATTGTATTTAAAAAGCTTACACCATACGGNCATAATTAACGCCCTCTGCAAAATATTGCTGCATTTTGTGGGATTGAAGAATGTTCCCCAAGGTCCATAAGGATGTATAAGCACTTGTCGAACTAAACCCACGGCGTTGCTACCACTACCTAGTAGCCACGTAACCAAACAGAACAACAAAGTTCATAGTAGTTAGTGTTCTGTCGATCGTGATTTCGATGTTCTCGGATTTCGTTAGCATGTCGCAGATAGTTCCGACAACTCTACCTGCTGCCTTGAGACAGCGTTTTATTCATGAACTACTACAAATACCGTGATGAACGTTTGACAAAGTCCACAAGGATAACGACTTGTTGAACTCAGTTTGTCTAAAAGCAGCAGGTAGAGTTGGTGTGTATTATGTCGGAATTGTTTTCGATGTGCCAACAAGGTCCAAGAAATTGCGATCCACGTTTGACGGTCTAATATTGACCACTACTTATATGAACTTTGTTTATCTGTCTGGTAATGTGTTTACCACGTGGGGTTACTAAGCCGTCAATATCATTATGGATCTTGTCAAACGTTTTTGAACCCCACACAATTTCAGCAGTATTCTGCAGAGGGCGTTCATTATACTACTTGTAGTACATACGTCAGCATATTTAAATTATAAGAGGTTACTTGCTTTCTTTTCTTATATCTAACGATAAGTAATGTAAGTTTATGTAACAATCACAGAACAAACAATATCGGCAGTTGCCCGAATAACAAATTGAGTGCAGCTCACGATCAATCAACTAGATTTATGGGCGGATTCAGAAATCTTTTTTAGAGGCGATGAGGCGATAATGAAAAGGAGTATATAAAAGCATCCAAAAAAGAGCGTTTTGAAGATCTTAACGTTGACCGTAGCTATAAACCCCATAAGTCCATAACGTATGTTTTTTAAAATCCATAACCCAGAGAACAGGGAGTCTATCTTTTAAGTACATATTTGATTTAATAAAAGTAAATACATTATTTCGGCGCTTTAGGCCTTTGGCTACCTATGTTTCTAGTTATTGTATTTAAAAAGCTTACACCATACGGTCAATTTATTTAGGAAGTTCAAGTGATGAACTTTTGGAAGTATTTATGATTTGGATTTTTAAATTAATGATTTAGGTGTCTTAAACTCCTTAGGCTGTAGTGGTTTAAATAGATTGGCTTTTGTTGGGGAGCTTGGCTCGCTTGACGAAAATTTTTTGTTGTTTCCGGCGGTGTACTGCTGTATCACATAGATCAATAAATAATTGATCTCACAAAATATATATCTCGAAAGACCAGTGCATGTAGATTAAAAAGATTCGACTGTATTATACGTTTAATAATCCTACATACACACTAATGAACTAAAACTAATACTAATTGCTTAAAAAAGACAGTTGTTACATGTCTGCTTGTCTGAATTGTTCTTCTGTTATTATTATCTAAAAGTGTTTTTATATCTTAAAACTAAACACACTTCGGTCACTACCCCCAAATTTCCCCTGGTCCACGCCTACCCGAACAGTCCATATGCAAGTATGCACTACCGATAATTTAGGGAAAAACCTAAGTGTTTGATGCCATTATGTCTGTCTTACTACGAAGGTATTTACGCTGGTACCCTTCTTGATATCAAGGGGTTAGTACCGCAGGTAGGAACAATAAAGTTTTAACATCTTTAGTGTTTTGAGTTATTGGGGTTTTGACTAGTTTATTAAGTAAAAACTACTACATCTATGTTGATAAAATTTAAAAGGGATCAGTTTAAGAGTATCCCGTTTCAAATAAAAAATGAATCATATGAATCGACCGTGGAAGTTCGAATTTTAGGCTTCTGGGGTACGTATAAAACTTAATGTATTATAATATAAAAAGATAGGGACTTCCGGTAGATGTATAGACAAGAAAAGAACAATCTGATCGGCTTTGGCAACATTTCTGCTTGATAGATATTTGATATAATTTATTCATGATCGCTGCAACGGCAATATGCTGTGTGTAAGAGGCTTACGCTCCAGACACATTAAAATCGTATCAAATATGCATATCGCGATAGGCATTTGCTTGAGGATTTGTCCCTTGATGTGACGTTAAAGAGAAAATGTCGACTCACCAACAGAAATTCTCAAAATCACGGATTTCATGTGTGGTACCACTAATAACGTCATAAAGAACCTACGACCAATTTGCAAAATTATCAGCCACAATTCCAACTGCAATATACTTACGAATTTTAAAAATACCTACACTTACATACAGGGTGAAATATGAGATTTAAAGTCCATTTTACAAAATAGTTGAAGTTGTTTCTGCTTCATCATAAGGACTTATACACGAACCTTCACTTCTTAGGTTAACTTAAGCCTATCATTGCATTTCTCAAAAACTAGAGCAACTTGAATCTCTAAGTATATTATTTCTAAACAGGAATGTATTATAGGTGTGCTTTTGCTCCTATTAATTACACTTTCTGGTTCTAATATGTTTCTGACTGGTCCTTCATGTCTGAGAAGGTGTCATCTATCAACCTATTGACATCCATAACACCCTCTGTTCTCGTACTCTTCCTAATATCTTTTCATATCTAACCTTTTAAATTTGTGGTAGTTTTAATATCATCTTCCTATAACTCTACATTTTGAATGCTTCAAACTTTTCTTTTTTCGTAGCACTCACTACTACATTTCACTTCCATACAGAGTCGTGCTTCAAACATACACATTTAATAATGTTCCTCGATTTTTCTCGAGCACAAAAGTGATTTGTTTTTGTTAAAAGCGACTCGACCTTGGGCTATTTCTTATAAGACATCCTTAGCTCAGCGACTTCATCTAGTTTTTCAGCTCCTTTACAATAATTTAATATAATTTAAGACATGCGCTTAGTGAGGAGAGGGCGGTTCAACCCGGGTACGAGGCTTAGCATGGTCGCTTCAGGTCCCGAAGGGGGTTCGTTTCTTATTTGGACCTTTATTAAGCTCATAGAAGTATAATAACAAAACCATTTTTTTTCCAACCTTTTTATCTATATAGTCATTTACCCGAATTTTACCTCGAGCGGCACGTGGGCAGCCACCAGCCTAGGATAGGTAATGGTTGCATTGGTTTGTTTTTGTTTAGTTTTTCCTCGAGGAGGGGAAATCTTCAAAAAGACACCCTAAAGGGGAATAATGTTGGATTCGCCGAAGCGCCTACCGATTAAAACCCCTCCTCGAGTAGGGAAATCAACCCTTGGGTTGTACATCCCTGGGGAGGTCCGTTAGAAAGGTTGCGAGAGAGGAGAGGAATGAGTAAGGAGAGGGAGAGTTTTGGGGGAGGAATGATGTGGATGAAAATCGGTGTTCCACCTGAAAGAGTTGGGTAAGCACTTGCGCTAAAGAATGAAACTAAAGTTGAGCAACAGGTGAGCTGACGGTCATTTCGTTTAGGGGCGAAGTCGGATAGTGTCAAGATAGTCGGATTTGAATGACCTGACACTGAGGCCCTGAGATTTGCCGTGAATCTGGTTGCAGCCTCGAGAAGAGAAGGTAGGTAGGTTTTAGAATTTGGGTGTTTCTGATGAACCATGGGTACTTAAGCGCGGAACGAAGAATCCGCATGTAAGTGCCTTGTAGAATTTGTAGGTGGCGGGTATAGGTGCAGCCTCAGATGGGAATGGCGTAGGAGTAAATGTTTCTCATAATTATATTGAACGCACGGATTTTTGTTTGATTGGAGATTGAACTGTTTTTGAAAAAAGGCGCCTTGACACGGGTTGCAAGTATGTGTTTTCGCCATGTCAATGTTCTGTAAAAGACAGGGTAAGTGATCGGGTTGCTCCATTTGATGGGGTGATTGTTAACGATGATGGTGGGAGGCTTTCGGGTCCTACGGGAGAAGAAGATTTCGATTTAGTCTCGTTAATAGTATGTTTCCATTTTCGATACCAGTTAAGGAGCAGGGCGGAAATTTATTAATTTTTGCGGGGCTCCGTAAAATTGTTTTAGTGGAATATATAAGGGCAACGTCACCGGCGTAAAGGGCAGTAAGAATTGAAGGATGGGACAGCAAGTCTGAATAGAAGGGGCTACAGCTTGGAGTATTGCAGTACAACTGCGGTGACGGGTTTACGGGGGGATAAAGCAGAGCCAACACGGACACGAAAGTTTCTGTCAGAAAGAGAGAATCTAATAACCCCGATAATGGGGTTTTGAGGGCGATGTGCTTGGAAATGAGACCTAGGTGCCAGACTCGATCGAAGGCCTGTTGGATGTCAAGCAGAAGCATGGGCGTGTGAAAGTGCTTGTTGAGGTTGTCAGAAATGTGTTCAGCAACAGGAAGGAATTGATGGTCGGTGCCGTGGTGTCTACGGAAACCGTGTTGGAAATCGGGAAGGAGATGGTTTTGCTCCATGTGGTCAAGAAGCCAGTCTAGAGGGATGGATTCCACAATTTTGCTCAGCGAACTGAACAGACTGATAGGTCTGTAGCTTGAGGGGTCGCTAAGTGGCTTCCCTTTTTTGGGGAGACAAATGATTGTGGCTTCTTTCCAGACCAAAGGGAAATGGTGGAGCCGCATGATAGCGCTTGTGATATTGCATAGTGCAGTTATGTGTTTTGGTGGCAGTACTTTTAAGACATCATTGGGAATTCTGTCCGCGCTAGGGACTTTTCTCTTTTTCAGAGATCGGATGGTGAGGACGATTTCACAGGAGGACGTTTGTTTAAAGTCGGAAACAGTAGCAAAAGTTTTGAGAGGCGGCTTTGGTTCGCTCGTGAAATTCGGCAAGACTACAGGGTACAGAGACAGTCTGCGAAGAATGCAGCTTTTTCATCATCTGAACTGTATAGGGAATCATTTTGCTTTAATGGTGGGAGATGGGGAGCTCTGTTTCGGAGAGAGCGGATTATTTTCCAAATGCCTTTGGGGTGTATTCATCAAAAGGGGCAATGCGGAATTCTGTGAAGCTTAGCATGATGTGTGAGATCACGGTACCTTTGCCACAGTCGGCGGGTTCTGTCTTTTCTCTTAACAAGGGCAAGAATGTCTGCGGGGGGGGGGGGTTGTCTGGGCGGAAGGTCGTGGAGAAGATTCACAGCTTCCGCTATTGTGCGAATTGGAGTGAAGATGTTTTAAAGGTGTAGCGGAGATGTAGCCAGTTTACTTAGTGAAATGGTTGGGTTTGGGGGGTTGTTAATTGGGCGACCGACTTCAATTAGGGCTAGAAGGTGATCAGCTCAGTCCGTCGAGGATGATAGGATCGGCGGAAAACATAACAATTTTTTGACGAAAATGTCGAGGACGTCAAGGAATTGATTGTGGGGGACAGAGAGGAACGTGGAATCAGAGGGGGCTTCAACTGTGAGGTTGAAGTCGAGAACTTTGGTAAGAAGGAATATGCTTTTTTGTTGGTTTATCGACAGCGCGACGAAACGTTTTTAGCGTTGAAATTGTCTGCGAAAATAATCAAAACCCCTGGGTGGAGGAGGAGAGGGAGTTGAGAGAAGTTTTAATCCAAAAGGGGGAGAGAGGCAGATCATCCTAAGAGAGCCGGATGTTGGTTAGGCTTCGATGCCGACTGCTTGTAAGGAATTTGTGGCCAAAGAGATACGTCTGTGCTTTAAAATTTCCTAACAAGGATGGCTTCGCTGCCGGCACCTACGTTTTCACGGTCCCTTCTGTAGAATGAGATGTTTGGGACGAAAAGTGTGACTTTGTGGAACAAGTGACTTTCGGTGATGCAAGCAACACGAATTGACTTTTCCTCGAGGAAGTGTTCCAGCTTAGTCAGTTTACCTCTAATGCTTTGGGCATTGCAGGTAACTATACGAAGCTTGGTTGGGTGGACTGTATTATACATTGGTGGGTGTTTGTAGGACGGTGACTAGACTGACTGCTATTCTTTGGCAGGATTCTCTGTTCTAGAGTAGAAGTTGCAGAGGCTTTTGGGGTCTCATTGCACTTTTGAGAGAGAGAGGGGGTGGAAGCTGCTGTCACTGTCTTGGGGTAGGACTTTTGGGGGGGGGTCCTTGCGGGAAGTGCTGTTGGACGGGGCGCTGATTGCCCGGTCTTTTGAACAATCGGAGTGTTGGGAGGTGATAATGATTTTTGGGGGTACGGTTCTCTTTGGAACCTTGAGGCAGCCGCGATATGTGGCGCGGGAGTTTCCCTAGCGGCTGCTTTGGCTATAATTGACATTTATATCATCACCATCATAAGGTCGTCAGTCCTAAGACTGGTTGGACACGTACCTCCACTCTTTTTTATTCTGAGCTAAAGTTCGCATTTCCCTAAAACTAGAACAACCCACATCCTTAACTATTTGCGAACAGTAATCTAATCTAGGTCTACCTCTACCCCTNTAAAGAATTTGTAGGCGGTGCGAATCGGCACAGTCCCAGATGGGGATGGTATAGGAGCAAATGCTTCTGATATTTACGTTGAACGCACAGATTTTTGTTTGATTAGAGATGGAGCTGTTTTTGAAGAAGGGCTTGAGGGATATAAATGCGGCTAGATTCTTGACACGGATGGCAAGGATATCCGTACGACTGGGTCCGACACTATGGATGGCTGGGTGTTGAAGATTTCCCCTCTTCCACGAAAACATAAAAAAAAAAAAGGATGTACTTTCGCCATGTCAGTGTTCTGTCGAAGACGACGCCGTGGTAAGTAATGGAGTTGCTTCATTTGATGCGGTGGTTGTTAACGGTGATGGCAGGATTCTTTCGTGTCCTACGGGAGAAGAAAATTGCTTTCGACTGGACCTTCTTAATGGAGAGTTTTCCATCTTACCAGATTTGCCATTGCGTTTCCGAAGATTTAGGACTTTTTTCACTTCGGAAATACCGGCCAGTGTACTTGATTTGGTACGTAGACATAAAAGTTTAAGGCTGACTTACGTTCATTAACATTGGTTTGGCTGTTTGATAAGTAAAATCTCATAATACGTAAGTTTTACTCCTAGAACTTAGGATTTTCTTCATGATAAATTTATTTATTGATAATAAATAAAATTTGTTTTTATCGTTAAATAAGATGATTTGTCCATATCAAACTTTCTTCCACTTTTTGTTGGACCACTCTTTTTCTTAGTTTTGTTCTGTTCGCCATTTCTTTCCTTCATTTGTGTATTTAAAAAGAATCAATGCCAATAAGGGTACAATGATTTATTTTACGTGAGGAGTTTTGTTCGTCAAACAAATGTTAATAAACCGGATGTTCATAGTGGCTTTATCATTTTGTAGTAAGAATTGATCAGAAAGCTAACATTAGCTTCTTACATTGCATTTACGTTTAAAAGCTTTGTTTCGCCCGTTATACAACGGATAGATATTGAATATTAGTAAAAAATGCAACCCCTTATAGTTAGACCTCATTAAAATCACGTGTTATTAGAGACAGGGGAGTTCCAGCACAGGTAGGCATTTCAGATGGGGTGTACCACGGAGTGAGTCACCAAACTGACGCCAGTATACGACGTTAGAGACGCTTGTTCTTGTCCCCCTCGTCGGCGCCAGGCTATGTAGGTATAAAATGTTTTTTACTAAAAATGCACTTCAAAATAATATGGGAATCTGTTTAATTAGACAACGATTTTTTTTTAAATAATTAGTTACCTATCATAATTTTAATTAAAGTAACTTAATTTTTCAAAATCTCTCTGCGATAACAACAACTTTTTTTGAACTTCAATTCGTTATTCAATTCTGTGTTTTACGTGTTTCATGTAAATTTTTTCTGCAAAAAACCTAATAGGTACAAAAAAGTAATAAAATAAAGAAAGAGTACAATTTCTTTTGCAATAAACAATTAGTATAATAATAAAGAGAAAAGTTGGTGTCGTCGTTTAGTAATGTCTCAAATAATGAAAATTTCAAGCGATAATAATAAAGTTTGCTGCTACAAGTGTATAGGTAGAACATCAACCAGCTATCCGCTTATTACAAAATTCCTTTTAGCAAGTTATGCGAGATAAAATGGCAATTAGCGTATCTTTGGCAGCACGAAGTAATAAACAGCGATAGTTCATTAAAATATTGGAGAAATGTAATGGCCCTCTTTGAAATACTAATTGCCCTGAAAATTCAACAGCACGATCATAATACATTTGGTTAAAAAATATATACGAAAACTTTAGAGCTACACAACTCAAAAAAAAAGTAATGTAAAAACGGCTTTGTCTTTATTGGGAAATCAGATAGATAGAGCGATTGACAGGTACATAGACGGAAGTGTTTAGCACAGCAATAAATAAAAGGACCAATAATTTTCATGGACCAAAGCGGTGCAGCGTCATTACTCTAACAAATTTGCAGTTCAGTGGCGCGTAGTGATTTTTTTTTCCTTTTTGTTTAGTTTTTCCTCGAGGAGGGGAAATTTTCAAAAGACACCCCCTGAATGGGGGTAGTGTCGGATTCGCCGAAGCGCCTACCGACTAAATCCCCTCCTCGAGTAAGGAGATCAACCCGGAGGTTATACATCCCAGGAAAGGTTCAATGGAAAGAGGTTAGGAACGGGAAGGGAAATCGGTGTAGGAAGGAAGCATTGGGCGGAAATGGGAATCGATGGCCTACCTCGGATGAGTTGGGTAGACACTCGCGCTAAAAATGCGAAACTAAGATTGAACGGAAGGGAAGCAGCTCAAAGTAGAAGGTTGCAGAGCCTTCTAAAACTGTCGTTTGGTGTAGGGGCGAAGTCGGAAAGTGTCGAGATGAGGGTGACCTGACACTGAGGCCCGGAGATTAACCTAACTGCAGCCTCGGGGAGTGAAGGTAGACCAGTTTCTTTTAGAACTTGGATGTTTCTGACGAACCAGGGATAGTTGAGTGCGCAATGAAGAATCCACATGTAAATGCCTTAAAGAATTTGTAGGCGGTGCGAATCGGCACAGTCCCAGATGGGGATGGTATAGGAGCAAATGCTTCTGATATTTACGTTGAACGCACAGATTTTTGTTTGATTAGAGATGGAGCTGTTTTTGAAGAAGGGCTTGAGGGATATAAATGCGGCTAGATTCTTGACACGGATGGCAAGGATATCCGTACGACTGGGTCCGACACTATGGATGGCTGGGTGTTGAAGATTTCCCCTCTTCCACGAAAACATAAAAAAAAAAAAGGATGTACTTTCGCCATGTCAGTGTTCTGTCGAAGACGACGCCGTGGTAAGTAATGGAGTTGCTTCATTTGATGCGGTGGTTGTTAACGGTGATGGCAGGATTCTTTCGTGTCCTACGGGAGAAGAAAATTGCTTTCGACTGGACCTTCTTAATGGAGAGTTTTCCATCTTACCAGATTTGCCATTGCGTTTCCGAAGATTTAGGACTTTTTTCACTTCGGAAATACCGGCCAGTGTACTTGATTTGGTACGTAGACATAAAAGTTTAAGGCTGACTTACGTTCATTAACATTGGTTTGGCTGTTTGATAAGTAAAATCTCATAATACGTAAGTTTTACTCCTAGAACTTAGGATTTTCTTCATGATAAATTTATTTATTGATAATAAATAAAATTTGTTTTTATCGTTAAATAAGATGATTTGTTTCTTGCTGCAGACGTAGTTGTGGTTCTTTACTGTAAGGACCTGCTGATTACGTTCAGTTTGTTGAATATATCAGCCAAATAAGCTAATTTCATTATCAATTTCTCGTCATTCAATAGTTTGGCATGACTAACTGACGAAAAAATTGTTTGTAAAAAGAGTGATTGATGCTGCAATCCCATATTTTCGCATGCATTTCTAAAAACACTTAACTGCAATATATTTGTAACTAATGATTTCTTGGATAACAATAGCTACATTTAAAACACACTGTTCAGTCATGAAAAATATGCTGTTGTTACGGATAAATACAGAGTGATTGCTTTTCACTGAATTTTGTATATTTTTACGAGTACAAGAAACGTCACATCTCGCGGAACCCCTATGATCCTTTCACGAAATGCCAGGGTTCCACGGAACACCATTTGCAAACCACTGGATTAGATTAATGTTTACAATTAGTTCAGGATGCAGGATGTTTCAGTTTTAGGGAAACGCGAAGATTAGCTCAGGATAGCAAAGAGTGGAGTTGCAATCCAACCAGTCTTATGACTGACGACCTTATGATGATGATGATAGGGATTAATGATCTAAATGAGCAACGTGAAATCAATTTACCATTCTTATTCTCGACGTTTCGTCAACGATTTATTATTGTTCTCTTCAGGCGATAATTATTAACACATACATGAATTACTTAAGGTCAATGAATTAAACTATTTTAGAACTATAAGTACATGTCACAAGACAATTATATCTGTTGTTAAGTTGATGTATGCTTACTTATAATTAGTTTAATTCATTGACTATATGCAACCCATATTAACCATATTAATATACAGTCGACTCTCGTTAATTAAAACTCGAGGGACTCTTAAAATATCACGAATTATCGGGTGTTTGAAATATCAAATGGTTCGAAATTTTACTCTGTATACAACGAAAGAGTAACAGTAACTGAAACATAACTAAACAAACCAATTCGTACGGAAGTGTGTGTCAAACTAATCATAATAAAAACAAAGGCTCGATGATACGATGATACAAGTTTGATCTTACCTCAAAATGTATGTACCTATGTACTTACGAGGGTGGATTGATAAGTTTCCGGCCTAACCAAGAGATGACGCCACTAGGCCTACCTTGAGGTGACATTCTATAGTACCATCCTTGGATAGCTTGTAGCTATAGTTTCAGCCCGATCTCCTTGCTAGTGTAGGTTTGACAGCACGCTGAACAAGACGCCTCTGTGGTTTTCGTAAAAATGGAAAAGCAGGAAAATCGTGCTGTCATCAAATACTTTTATTTGAAGGGGTTAACGCCG
>NW_020442463.1:123165-124440 GCF_000699045.2 Agrilus planipennis | reverse complement strand
TGTTTCGGCGCAAAAGACTATTGCCGATATTTGTAAATATTTTAAACTTATAATCATAACATTTATTTGATCAAGCAGTAGGCATTACATTATTATAGGCTATTAGTCGTAAGTTGGTCCTAAGAAAAACCCCATAATCTGTATATATTTCTTACCCCCATTGTAAATAGTTTTATTACCTCTTTTGTACCTCTCATTCCTGTATACCTACCTATTAGTCATTTGGAATT
Source organism: Agrilus planipennis (assembly GCF_000699045.2). Classification (NCBI taxonomy): domain Eukaryota; kingdom Metazoa; phylum Arthropoda; class Insecta; order Coleoptera; family Buprestidae; genus Agrilus; species Agrilus planipennis. The sequence continues at coordinate 124,210 of NW_020442463.1, read as the reverse complement.
TTCAATCACTATTCAATATTATAAATACCTAGTTTGTAGTTCTATTGAATTTCTTAGGACCAGGCATAATTTGTTTGTGTGTGTGTGTTAGTACACACAATTCTGGTTGTTGCCCCTTCCATCAGAAGGGTAACATAAATACTAAAATTTGTCAAAAAAATAAGTAGTCGTAGTCGAAGTCGAAGTCGAAGATTCGATTCGTTCTAAAACATTTCAACTAAAAACTCCACTTTGAGTTTCCAGAGTCTAAGGTAGACTCAGCTGAGAACAATTCTCATAATCAGTTGTTACTTATGTAAAAGTGTAAATAAATGTACATATACATTTTACAGTTCCGTGTCTTATTTATACGGTGGTCCTTCGATCAGGTATTTATATATGTGGTACAGCAGTACACCCGTTGAGAAAAGATATATTGTTTTAATCGAACCTCAACAAAAAACAATTGTAATGTTTCGTATTGTAAAATTTCTTTCTAAAGTAAATAAATATTTTTAAGTTTGTGTATTGTGTAGTAGATCAGCTAATTTTTAATTAAATTTTCCTATGGTTGTGGAATTTACAAAGTTCGGAATTGTCGATTTTTGTTAGGGTTTTTCTTCCGCGTGACTTCGTTTCCTTGAGGATTATTTTGTTTCGTTTAAGGATGTGACAATAAGGTTGGTTTCCTGTAAGAGATTATAGATTTTCCGAAAGGTGGAGACAGAACAAAATAGAATATCGTCACTTCCAATGTAGAAATCGATTTCCTATTAAATCCCTAAACGTTAAGAAATATAGAGAATTTTTTTGTGAAAAAAAAAAATAAAATAAAAAATATTTAGTTTAAACTGGAATTTAACGAATTTAAGAAAAATTATGAGCAATTCTGTTACTTCGTGTCTTTATGAATTAAATTAAAATTTTCAAATGATAATTAAAATTACATAACGTAGAAATATGGTTAAATTACACGTCTGCGAAATTTTTTTTTTGAAAAGTTTTTTCTTTTTAAATTGTTAATATTTGTCGTAATTGTCTTAGAAGTAATAGAAAACGATATTCA
>NW_020442463.1:121853-122812 GCF_000699045.2 Agrilus planipennis | reverse complement strand
AATAACACAGGTCTGCGAATTTTTTTTTTTGAAAAGTTTTTTTTTTAAATTGTTAATATTTGTCGTAATTGTCTTAGAAGTAATAGAAAACGATATTCACATGGCATATACCAAGTCACATTAACCCATAAATGCTCAGAGGATACAATTTCCATTTGAACCCTTGCCACGTAATGAGTGCGACGAAAAATTATTCGACAACCAGTGTTTCTATGCCCTTTTCGATGCTGTTGGTAAAAAATATCTCCGGCAATATTAAGCATAGAAATATCGAAAATAAACAAAAAAACATGATTTTTGAATCAACTTTTTTTGCTGTTTTAATGGTCGAGGATCATTCGTAGGGTTATAAATTTCACCACTGTTTGGTAAATAATCTTCACTATACACTGAATTTTGTTAAAAGGGCATATTAGAGTTCTTAGATGTAGTAGAAACTGGTATGGGTAATTGTGGTCCATGTGGAACTGGCTTCGTTATAGATGAAACATCAGGATATACAATTTTGGCACGGTTTTTAGAACTATATCCTGTTACATTTGCTGAACAAAAATAACGATCATTAGTATGATTTTTTTTAACCGCTACAACATAGGAATACCGAATAACAATGACTTTGATTTACCATAAGTCCACTATCTTAACACTTCAGCACATAATCGGCATCTTTATGCGGAACCCACTGTTTATCTTGGTGACACAACTTTATTCTGAAGTAACCACAATAAGCAGTTTTTGCAAAGGCTGTTATATTCAATCTTTGCTTAACTATTGTATATTGCCGCAAATGTAACAAAATACATTTGGATTCTTTTTGCAACTCCGAGAAGCCATAGTTAAAGATAAATGAAACACAATCTTTTATTAGACGTGAATATTATAAACTATTATAAACTATTTTTTTTCAGGCGGTGTAAATCAGACTATCTAAAATAAAGTAATAGACAATATAATGCTCA
>NW_020442463.1:115078-119030 GCF_000699045.2 Agrilus planipennis | reverse complement strand
AATTTTTAAGTGAATCGGGAGAATTATTACATTTTTTAAATATACTTTAAAAGTATTATTTATCTAAAAATTATTATTTATAAAATATCAATATAAATTTTGCGTAGTATCTATACCAAGTAATCTATTTTGCATAATAGACCACTGTAAGTAAGTACCTATGTACTCCTATTTTAAAGTAAGGTAAGTCAGAAAGGAAACAATAAACCCAAGTTCGCAGTATAAGTATAACTTCCAAAAGAAATATATTACTTGAATCTCCTGGAACAGGTGACTTTCTTGGGACTATAAACGTCTTTTGTAAATGCCAATGAAATAACACATAAAGTTTACAAGCTGAAGAGGATAAAATGAGAGAAATTCTAGAGATGGGTTTGTGGAATAAAATTACCGGTGGTACCTTTGGAAAATGCGGAACGTAAACAGGTTCCTAAACTATAAAGTGCATAAATTGAAAATATCATGAATAATGGAAGGGGATTCATAGAGCTAGATAAGAATGAGGCGTTCCACAGACGTCCTTTAAAACGTGGCGCTTCGCAGATGAAGGATTCCAGAAAAACGACTGTGGAAACTCCCCCGTAGTCATTAATACGCAGAGAATAGATATAGTAGACTGTTCCAAGAAGTTTCTTGACAAGAAGAAAGTCAAGATGGAACTGGTAAGTTCCAAGTTACGAATATACCATCAAGGTAGAAAAAGAGAGATAGAAGTGTCCTCAGGTAGAAATAGTTACCACGATAAATGAGCAAGGCGAAAAGGAGTAAGACAAAGAGCTCCAACAGGCCTGGAAGGTGATGACCAAGAGAGGTGTGACCCGCTCCGTAGATTACTTGTACGCGCCGTAATTTACAGAAGGAGGAGCCTTAGAAGAATCTTCAAGTTTATCGGTAGAAGAAAAGCTATAGAAATCTGGATGGAATGTATGATTAGATTGGTCTCCGGCCACAGGACCGAGCGGCTTGGTTTAGAGGTTTAGGCTAATGCTTAGAATTCGGGAGGACCTCGATTCGATTCCGGGTCCATCTACCTTGGTCCGAGTTTTTCTATGGTTTCCTTGAATCACTTAGGCAAATGCTGGGGTAGTAATATTACACATATAATTTTTCATTCTCTTCTGTCTTCCTTTCGTCTGTCTCATCTTTCTCACCTGAACCACCACCCACCCATTTCCACGATTCTTGAAAAGAGGCTGAAGAGGGCCCTACTTTCCGGCGTAGTCCGGAGGGACTGCCCGCCCATCAGCATTAGTGACACCCAGAAAACAAAAACAAAAGGCCACAGAGAGAAGTAGGAAAACAGAAAATAATGCAACTAAAATAGCAATAGGAGAGAAAGTTTTCGATAAGGAAGAATCACACGTTAACGTCTTATGCCAACTAAAAAACAGAATAGACAATTACACAGTACACACGTTGCTAACAGTGGTCGTTTCAATAAATAACTAAAATAAATTTGAAAATTTAATGTTTATTTACCATACAAGCCTTAACATTAGATTTCAGAATATTTTGTATAATATAAACTGGTGCAGGGACCATTGGCCCCCGGCGGTGTAAATGAGGGATGGCAAAAATGCTTTCTTCAGTATTAGATAGAATCAATTCCACTGCATAGTAATGTTAGATATTTCAATTTCTTAGTCAATTTTTAAAGCTAAAATAAAAAAGCTGAAGGTCGAATAGTCGGACCCTAACAGTTCATTTTATGATAGGGACGAAAGCCGTTATTATACTCCAAGCTACTTAACTATTTGCGAACAGTAATCGTTTTTCTTGGTCAGGCCGGAAACTTATCAATCCACCCTCGTACTTTCTGTGAAATGCACCTTAATAGATCCAATGCAGAAAGAATATTTCACTTTCGCACATCTCCAGAGAAAATCAATTTTGACATCCCCGTCCTGACAATAGCGTCTGGAATGGGCTTCAATATAAGAGCCAATTTTAACGGGATATTGCAAAGAGGAAACTATAATGTACCAACTTCGATTTCCTGAAAGCATTCTGTTGAAGCGTATATACATACGAATATATATGTATCTAATACCTAATAATATAAACTTTGTTACTACTTAACTGAAAAGCGTCAATATAGGAATGAAAAACTAATCCCAAAAATTTTTAGAAGCATGCAGGTGTAATAGTAATATGTCATTAAATACCTACATATTTTATTAATCATATATTTAGTAAAACAGTAAAAGAATGTATTGCATCTCGCGGGAATCTAATCCGATTGTAATTGTTGTAAATACTATTAAAAGTTGAGGCTAATTCATTCGCATAAACGTGAAACGTAGATTATTTGATTTGAATGTAAATTGGTTTAATTTCGATTACACACGAAAGTAGTTTAGATTGCTATAACTAGGTATTTGTAGTGAAGCGGAAACATGTCTCATTAAGAACAAACAAAAGAATTCATTCAATTTAATAGGAGATTTCTAAAAAGTGATTGCTCTCGTCTACTCAATTTTTCTATTTTCTCTGATGTAGTCGATAACTAACAGTTTTAAAGTAATAGAACCAATTTTCTTTTCATTTTTAATATAGAAACAGTTATCCATATTTAATAAACCTATCGTTCTTCCTTACTCTTTCTTTTGCGGATTNCATAATACGTAAGTTTTACTCCTAGAACTTAGGATTTTCTTCATGATAAATTTATTTATTGATAATAAATAAAATTTGTTTTTATCGTTAAATAAGATGATTTGTTTCTTGCTGCAGACGTAGTTGTGGTTCTTTACTGTAAGGACCTGCTGATTACGTTCAGTTTGTTGAATATATCAGCCAAATAAGCTAATTTCATTATCAATTTCTCGTCATTCAATAGTTTGGCATGACTAACTGACGAAAAAATTGTTTGTAAAAAGAGTGATTGATGCTGCAATCCCATATTTTCGCATGCATTTCTAAAAACACTTAACTGCAATATATTTGTAACTAATGATTTCTTGGATAACAATAGCTACATTTAAAACACACTGTTCAGTCATGAAAAATATGCTGTTGTTACGGATAAATACAGAGTGATTGCTTTTCACTGAATTTTGTATATTTTTACGAGTACAAGAAACGTCACATCTCGCGGAACCCCTATGATCCTTTCACGAAATGCCAGGGTTCCACGGAACACCATTTGCAAACCACTGGATTAGATTAATGTTTACAATTAGTTCAGGATGCAGGATGTTTCAGTTTTAGGGAAACGCGAAGATTAGCTCAGGATAGCAAAGAGTGGAGTTGCAATCCAACCAGTCTTATGACTGACGACCTTATGATGATGATGATAGGGATTAATGATCTAAATGAGCAACGTGAAATCAATTTACCATTCTTATTCTCGACGTTTCGTCAACGATTTATTATTGTTCTCTTCAGGCGATAATTATTAACACATACATGAATTACTTAAGGTCAATGAATTAAACTATTTTAGAACTATAAGTACATGTCACAAGACAATTATATCTGTTGTTAAGTTGATGTATGCTTACTTATAATTAGTTTAATTCATTGACTATATGCAACCCATATTAACCATATTAATATACAGTCGACTCTCGTTAATTAAAACTCGAGGGACTCTTAAAATATCACGAATTATCGGGTGTTTGAAATATCAAATGGTTCGAAATTTTACTCTGTATACAACGAAAGAGTAACAGTAACTGAAACATAACTAAACAAACCAATTCGTACGGAAGTGTGTGTCAAACTAATCATAATAAAAACAAAGGCTCGATGATACGATGATACAAGTTTGATCTTACCTCAAAATGTATGTACCTATGTACTTACGAGGGTGGATTGATAAGTTTCCGGCCTAACCAAGAGATGACGCCACTAGGCCTACCTTGAGGTGACATTCTATAGTACCATCCTTGGATAGCTTGTAGCTATAGTTTCAGCCCGATCTCCTTGCTAGTGTAGGTTTGACAGCACG
>NW_020442463.1:100656-107935 GCF_000699045.2 Agrilus planipennis | reverse complement strand
ATCTACATACAAAGAAAAATGTGACGTGATACGTTAAAACAAAGTTTATATTTTCAAAATATATATTAGCACCAACACCTGCATTTTCAAAAATTTTTTTATCGCAGACCTGTGTTATTAATAAAGTTTCAGAAAGTTAATTAAGAAGATTCGAAATCGGACTGGAAAAATACTGACAGTAAAAGCGAAGACATAAGAAATACTTAACAAAAACAAATTAGAAAAATATTTAACTTATTTTTGCAGAATTTAGAAAATTCTATGATTACGTTTTATCCGCCACAATACGTTAGGCTTACTAATATCTGCAACTAGTCATCTACTTTCTGTAAATACGACAAATAACGTTGAAAAGGAGATTTTCGACAGATAATCCCTTCAGTGAAGTAAAACGAATCGGAAACTCCCCTAACCTAATTCTATATACGTGTTCAAAAGATATTTTCCAAAAGGGAATCTAATAATGCGACCTAAAACGAACGGGATAAAATACTTTTATACGCCCAAAGCAGCAAGACCCTTGAACTTGTTGAATTTCCCGTTCTTGCATTACCTCCATCTAACATCTAATTCCATCATTATAAAGGAATTTCTACACGAATGCTACGTTAAAAGGAAAGAACAGTCAAAGGTACAAAATAGAGAAGCGTAAATCAGAGTACTGTTTTAATACAGGTTGTTTATAATCAATGTAATCAATTCATATAGCAAGCGTTACCAAAAATGACGTGTTTCTGCATGTGGATGTGGAAAAATTAGAAGCATTTGAGATGTGGTGTTATAGGCGGATGACGAAAATATAGTGATAGAAAATTTTAGAAATGAGAACGTATTGAAAACAGCTGAAAAATAAAGGGCGCTTTTGGAATAGAAAAGGAAAAGGAGAGATATGGTGTTGGGGTGGTAGCAGGGGCGTAGCTACCGCTGTATCAGTCGTATCAATGATACGGGCCCCCGGGCTACAGAGGCGCACGTAACGTGTGTAAGTAAAAACTAGTAAAACGTTATCCACAATGTCACTTAATCTTATGCTTCCCGGGAAAGAAAATATAAAAAAAAAAAACGTCATACGTGCCTATAGTGTTATCACTTCAGAAATAACAAAAATCAAAAAAACAATTTCTTTTTTTCAAGCGTGCTCCCAAAAGTTGGCAACATCCTACGTCTTTCGCTTAAACGGGGAATCCTGCAATAACCGATGTACAATGACAAACCGTTGTTCTTCTGATTATTTATTGGTTAATTAGTTTCATTTGTGAAAAGAATGAGACAGTGGAGCTATGAAAAGAAAAAGTAAACAGAAAAGGGAGGAAATTATAAAAAATGCCCAAAATTTGTTCTTTTATCTTCTTCAAACGAAGTGATAAAAAACGCTTCTAGAAAACTGTCGGCTGAATACAGTAAAGACATATCAGTTAATCTTTATGAACAATTAATTGCTCAGAAAACATGCTTAAAATCTGAAATTCAAAAAATTCATTCCATTAAGGAACTCATGGAATTATTGCTGATAAAATTCAATAGACTTCCATCCGGTTTTCCGGAGCTAATAACAGCATGCTTTTTATTCTTGACCCTTCCAGTTACAACCGCAAAAGCTGAAAGAAGTTTTTCAAAATTAAAACTGATAAAAAATTATTTAAGCAATTCGATGGGTCAGGAACGGCTATTAGACTTGTCACTATTGTCTATAGAGGCAGAAATTTTAGAAAAACTGAAATCGTCTTCAGCTATAAGTAGACGATTTAATAAATCAATCTGCCGAAAAGTAAGGCAAGAAAAGTGTATATTTAATTTGAATTGTTATTTTAATTTAATGCAAGCATTTTTGTTTCCTTTGTAAGAAATCTTTACCCTTCCTTTGGGCTCCCCAACTAATTTTGATACAGGGTCCCTCCAGGGAACTCTATGCTACTGACTGGTAGGACACATTCTGAGGCAAGTTAGAAGAAGAAACAGGAGTCTAGATGGATAAAGGAAGTATTAGATTAAATTACTGTTTGCAATTAGATAAAAATGTCAAATGTTTCAGTTTTCGGGAGATGCGAAGATTGGATGTGCATGTCCACCCAGTCTTCAGACTATGATGATTGAATGCTTGTGCCACAAATTTTTATAAAAGCTTTACGTATTTATTGCTTCACCATTCGATATCCAGAAACGCAAGTTAGAAGGGGTAGAGGTAAACCTATATTAGATTACTGTTCGCAGATAGTTAAGGATATGAGTTGTTCTTGTTTTAGGAGAATGCGAAGATTAGCATAGATTAGGATAGAACAGAGTGGAGGTGCGTGTCCAACCAGTCTTAGAACTGACGACCTTATGACGATGGATTCGATATCATTGAGCATCTCAAATTTTTGTAAAGTAGTTGCATAAACAAAATATGTTCCTACTAGCAAACGGATCCTTCATTCTTATTGGCTAATCAGGCACGGAGATTTATTACGTGAACATACGAATTTAATGCAACTGCAACCATCCCTTCGCCTCCACCAAAAAGTGGTTTTTCAAACAAATTCATCCCTTACTTCCTTTCCTCCCATCCAAACAACAACACATAATAATTTTATACAATTATCCACTGTTACGGTGTTTAGATACTTAGCATTTATTATTAAAGGGAAAACGATGAAATAAATTAGATAAGTATGTAATTAGGGTGTGGTTTTTGTTGTTAATTTTGGCTGACTATTTAAGATGTTAAATTTTGAAGATAGGGACTCTATTATTGCTATGTTTTCCAGAAAATTTACTTTGTCGCTGAATACCTAAATTTTTGTAAATTGAATAGAGTCTTATGCAGTAGGTACAATAAAAACAATGTTTTAATTTTATTATCTCGATGATTTGTCATTAAATCTTAAATCCATATATTTTGAATCTGGGTTGGTATTTAATCCTCAGATATTTTATTAAAACAGTTAAATAAATAAACTAAAATTAAATTTACACATATAATTGAGAAGAATGCTTCTATTGATTTTTTAAATTTGTCAAAACAGTAATGTATGAAAACAAATAAAAGTAAAAAAAATATTGGTACGCAAGGGAAGGAAAAGAAGGGAAAGAGCAAAAGATAGGAGACGAAAAATTAGAAGAAGTGGCTGATTTTCGATATCTAGGAAGTCAGAGGACTGACAACCTTATGACGATCAACATCGTGAACATAAATTGTATTATAAAACGGCAAACAATCGTGGTGCTGCAATTTTGGAATCGTACTGTACAATATTCAACTTTTCACCGATGTGATATTTTGCGATCTAGGTACCTATTATATTTCCTATTTTTGTTGATTGACTTTACTCAGGTTTCCCCTCCAGACTACTTTTTTCGTTTTTCATTAAAACGTCATACAGATGTACACAAACCAAAACAAACAAATGTCTCTCTGGTGTTTAAGTATAGTATATTTACGATAACTGGACAGGTCTTCTTCTTCTAGTATTAAATTCATCAAACTGTGCAAACACTGAGCAATCTCCGGTAAGCGGATCCGCAACGGGTGTCCATCCGTCTGTCTGTCCGTGTGTTCATTGTGGTTTGTTATAGACCCTTAACAAAACGAAAGACAACCGAGACCGCACGTCGTTATTTTCAAAGGGACAATCAAAAGAAAATTACAGAAAGTCCGCCGACTTCCACCCGCTTACAACAGTTTTTGGGGGAAAGAGACACACACAAGAGTTTCCGCTATTTGATCATCTGGACGACGCTTCTCTTTCAACGATGTTAACGATGCATGTCATGTATAAGTATCGTAGATCGTGTGTACGAACTTAACGAGACAAATAAAATCTGCGAGTTAGGTACCGTTCTGCAAGGGGGCAAATAAAAAAAAAATGGATAATGATNCTGGAACACCGCTATGAGAAATGTATCAGCCTTGGAGGAGATTATGTTGAGAAATAAAAAAAAAAAATTTTTAAAAACCTTGTTTTTCTTGGTCAGGCCGGAAACTTATCAATCCACCCTCGTACAATCTTTCTGTCTCTTTCTCTTTGCAACTTTGAATTGTCGAGTGTTTGACGCCGATGAGTTCGAATTAACGCGTCGTTTTGTTACGTAGCAATGATTTTTTCGTTCGAATTACCAAGTGCATAAAAATGTATTGATTTAGTTCGAGATCTAAAGAGATTTTGTAGGGTACTCGTGATAACTTTGAATTATAGAAAGGTTCGAATTATCGCAGGATTTAATTAACGAGAGTCGACTGTATATCGTCTAAGGAGATCAACAATAAATCGTTAACGAAACGTCGCGAATAAGAATTTCACGTTGGTTTTTTTAGATCATTAATCCTTATAAATAGCTAATGAGGCAAACCCAAGAATTCTCGAAAACTGTGTGAGCTGTACATAAAATTCAATTTTCTGTATGACCTCTCATAGGGTTATAGGTAGGTGCGCTATTGAAGTCGTGCCCACTATTTAGGTAGCACTCTGTACATTTTACAAATTACTTTTATGAAAGTCGATTATTTTGTAATATCAAAAGGACATGCTTCCTACGTCCTTTTTTAGAGTAGAATTCAGCGTCATGCTGAGAGAAGAAGCTTTGACGTTTGGTTTTCTACTAGTTACATTGATTGTGGGATCAAAGCATCAAAGTGACCTGAGAAGGAGCATCACAGGCGATCCCTATTGTCAACTGCTACAAATTTAATCAAATGAATTCGGAAAAAGGAAATTTGTTTTGTGCTTTGTTGCTATTTCCTTTCGTACGTGCAAGTAGATAAATAGATAGGAATACAGATTTAACAGTCATCGGAATATACAGAGTGTTTCGTTTCAGTAGGTAATCTTAAATAGTTGCTGCATAGGTACGTACATATATTATGTACAATTTTTACAAGAGTATTGATACAGGAGAATGTGGGAACATGTCTGGACTACGGAACTCACGAAGATTACTGGACGCAAGGGAATAAAGGCACGTGCCCTACGACGCAGTTTCATTGACTATGTAACAATCGTCACGCGTCAAGTTTGTTCGGTGGTGGAAGCATTAATGTAGTAGGTATGGGGCGTTTGGGGTGGTTTTCGTTGTACTGCTTTTCAATCGTTTTACCGATGGACAGGCGCCAAAATTCGAATTCTCATGGTCCTCTTCTCCCAGGAAGTATCCCCCGTGGGAGTGGGAACAAATTTAACATCAAAACCACTGAAATTCTTATGAACGATACAAATTTGTGGATGTACGAAGACATGAAAGAGCCAATTATAATTTGAATTGTAACCTAACGTAGCCTAACCGAAACCGTAAAAGGACAAGAATTATGTTGTCTTTACGTACTGTAACGTTATGATTACAACTAAGCGAATGATAGTTTTAAGTTCAATTAGATTAGGATTATAACTTCTGGGTAGGTAAAGACAACACGAACAAAGTGAGCCAATCCTAATCTAACCAAACGCTAATTCAATAAGCAATTGAAACGCTGACGAATTATGATTTGGGATGAAAAGCCGTGGTCTAAATGAATTGTTAGGTCCAAACGTTTCGTCGGCAATTGCGGCTAAAATCTTCACTGGTAATACTGTATTGACAATGTGGGCGCTGAATGTTTCAATCACAGTTACCAACAAAACATCTGAACTGAAGTTTATTTCCTTCAGGCCAAATCAAAACCACTGAAATTCTTATGAATGATACAATTTTGTGAAGGTACGATGGCGTAAAAGAGTCAATTATATTTTTTTTTTGAAATTTTGAATTATAATTCTAAATCCTTATTGAATCGTAACCTAACGTAGCCTAACCGAAATCCAGCCTAGGCTAAAGAAATTTTGAAAAAGGACAAGAATTGTGTTGTCTTTACGAACTGTAACGTTATATTTATAACCAAGAGAATGGTAACTTTAAGTTCAATTAGATTAGGATTATAACTTTTGGGTAGGTAAAGACAATACGAACAAAGTGAGCCAATTCTAATCTAACCTAATGCTAATCCAATAAGCAATTGAAACACTAACAAATTATGATTTGGGATGAAAAGCGGTGGTCTAAATGAATTGTTACGTCCAAGCGTTTCGTCGGCAATTGCGGCTAAAATCTTTAGTGGTACTGTATTAAAAATGTGGGCGCTGAATGTTTCAGTCACAGTTACCAACAAAACATTTGGACCTACATTTATGTCCTTTAGGCCAAATCATAATTCTAGAATACCTTTTATACCGGCCGTGAAAGCCGGCGCTCTTATATTAATGGGTAAATTAATACTCAACTCAAAATTTAGATTCGAGTAGACATTTTCCAAACCGAAATTTCAAAAAAATATTGTTTGGCTCTTTTACGCTTTCGTATAGAAGAGAAAAGAAAAACCAAAAGTTTCTTTAAAAAAGCAAAATTGAAATTATATGCGGCGTAACCTTAATAATTGAAGTCTTAGTTATGTAAAAACTTACATATATAATTAAAAGGACCCAAGAAAGTCGTAAATATAATCCTTTCCCCTGACCGAGTCATATTTATGTTAATTTTTTAAACAATTTTATCTACTTTTTTCTTGTTAATAAAATGGCTATAGACGCTCAGGATAATTTACACATTTAAAAATTCATAATTGCCGCTTTAAATGATAAAAATACATTTGGTACCAGTGAAAAGGTCATTTATGCCTGGTTAAAAATTCGAAGGGACCAGGAATAATGAAACAAAATTTAAGTATTTCATTGCTTTGAAATTATACGGATTATGTAATTAAGTAGTGTAAACTAATATAAAGTGAACTGCATTCAAAGCTTTCAGCCCTAGGTAATAGTAATTTGATATTTTAGCATTTTCTTGTTTATTATTTATTGTAATGTTTCGTATTGTAAAATTTCTTTCTAAAGTAAATAAATATTTTTAAGTTTGTGTATTGTGTAGTAGATCAGCTAATTTTTAATTAAATTTTCCTATGGTTGTGGAATTTACAAAGTTCGGAATTGTCGATTTTTGTTAGGGTTTTTCTTCCGCGTGACTTCGTTTCCTTGAGGATTATTTTGTTTCGTTTAAGGATGTGACAATAAGGTTGGTTTCCTGTAAGAGATTATAGATTTTCCGAAAGGTGGAGACAGAACAAAATAGAATATCGTCACTTCCAATGTAGAAATCGATTTCCTATTAAATCCCTAAACGTTAAGAAATATAGAGAATTTTTTTGTGAAAAAAAAAAATAAAATAAAAAATATTTAGTTTAAACTGGAATTTAACGAATTTAAGAAAAATTATGAGCAATTCTGTTACTTCGTGTCTTTATGAATTAAATTAAAATTTTCAAATGATAATTAAA
>NW_020442463.1:78475-95219 GCF_000699045.2 Agrilus planipennis | reverse complement strand
AATTTTTAAGTGAATCGGGAGAATTATTACATTTTTTAAATATACTTTAAAAGTATTATTTATCTAAAAATTATTATTTATAAAATATCAATATAAATTTTGCGTAGTATCTATACCAAGTAATCTATTTTGCATAATAGACCACTGTAAGTAAGTACCTATGTACTCCTATTTTAAAGTAAGGTAAGTCAGAAAGGAAACAATAAACCCAAGTTCGCAGTATAAGTATAACTTCCAAAAGAAATATATTACTTGAATCTCCTGGAACAGGTGACTTTCTTGGGACTATAAACGTCTTTTGTAAATGCCAATGAAATAACACATAAAGTTTACAAGCTGAAGAGGATAAAATGAGAGAAATTCTAGAGATGGGTTTGTGGAATAAAATTACCGGTGGTACCTTTGGAAAATGCGGAACGTAAACAGGTTCCTAAACTATAAAGTGCATAAATTGAAAATATCATGAATAATGGAAGGGGATTCATAGAGCTAGATAAGAATGAGGCGTTCCACAGACGTCCTTTAAAACGTGGCGCTTCGCAGATGAAGGATTCCAGAAAAACGACTGTGGAAACTCCCCCGTAGTCATTAATACGCAGAGAATAGATATAGTAGACTGTTCCAAGAAGTTTCTTGACAAGAAGAAAGTCAAGATGGAACTGGTAAGTTCCAAGTTACGAATATACCATCAAGGTAGAAAAAGAGAGATAGAAGTGTCCTCAGGTAGAAATAGTTACCACGATAAATGAGCAAGGCGAAAAGGAGTAAGACAAAGAGCTCCAACAGGCCTGGAAGGTGATGACCAAGAGAGGTGTGACCCGCTCCGTAGATTACTTGTACGCGCCGTAATTTACAGAAGGAGGAGCCTTAGAAGAATCTTCAAGTTTATCGGTAGAAGAAAAGCTATAGAAATCTGGATGGAATGTATGATTAGATTGGTCTCCGGCCACAGGACCGAGCGGCTTGGTTTAGAGGTTTAGGCTAATGCTTAGAATTCGGGAGGACCTCGATTCGATTCCGGGTCCATCTACCTTGGTCCGAGTTTTTCTATGGTTTCCTTGAATCACTTAGGCAAATGCTGGGGTAGTAATATTACACATATAATTTTTCATTCTCTTCTGTCTTCCTTTCGTCTGTCTCATCTTTCTCACCTGAACCACCACCCACCCATTTCCACGATTCTTGAAAAGAGGCTGAAGAGGGCCCTACTTTCCGGCGTAGTCCGGAGGGACTGCCCGCCCATCAGCATTAGTGACACCCAGAAAACAAAAACAAAAGGCCACAGAGAGAAGTAGGAAAACAGAAAATAATGCAACTAAAATAGCAATAGGAGAGAAAGTTTTCGATAAGGAAGAATCACACGTTAACGTCTTATGCCAACTAAAAAACAGAATAGACAATTACACAGTACACACGTTGCTAACAGTGGTCGTTTCAATAAATAACTAAAATAAATTTGAAAATTTAATGTTTATTTACCATACAAGCCTTAACATTAGATTTCAGAATATTTTGTATAATATAAACTGGTGCAGGGACCATTGGCCCCCGGCGGTGTAAATGAGGGATGGCAAAAATGCTTTCTTCAGTATTAGATAGAATCAATTCCACTGCATAGTAATGTTAGATATTTCAATTTCTTAGTCAATTTTTAAAGCTAAAATAAAAAAGCTGAAGGTCGAATAGTCGGACCCTAACAGTTCATTTTATGATAGGGACGAAAGCCGTTATTATACTCCAAGCTACCAGAGTAACAAATGTACGTCGTAGAATACCTACGATTATAAAAGCTGAAACCGTAACAATCTCAGAAAAACATACCACTATAGATTTCGCATGTTCTACTATAAACAAGATACTTTTTATATTCTATTTACATCTAGCACTGCAAAATAATATGGTAAATTTCATAAATACCATTAGCAAAATGATGCAAAATAAAATAATAAAAATAAACTCCTGATGCTATGCTGAAGCTCGGCTGAAACCTAGAGAAAGGTTAGGCGGATTTTGTACATTGTGAAACGACTGCGGCTAACAATGGTCGTTTTGAAAACACAAACTAACTCTTCAATCGACCAGTGGTCGTTGGCGGACTTTGATCTTAACTTACTATAAATGCATTCGTTAGTTTTATCTGTTTTTTATAGTTCATCATCATAAGGTCGTCAGTCCTAAGACTAGTTGGACACGCACTTCCACTCTTTCCTATCTTGCGCTAATCTTCGCATTTCCCTAAAGCTAGAGCNTGGCTCATCATAGCTGCTATTGTTCTGTTTTGGTGTTTTTAAATCCGTTGCTTGTGCATTATTTTGTAAGGCTGATGAGCTTCTTTGTAAAGCTTTCTGACCTAACTCCATTATCTGATGGCTGCTACTTAAAAACGTTATTTCACTTTCTTTGATAACATTATCTTTTTTCATCTTCTGAAACAACAAATATTAACATTAATTCTAACATGTAAAATTAAACACGATACATACTTCTTTTAAAAACAATTCACGATAATATCTCATTTTTCTCCATCTCTCCTCGCTCTCTGTTTTGTCTTGATTGCTAACGTTGTCTTCATCATTCTCTTTGCCGGTGCTTTCGTTACCAAACAGGAAATCTTTAAATAAAAAGGGTATCTACAATTAGACAACGATTAAAGTAATAAGAAACTGCGTATGTACCAATATCTTTCCAACGAAATTGTCTTTTTCTTCCACTTCCATGAAGCTCACCATCTTCCAAAAGAAGTTCTTGTAAAATTCTAATCTCACGATTGTCGTCATCCAACACCTGACGCCTGAAACGCGAATAAATCGTAAATGTTTAAGACTAATCCAAATAACAAATTAATTTATTTATTACATGTGTATCTTCTCTAAATTTCTGCGCACCTCCACTTCATCAAATTTCTCTTTATCACCTTCTTCAATTTCTAATTTATCTAATTCTTCATTTTCTACTTCGTCTTCACTACCCCATTCGGATTCCGACAGTTCTGCTTCATTCTCAAAGAAGTCTGATGGTTTCAAAGGAACTATATCTAAAATAAATTAGACATAAAATTATATGTATTTAAGTAGTATTTTCTTAACAAAAAGGTAGTTACCTTCTTTGTCATCACTATCATCTTCATTTTCGTTATCTTCAATTTCATTTTCTTCAGAGTCATAATTCACATTTTTCTTACTAGTATTTAAATTTTCTTCTTCCTCATTTTCAATCACATCATCGTGCAAATCTATTTCTTCTTGGTTCTCATTATTTTCTTCATCAGAATCACTTTCATCATCTATATATAACTACAAAAGTTAGATTATCCTTTACTCGCTTGTAAAGCGATATCTTACCTGAAAAAGTAATCTTCTTCATGCTATTCTTTTTCTTCAAATTTTTGAAATTTCCCTCACAATCTTCGAGCGTTTCTTCATCTGAGGAATCTAATATTAATCGCCCTCCTTTAATCTTCACTTCGCAATCTTCATTTAAAGCTAATTTCGTATCTAAATCAAGCTCTTTATCATTTACTGGAGATTCAAATTTCTTTTTAAAATTATTCATTTCTTCTTCATCAAGCAGTTGAGAAATAAATATATTTTCATATTCACTGTTGTTCAAATTTTTTACTTCCTTGTCAATTTTGTCAAGAAATACTTTTTCAACAATTCTGTTGCTGGTAGATTCCGAGCTTTTTGAGACTTCTTTATCCCCATGTTTAATAGCTTGTGACTGATCTACGTTGGACATTTCTTGTAAATTATCTACTGTGTCTTTCTCCGGCTGGGTTGAAAATGTGCCAGAACATAGTAAAGCAATATTCTCCATATCAGACTGAAAATGAAAATAAATAAATTGTTTATTGCCACCAAATCAAATACACAAGTTATATACAATATCAATCGATTTGTTAAGCACTATATTTTAAAATTATATGTAACTACCTTGCGCATTTGATGCTGCAAGGAGAGTAGATTTAGCCCATTCACAGCAGTAGCTTAAGAGAAAAAAGAAAAGAAAGTAGGCGATACGCTATCTATATATTTGTTTTTTTCGTAAATTTTAGTTAAATAAGAGACCAGAGATAAGAGCCTGTATTTACTAATGTCATGCACGTTGCCACTTTTAAAGAAAAAAACAATGTCTGCAGTTTTAATATGAGAAGGACAATACGCGGTATCTATTATTCTATTAATAATATAAGCTAGCAGTTTTGCTATGAAATCACTTAAAGACCTTAGAATTTTTCCACCGGCTTTATCTTTGTAACAAGTGAATAACTATATTAATTTCAACATAATTACCAGGCTCTAAGAAAAAATTATTAGGACAATAACTCTCGTCTGTCACAGCGGTCTTGATGAAGGTTCAGTTATATTTTCAACAGTTAAGACTATTGTATTAAAATATTCACTAAAACAGTTTGCTATTTGGATAGACTGAGTTATTCTCACTTTTTATTCACCAAACAAAATATAATCAATATGGTTATTTTTCTTTTTGCTAACATTTAACTGTTCCTTAACAAAATCCCATATTTTTTTAGTGTCCTACGTATCCTACCCTTATCATAATTGTCTTTGGCCTTTAAAATTAACTTTTTCATTAAAACAGAATAAGATTTGCACATGATAAACAAGTCATTATCATACATGTTATCCTTCCAGTCCTTATACAATTTATCCTTTCGCCTTTCTACATGATTCTATCAACCCAGCAGTGATCCATACCATTCTACCTTTTTTAACTCTATTACTTTTGAATTAAAATAAATAATAAAAATTAATCTACTTTATTATAATCAGTACCTGACTTGAAATTGTTTCAGAATTCGTGATAGGGTCTACTGAATCGAACACTAGTTTCCTTTGAGGTCCACCAGGTTGTTGCGAAGTGTTCTCATCATCATCTTCATCTTCTTGGTTAGTATTATTGTCAATATCTTTTGACTGCGAAGAGTTCAACAAGGGAAAGGAAGTGTCCTTGGGGGACTCTCTAAGAAACTGCATACAAAATTGAAAATATATGTTGTAATTAGTAGTATAAGCATTTTAATTTATTACTTTTGATGCTGAATAGCTTTGTAATCCTGTCAAAAACGTCACAGGTGTTAGAAAATCAAAATTGTCTTTGTATTCGGCAGGTTGCCGAATAGGAGACTCTGATGCTCTGAGTTGATATGCTGGTAAAACATCATCTTCGTCATCTAAAAAAAAGTTTCACAAATTAATTATGTAGCAATGAATCTATATACATATAATCAGGCCCGTTTAACCAAATAGACTACTAGATTTTTTTACAATATAAATAACTTACAAGACTGGGTAGAATCCAACTCTGCGTTAAAGCCACTTGACTTTTTACCATTAGATTTATTTTGGTTATCTTCAGTTTGTTCTTTTTCTTCCTCCTCTGAGTCGTCGTCTTCAAACCTTTTCACTATTCTTCTAAGTTTTTTTGGTGAATTTGATAATTCCTTTTGAATACCATCCTTTTCAGTATTTTCAAAACAATCTTCTGGTTGTTTTTTATTTTTATTTTTATCTATATTCGCCTCCTCTTCTTCCAATTCTGCGTCATCACTTTCCTCAGCCTGTAAGCATTCAATCATATGTTATATATATACAATAAAACAATGACTGAGATAACAGTAAACCTCTTCATCAATGAAGTCGCATTTCTTTGTCTTCTTTTGAACTACTGTATATTCATCTTCTTCCTCTTCTTCTTCGTCATCTGATAGATCAGAATCTGATAACAATGCCTCCTCTTCTTCATCATCTAAATAACTATCGCATATCTTTTCTGAGGGGAAAACATTTAGACAATTAAAAAAGCAAAATACAAAATACATCAAATAAAGACCTTCTTTTGATAAATTTTCTTTTGAAGACAACGGTGTAGATTTTGTTTGCCATTTTTCATATTTATTCTTCATGATTTTACTTTGTAATTCATCCCTTAATTTTTGAAGTTTTGCCCCTGGTTTCTCTGCTATGGTAACAGGCTCATCTTCAACATCTACAGTCATCACTACAGTTTCTTTTCGTAATTCCCCATCATCAAAACTGACAACTCTAAAAAATTTAATTACAATAAAATTTCCATTTTAAAAGAAATAGTTTTTACTCTGTATGCACTTCATTTTTGTGTGACTTTTTTGATAATGCATGGCTCAAGAAACGCCCTTTTAGTTTACTTATCCCATTAGCTGATGGTTTATCATCACCAAAAATTATAATCTCGTCAGGATTTCCATTTAATTTTGGTTGCTTGAAAAGGTTAAGCTTTTCTTTTAAAAGCTGTAACTTTGTAGGTTTATTTGTGGTGTCTTTTGGTTGGTCAACATTAGTAAAATTTTGTATGATGTTGTTTAATATCCTCTCTTCTTTTTCATCAAACACTGAGTTCACTGCAACTTCTTCAGCTTTTGTAGTACTCAAAACATTTTCTTCTATGTTGTCCACTTCGACTTCATCTAAATTGAAATCATACTCAAACGTATCCACTTCGAGATCCTTATTTTTTTCAATTGTAGAACTCTCAATTATATTATTATAATTATCATTTTTTTGAGCTTTCACTATCGTCTGGTCATTTACCTTATATAAGTTTGTTTCTGGTTTTGTCTGTAAAGTTTCTTGTGTCTTTTCTATTTCTAAAACTTCATCATCTGCTACAATGTCTAATGGCTCTTCACTGATTAATGAATTTAGCTGCTCTTCTGAAATATTTCTGTCGTCATTCATTCTTTGAGAATTACTTTCATATTCTTTTAAATTTTGGTTTTCTATTACATCTGGTACTTGATACCGATCTTGCCTGCTTTTGTCTTCATTAACAGAATCTACTTGTTTCTGTTCTCCATCTATAAGCATTAAAAAGCCTTCAGTTCCTTTTTTATTGTTCAAACATTCAGCAGTTTCCATAATTGTTTCAGTTTTCATAATTCTGTTTTCTTCCTCATTATCATTGATTTGTTTTGGTGGTAATTTTGCCTCTTGTCCATTTTTATTCTCATTTTCATTTTCTTTATCATTGCTATTTAAAACAGCTTTATCCTCCTGTTCCCCACAATCATCTTCAGGTTCACTGTCAGACTTATAAAATACTTGCACCACCTTCTCATGCTCCTTAATTTTTTCCCTGTTAAATTAAACAATTAAATGCCATTACCAAATATTTTTTTTATTAATGAAAATAAAACATACGTGATTATATTAAGTTGTTGGGAAGCTAACTTAATAGCAACAGAAGGAGGTGTATTAATACTTGGCACAGTAGATGATATTTTAGGTTTGCTACTTAAAAATTCTTTAAGTGATCGAGATTTTGGTTTATGGTATGGAATAGCCACATTTAAGTTTCGTAGTCTTTTTTGGGACTCGTTGAAAATTTCCTTGCGTTGTTCTAATGCTTCTTTACCAGTCATCTACAAGTTTAAAAACATTACTTTATAATTAAACATTTAGTCAGTAAATCGTTACACAAACTTTTTTGGTTTTCTTTTTAGGATTTCTTGATTCTCTTCTTTTATTACCGGCTTTTGAAGTACTTTTAATATTCTTTAATTCAGTAACCATCTCTATTACAGGGTCTTCATTATTATCATCTTCTGAAGTATCTGAGTCACACAGAGCATTTAATTTGTTCTAAATTAAATAAATAATAATTAAACTTAATCAACTCAATAAAATTAGTTACCTTAGTCTCTTCAAACAAAGAAGTGTCTTCAGGAATTAACTGCCCCTTGCTATTTGTAATGTAAATCATATTAGTATTTAGAACCGATCGATTTTCCATATTTTTCTTATCTGCTTCAATTTCTTTATTAACAATCCTTAATTCACATAACTTATTACTTGCCCTTCCATCAAAAGTATTAATTCCTTTTAAAAAGTTCTCATCAGTCTCACAATTTTTTTGATCTGTGTCAGAATCATCCCCGTCTACAATTGCTAAACTTGTTGGTTTAGACTTGTTTATTAACTGGTCTTCAGTCTCAGGGGATTCTAGGAGCGTAACATTTTCTGAATTGTTCGTCGTTTCTTTGTCAGTAGTAGTTTCAGTTGCCTCTGAAGCTTTTCCTTCATGGTCAGATTCATCACTATCAAACACAACCCTTTTTTTACGTTTAGAATAAATTATCGACTGCGATGTGTCTTCGGATTCTTTTAAAGTTGGTATTTCATTTTTTTCTTCCATTATAGCTTTGTTCAGATAAAATTCTGTTATTATGAAGAGACGGGTACTACCTCGAAATATCTGGATCTATAAATGAAAAGTAAAAATTTGATGGAAGTACTAATTGTAGTGTTATTTCTAGTAACCGTGTTTATAATTACTTTTCAAATTTGTTAATANATTTATAAAATATCAATATAAATTTTGCGTAGTATCTATACCAAGTAATCTATTTTGCATAATAGACCACTGTAAGTAAGTACCTATGTACTCCTATTTTAAACTAAGGTAAGTCAGAAAGGAAACAATAAACCCAAGGTCGCAGTATAAGTATAACTTCCAAAAGAAATATATTACTTGAATCTCCTGGAACAGGTGACTTTCTTGGGACTATAAACGTCTTTTGTAAATGCCAATGAAATAACACATAAAGTTTACAAGCTGAAGAGGATAAAATGAGAGAAATTCTAGAGATGGGTTTGTGGAATAAAATTACCGGTGGTACCTTTGGAAAATGCGGAACGTAAACAGGTTCCTAAACTATAAAGTGCATAAATTGAAAATATCATGAATAATGGAAGGGGATTCATAGAGCTAGATAAGAATGAGGCGTTCCACAGACGTCCTTTAAAACGTGGCGCTTCGCAGATGAAGGATTCCAGAAAAACGACTGTGGAAACTCCCCCGTAGTCATTAATACGCAGAGAATAGATATAGTAGACTGTTCCAAGAAGTTTCTTGACAAGAAGAAAGTCAAGATGGAACTGGTAAGTTCCAAGTTACGAATATACCATCAAGGTAGAAAAAGAGAGATAGAAGTGTCCTCAGGTAGAAATAGTTACCACGATAAATGAGCAAGGCGAAAAGGAGTAAGACAAAGAGCTCCAACAGGCCTGGAAGGTGATGACCAAGAGAGGTGTGACCCGCTCCGTAGATTACTTGTACGCGCCGTAATTTACAGAAGGAGGAGCCTTAGAAGAATCTTCAAGTTTATCGGTAGAAGAAAAGCTATAGAAATCTGGATGGAATGTATGATTAGATTGGTCTCCGGCCACAGGACCGAGCGGCTTGGTTTAGAGGTTTAGGCTAATGCTTAGAATTCGGGAGGACCTCGATTCGATTCCGGGTCCATCTACCTTGGTCCGAGTTTTTCTATGGTTTCCTTGAATCACTTAGGCAAATGCTGGGGTAGTAATATTACACATATAATTTTTCATTCTCTTCTGTCTTCCTTTCGTCTGTCTCATCTTTCTCACCTGAACCACCACCCACCCATTTCCACGATTCTTGAAAAGAGGCTGAAGAGGGCCCTACTTTCCGGCCTAGTTCGGAGGGACTGCCCGCCCATCAGCATTAGTGACACCCAGAAAACAAAAACAAAAGGCCACAGGGAGAAGTAGGAAACAGAAAATAGTGCAACTAAAATAGCAATAGGAGAGAAAGTTTTCGATAAGGAAGAATCACACGTTAACGTCTTATGCCAACTAAAAAACAGAATAGACAATTACACAGTACACACGTTGCTAACAGTGGTCGTTTCAATAAATAACTAAAATAAATTTGAAAATTTAATGTTTATTTACCATACAAGCCTTAACATTAGATTTCAGAATATTTTGTATAATATAAACTGGTGCAGGGACCATTGGCCCCCGGCGGTGTAAATGAGGGATGGCAAAAATGCTTTCTTCAGTATTAGATAGAATCAATTCCACTGCATAGTAATGTTAGATATTTCAATTTCTTAGTCAATTTTTAAAGCTAAAATAAAAAAGCTGAAGGTCGAATAGTCGGACCCTAACAGTTCATTTTATGATAGGGACGAAAGCCGTTATTATACTCCAAGCTACTTAACTATTTGCGAACAGTAATCTAATCTAGGTCTACCTCTACCCCTCCTATCNCGTTTTATTTTATTTTATTTAAAGTAATTGCCCACAAGTCTGTCTATTTGATTTTTTTCTTCTAGAACAAGACTACAATAAAGCTATTGAATTATACAGTAAAGCGATAGAGTTGAATCCTAATGTGGCAATTTATTATGGAAATAGAAGTTTTGCATATCTCAAAACTGAATGTTTTGGTTATGCCCTTTTAGATGCATCAAAAGCAATAGAACTAGACAAGTCATATATAAAAGGATTTTATAGAAGAGCTGCTGCTTATATGTCTCTAGGAAAATTTAAAGATGCCCTTAAAGATTATGAATATGTAAATTCTATTAAGAAAATAATTGTAGCTGGTATTTTAAAATGTTTGCAACTTTTTCTTAGGTAACCAAAGCTAGGCCAACTGATAAGGATGCAAAATTGAAATATACGGAGTGTTACAAAATTGTAAAAAAGATTGCATTTGAAAAGGCCATTGCTGTTGTTGATACAAAAAAGAATATAGCTGATACCATTAATTTAGATGCTATGAGTAAGTTTTAAATAACATTAATGTTCCAAACAATTACTTGGCTTTTTGTTCTTTTTAGCAATTGAAACTAATTACAAAGGACCAGAATTAGAAGATGGTAAAGTAACATTAAAGTTCATGAAGGAATTGATGGAACTTTACAAAAAGCAGGAGAAATTGCATAGAAAATATGCATACAAGGTAAATAAACATCATTTAACTGTCATTTTGTTAAGTAAATAAATTCTTTTTTTTTAAGATTCTTTTGGATGTAAAAACATATTTTATGAAACAGCCATCATTAGTTGACATAACAATAGGAGATGATGAAAAGTTTACAGTGTGTGGTGATATACATGGTCAGTTTTATGATCTTATGAATATCTTTGACTTGAATGGATTACCATCTCCTACTAATCCATATGTATCCTTTTAGAATCTTTTTTTACAGAAAAAAGGGGCTAGCATGTGTTAATGTACAAGAGTAAGAAATGAAACTTTTTTAGATTTTATATTATATGTTTTAAACTATTGCATTAACTAAGCGTTAAACACCAGAAAAATACAACTTTATTTCGAGCGGACAAATGCGAAATATGTTATAGTTTTGTTAAAAACTTTTATGCTTACATCATATAAAACTGCAGAGAGGAATTACAAACCAACTGCTGACAATTTGTCGAAATGGCAATTTTCGGATTATCGGTTGCTACTAACAGGTTAGCTTCTGAAGCCTGTTAAAATAACTCGTTTTGGACATATACACCAGAGGTCACACGTGCCGCGTGACACTGTGACGCGTGACATTACACTTTTCGGTTTTATACCCTAGTAAATTTCTTTTCTACCGTCGATAAAGAAGTTTCACTTCAAAAAATGCAAATAGTTATAGTTCTTAACTTATACTTAGCTATTCAATGGCGATTTCGTTGATAGAGGATCGTTTTCAGTTGAATGCATTTTTACATTATTTGGATTTAAACTTCTGTATCCCAATCACTTTTTTATGTCTAGAGGTGAGTTAAATTGTAATTAAGCTACTTAATAATTTTTTTTTAATGTAGAATTTTTGTTTAAATTCAGGTAACCATGAGAGCGCCAATATGAATCAAATGTATGGATTTGATGGTGAAGTTAAAGCCAAATACACTGCTCAAATGGCAGAACTTTTTACAGAAGTATACAATTGGCTACCATTAGCACATTGTTTAAATAAAAGAGTATTAGTAAGTTTTAGTAAACTATTTTTTATATACGTCCGTATAATAATAATAGAGGAACTACATTGTGATTGTAAATCAAATTAATTCAATTTAATACTTTCTCTTACAAATCTCCATAAAGTTATATAATGAAAGAAAATGAATATTAGCATTTCTACATTTTACTTTCTTGCTATTTTGTCTTGCCCTTTTGAGAATTTGAAAATATAATTTTAGTGAGTTTCAAATATTTTTGTGTTTAATTATTGCATTTTATTTTTTATTTATCCTGTTTTACGCTTTTAGGTGATGCACGGTGGATTATTTTCTCGAGATGATGTTACATTAGATGAAATTCGAAGGATTGATAGAAATGGGCAACCCCCCGAAGAGGGGTTAATGTGTGAATTATTATGGAGCGATCCGCAGCCTCAGGCCGGCCGTGCACCTAGTAAAAGGGGAGTGGGCTGTCAATTCGGTCCCGATGTAACGAAGAAATTCTTAGAAAATAATAAATTAGATTATATTATCAGAAGTCATGAAGTTAAGAGTGCTGGTTACGAAGTTGCTCATGATGGAAAATGTATAACAGTATTTTCAGCTCCCAATTACTGGTACTGAGTAAAATATTTATATAAACAGGGCGTTTCACTAGCACATGCACAGTTTCTCTTCAAATCCAATAGAATAAGGGCTGCAAAAAATGGTCTTGGTTGCAAAATAATAATTAATTAAATATTGGAGTTGTTTGTTTATTTATTGAAAAAACGGTCAACAAGAATATGTGCAAAAATAATAATAATTGAAACGGAATGAGATAGAAGATTCCAGTTTTGAGATATAATTAAGGTGGTGCATAGCAGATTTTTTTGGAACTCTTATTCTATGATAAATAAGGAAGTGTCTGGTGTGAGATGCCCTGTGTATTTTGCTAGTCTGTTCAATTTTTTTTTTGCAGTGATACTATGGGAAACAAAGGCGCTTTTATTACCCTTAATGGTAAAGATATGAAGCCACAATTTACAACATATGAAGAAGTGGTAAGTTAAGCATTCAATTAGTTTTAATTAGTTATCACCTCAAAGTCGTCACATCTAATAATTGGTTGAATACACCTTCAATCCATCCTATCTCTCCCATTGACTTCCTCTATTCTTCTACTTTTTCAATGCTTCCTTAATTCTAATTTCATTATATTATAACAGCACATGTCTTAAACACTTCTAACTTTTCTTTTTCGTCACACCCACCGTTGATGTTTTACACCTCCAAATATATGTTTTTCTTAATTTTTTCCAAATTTCCAACTTAACCGTTTGTGAACACAGAAGTGAGTTTTTTTATCAAAAGTGACTAAACCCTGTTGTATTCCTTAAGTTATGATTCTGTCGGTTTTTGAATCCTGATTTTCTCCTAGAAATCGAAAATTGGCGACTTTTTTAGCTTTTTATGTCAAGTCTTATATAGGTCCTTTAATTATTAAGTTAAATTAATTTTAATTGTTTTCAGCCCCATCCCAATGTTAAACCAATGGCCTATGCGAATTCGTTTTTAAATTTAATGTGGTAGTACCTGCTTATCCTGTTGTAGTATAATTTTAGTTTTCTTTTTTACTTGAGTTGAGGATCATTGGTGTATCTACTTGTTTATATAGGAAAATATGTTATTTTTTTGTTGTTTCCTCTGTTTTGTTGTATTTCGTTTAAACATTTTTTTAATACAGTAATGGCATAGCAATCACATTAATAAATTGAAAATATCGTTAATAGTAATTTTAATGAGTACCTTTAAGAATAATTAAATTGTTCTCATTTTTTAAAATAAACAATTCAGTCTCTCGACTGTTACAACATTATTAAAAAGTAACTGCCCTTAAATAAAATATTTATTATAAATTATTGTCTTCTTAATTAACTTATTATTTCCCCAAACCAAAGCGTTGTAGATATCATTTACTTTTGTCTCAATAGTATTTAAAAAAACTTGACTTGCTTTTTAGGGTATTCATTTTAAGTTAATATTGCATTTTTTCCTTTTCCACAAGTTACAAACAATAAAATAAAAAAAAAAATCTAACAATAGTTAAGAAAAAAAGTAAAATAAATTTTATGAATCGTGAACGTCATGTTTCCTTAGAGGCCCCTCACTCCATGTCATGCCGCGTCATGCTAATCAATGTACCATCCCCCCCTGTTTGTAAACGTATTTTTTGAAAAACTCATTAGGAAAGAAAATTTTTCTCAAGTGTAGAAAATCCCAGAAAAATATTTTTTTAAGGAAATCGTTATAAGATTACCCTTTAGTAGAGTGTTTATCGTTTTTATAAAAAGTTTGTTTGCTTGTGCAATTATTACTGCAAAAAAATATTAATTGGAACAGTCCAAATGGGGCTTATTTGTTATTTTCACTCGTTTGAAACGTAAAGCATATTTAGATACAATTTAAATTTGGCGCCACTGAAACGGGAAGAGATCTATGTGCGCATTTGCATTAAACTTCATGTTACGTCAGTGTTCAAAGTGTACATAGCTGCAAGTGAAGTTCTGGCAGCCATTGTCCAAGTTTTGCGTATTTATGTACATAAATTTTTGTATTAATATAATATTTGTATAGCGAATTAGATTTAGGCGTTTTTAGAAATTAGCTGTGGGTAATTTGTCAATTTTATCGTCTTGAAAATGAATCCAGAATAGTAAGTATCGATTGTTCGTATCATATTGTACTTGACAGAAAGAGATGTTTTATTTGCATATTTTGCTGCTTTCGAATCATATTTTGTTACTATGCTAAAGAATGCCTTTGATGTTGATATTATTACGGGAAATTAACAAAGCATGTTTTTATAGACAGTATTGGCCACCCACAATAGCTTTGGTTTTTTCGAAATGGGTGTCAAACCATGATACGTCATTTCTTACACCTGCATTAAAAGCAAACCTACCAGTAATTACATCGTTTTTTCACTTAATTAAGCTTTCTTTAGCTATTATTTATTACTTATTTTAAAATCATTAACGGTTTTTGTTGTTACGCGAATTGGTTTACAAGGATGTGATCAAACTTAGTAGCATCATATTTTTTTTTTGTAAATTTATTAATGCTGCAGTTAAGAAATAAAAACCATGTTTTTTAATTTAAATGGACTTAATTGTGAATCATATCAGAAATAAAGTGTGGTGCTAATAAATTAAAATTAACAGAAAATTACTACATCCTAGTAGGTTAGGCATGTTTCTTTGCTGTGTTCTTATTTAAAATGATTCATCATTATTGTGGACATTTGTACTTATTTATTTTCCTCATGCTCTGTTTTCCAGCGATTATTTATTCAAACTATTGCTGATTGGTGATTCAGGAGTAGGAAAGTCTTGTCTTTTACTTAGATTTGCTGTAAGTTAAAAACAAATAATATTGCTAAAATGTTATCTAAAATGAATTTACTTTTTCTTCTTTCCAGGATGACACATACACAGAGAGCTATATAAGTACAATTGGAGTAGATTTTGTAAGTTTCTTTTTTACATTTGATTAATTTTTATCTGATAAATTTGTATTTCTTTTCAGAAAATCAGAACTATTGACCTGGATGGGAAAACAATAAAGCTACAAATTGTAAGTCCATCTTCAAAATCAGTTTGGTTAGATGTGTAGTTTATTACACCATCCTTGTATTTTACTCCACAAAGTGATGAGACTTACGTAGCGCTGCCAGCATTTTTATTAATGACGAATATGCTAAGGTTATGGTAGAAAGAAAAAAAACAAATGTAATGAGTGTTATCCTGATCATGAATTTATGTCAAATTCAAGGAGGGTGTCATAGACTACACTTTTATCTTTGTTTAAGTTTAAAATATGTATACAATTTTTTACAGTGGGACACAGCAGGACAAGAACGTTTCAGAACCATAACGTCCAGTTACTACAGGGGTGCACATGGAATCATTGTAGTCTATGACTGTACTGACCAGGATACTTTTAATAATGTCAAGCAGTGGTTAGAGGAAATAGATCGTTATGCATGTGACAATGTTAATAAACTCCTAGTTGGGAACAAAAGCGATTTAACTACAAAGAAAGTTGTCGATTACACCACAGCAAAAGTAATTTGTTACATCATTTTATCTTGAATTTGCTCTATAAAGTATTATTATCACTATCTGGCATTTTGCAAATGCAATAAGTTTTTACATTTGCTATTGGAGTACTACCAAATTTGTATATATATTTTTGTTTTGTTTTCCTAGGAGTATGCAGATCAGTTAGGCATTCCATTTTTAGAAACATCTGCAAAGAATGCAACAAATGTTGAACAGGCATTTTTGACAATGGCTGCAGAGATAAAGAACCGTGTGGGCCCTCCGTCTTCTGCTGTAGATCAGCCCAATAAAGTAAAAATAGACCAAGGTCGCCCCATTGAAAGCAACAAATCGGGTTGCTGCTGAAATACTTAACTGTCCCAGTGGTGTTTTTTTAAAGGTAATTAAAAATTGTCTGTTTTATGTGCTAAATTCCAAATTTCCTCATCTGAAAACAATTCATGGATATTGTTTGTATTGTTTTGTATAGAAATTCATAAAGGATGGAAGTTCTCTTATTTCTATAGCTTCGAAGAACATTTTAAGATAAGAATTAGTAATCCGTCTTGATCTTACAAAGTTTTCATTTATTGGTTTCTTAATTTTTAGTGAATTTTCTTACCGATTTCGTACTTGTTATTAGTATATCATTAACACCAATACATTTAGCCTAAAGTATCTAATATGATATATTGTCAAAAAAGTTAAATTATAATTTTATTATTTCCTAGCCAATGTATTAATGTATTAAAATTATTTATTTCTCTAGTTGAAATACAATATTTTCTTTAAGTTTATAATTTTTGATCAGGCATTTGTTATATTAATTTTAATTATGTTTAATTAAATTGAAAAAGTGGTGTCAAGAAATCAATTATTTTCTATTAAGAA
>NW_020442463.1:59276-78270 GCF_000699045.2 Agrilus planipennis | reverse complement strand
TAGCCATTTAATAGAACAGCAGCAATAAGATTAGAAAATGTAATTGTTGAATTTCTTTGCTGATTGTCAACGATTTCGACGGCGAATTGTGATATGAGATTCTTCTCTTTATTAGTGAATTCCATGGCGTGTTTTGGCTGTAAATTGTGAACAGATCGATCTATTTTGCTACTAAAATAATCAGCTGCTGAAATGGGACTGCAAAATGTAACGTAAACGTTTCCATAGTCCTGATGGAGATAACGTAAAGACCGGAAAAATCCCTAAAAATTTATTGATATGATTGGGCTTACATATGAATATAAAAAATATTACTTTGGTTGACTCCTTAGGCTTTGGAACACCTAGAAGTTCAAATGCAAACAGTCTTTCCTCTAATACTCGATCATAACTTAAATTTACTGGCACAAAAAGAATATCTGGCACTTCTGAAGTAAAGTAAGGTTTTAACAACATGGACAATAAACCTAAAATGTGTTTGTTTATTTACTGAAAGTAACCAATGACCCTCAAACGCACCCAGTTTTGGATAAAGACTTTTCCCAGTACGACTTCTGGTACCCTCAATAAAGAATTCAATAGGTTGATGTCCCTTTGTCATGATATCTTCAATATACTGTTGAAATATTTGCCAATATAAAAAGTCTGTGTCACGGAAAGACCTTCTCATATAAAATGCTCCCACTTGTCGCAAAAGTTTGCCAAATATTGCCATACCTTTGAAATCTAATGTAAAATCAATGTTATTAAAAGAATATTGGAAATAAATATGAATTATTTACCTATTCCTGCAGCAATTGCAGGCAATTCAATATCGTAATGGAAACACAAATATGACATGACTGTAAAATCAACATAGCTTCTGTGAGATGGTACAAATATAACTGGACAATTTCCCATAATAGATCTCAACTAAAATAGGCTTAGTATTCATCTAAATTATAACTTTACTGTTACTAACATTAAAAACCAGACACTCATCCCCAACGCCATATAACGACTGATTAGTGGTTATTACAAGTGAGAATTGAAAAACAATTTACAGCCAGCGACGGATGACTACAACGCATTTGTAATGTTTATCAAAAATTTCTGGGGATGAATATTCTTCTTCTTGGAACTGTTTTTTAGTAAATACATATTTTTTTATGTAAATTTTAAATTATACTTCTTTTGATACGTTGAGATGAAGCTGCGTGCGCAGCATGCGATATGATTTGAGCAACTAGAATTAATGTTATCCAAAACATTATTTAAATATTCAAAAAAAGTAGTACTTTCACGTCTGTAGCATAGTTTTTGTTAATTTAGA
The DNA here is from genome assembly GCF_000699045.2 of Agrilus planipennis. Taxonomy (NCBI): domain Eukaryota; kingdom Metazoa; phylum Arthropoda; class Insecta; order Coleoptera; family Buprestidae; genus Agrilus; species Agrilus planipennis. The sequence continues at coordinate 76,958 of NW_020442463.1, read as the reverse complement.
TGTTTATTATATATTACAATAACTGTCGTTAAAGCGAAATAATCGATAATATGAATAGCTGTTTTTTTATATTATTGAGCGCTTATTCTAATCATAAGTATTTTAAACTTCTGTAAAGGAAATTCAAGAACTAGTCCAAAAAGAAAATAAACTGATAACAAATATGTATAATGACTACAATAAGTTATATAAAGAAGTTACAAAAATAACAATGGCACCCAAAATAATCCTAGGTAAAGTAATAAAATTATTTATTTTAAAACTTTGATGTAAGTTTTAATTCATTGGACTCTTCTTTAATTGATGTTGAAGAAATTAGTTGCACGTAATTTCCTAAAATATTGTTACCTTTACAACAGAAGAAAAATAGATTAATTGTATTTGAACTTACTTAGTCGGCTTAATAATTCTGCCAATTTTTGGTAATTGACACGATAAATTACAGAACTTTTTCTAAAAATACAAAAATAAAATCTGAAAATGCAATACACAAATAATTAAATACATACATTTTAATTCTCGTTATGACACCAATTGAGCTAAGACTAAAAATGCAATTAGAAATCGAATTTAAAGATAATATATAGGGGTTTATAAACGTTTTGTCCTCATTAAGAAGTTCTTCTAATAGGGCTTGACTTTCTTCGGTAATACTTTTCTCTGAAATTTCGTCTTCCTGAAAAGTATGAGTTTTAATTTTCATAATTTACAATACAACACCAAAAATCTTCACTCACTTTCTGAACAACTGAAGCTACAATGTAATAAGTTACAAAAAAAGGTTCCATGAGTTTATCAAATAAGCTGATCAGCATTGTATTTTTACCCACTACGGAATTAGTATCGACGTTGTTATTGTAGGAAATTACTTCAAATTCTTTTAATTTACACCAGCAATTTTCAAAGTCCTGCAAAAATGTTTTTAAAACACTTATATATCAAACATAAATTGGTCACACACCAATTGTTCTCTTTTTATGCCGACAAATTCATACGAAAAAAGAGACCTCAGAAAAGTGAATTCCCCAAAGACATCTACAAACACAAGATATGAAGATGTTACATGAGTTCATGCAGAAATAGTCCTAAGGTTAATCATGATGAAGATATGATATGAATTATACTACATATTACTACATGCACAAGAAATATGAGAAAAAAAACTTGCCTGCCTTCGAAATTATGAAGTGCTTGCTCTTCAAAATGCATACTATTAAAGAAGGATTTATACAAAAATACATTAGAGGATTAACGTACTCTTGCAATAAAATAAATGGCACAGAATAGTTCATTGTTGTCTCTAAAAAATTGTGACCTTTCAATCTCTCTGCTGCTGTGTAAGTTAATTTTTCGTGATTTTTCACAAGTTGCAAAGTCCTTTCATGTAAACAAAATAGATTTTTATGAATTTCCAATACATTTTTTAAATCCTCATCAAATTTACTGGAGAAAATATTTGCTCCAAGAGCATTTAACATTGATTTAAGTGATAACACATCTTTTTCTGCCTCATTTAATGTAACAGTTTTGTTATTTGAATAGCCATTTAATAGAACAGCAGCAATAAGATTAGAAAATGTAATTGTTGAATTTCTTTGCTGATTGTCAACGATTTCGACGGCGAATTGTGATATGAGATTCTTCTCTTTATTAGTGAATTCCATGGCGTGTTTTGGCTGTAAATTGTGAACAGATCGATCTATTTTGCTACTAAAATAATCAGCTGCTGAAATGGGACTGCAAAATGTAACGTAAACGTTTCCATAGTCCTGATGGAGATAACGTAAAGACCGGAAAAATCCCTAAAAATTTATTGATATGATTGGGCTTACATATGAATATAAAAAATATTACTTTGGTTGACTCCTTAGGCTTTGGAACACCTAGAAGTTCAAATGCAAACAGTCTTTCCTCTAATACTCGATCATAACTTAAATTTACTGGCACAAAAAGAATATCTGGCACTTCTGAAGTAAAGTAAGGTTTTAACAACATGGACAATAAACCTAAAATGTGTTTGTTTATTTACTGAAAGTAACCAATGACCCTCAAACGCACCCAGTTTTGGATAAAGACTTTTCCCAGTACGACTTCTGGTACCCTCAATAAAGAATTCAATAGGTTGATGTCCCTTTGTCATGATATCTTCAATATACTGTTGAAATATTTGCCAATATAAAAAGTCTGTGTCACGGAAAGACCTTCTCATATAAAATGCTCCCACTTGTCGCAAAAGTTTGCCAAATATTGCCATACCTTTGAAATCTAATGTAAAATCAATGTTATTAAAAGAATATTGGAAATAAATATGAATTATTTACCTATTCCTGCAGCAATTGCAGGCAATTCAATATCGTAATGGAAACACAAATATGACATGACTGTAAAATCAACATAGCTTCTGTGAGATGGTACAAATATAACTGGACAATTTCCCATAATAGATCTCAACTAAAATAGGCTTAGTATTCATCTAAATTATAACTTTACTGTTACTAACATTAAAAACCAGACACTCATTGACAAGAATTCCCTGCAGACCTTTTAGGTATAGTTTAAGTAAAGTCCATCCTAGCCATCTAACTACTGTTAATTCCTTTTCAAAACCAATTTCATCTAAAATAAATCCAATATCCTTTTCTAATTTAATTTCAGATACATTACTCTCTTGGTATACCTATAATTAAATATAAAATAAAGACTAAATAATATTATATTGAACAAAGCACCTTCTTAATCAGTTCTTGAATTTTAGAACTGTTAAGGACATTTTCTTTATGTTTTTCTGGACTTGTAATACTGTGATGTCTGTAGGATAGCACAGGGCTGATTTCTCGATACATAAACGATAAGTTGCTCCATTCTTTTCGCCTGTTCTCCAAAATGTCTACATACTTTGTATTGCAAAATTCCATTTTTAATTACTGATTATCAAGGTATAATTAACACATTTTCCTTAGTCACTTTTAACCATTTTTTTTACAACTGAACCCACTGAACCGAACTGAACGTACAATTCATAGATTAAAGATACAATATAGATTAGATACAATTGAATGTGAATATAACTGCAAATATATTGAACAATAGAGATTAGTTCAATGAATACTTACATGTTGCTATGGTTATCCTGTTTATACCCCATGGTCATTTTCTGTTTTTAATTTTCTAATGTTCGGTACAGTTTTCAGTTAGAATGCAGAGATGGCGCACTCCAGCCTTAATGTACAGAACGTTTATATTTTATTATCGTGTTAAACAGAATTATTAGGAATACCTGCATCATTACCAGATTATCACTAAATACCACAAATCAAATAAAACTAGTTGAATAAAAAATTAAAAGCGCAATGTATAATATATACTAAGTTCTCATGTTTATTTTTGTCTTCAAAGGGAATTATGATACACAAATTAACGAATAAAACGATATTTGGCGAATAAATTAATTTTAATACATAGTATTTATATTAGTTGATATATGTATATAGTACAGATATACTATCCCGGAGGCTTTAAACGATAACTACAAACAATGTTCATTTGCGGAGAGGAAAGGACTGGCATCGATCTGTTGTAATCGTACCACTGTTCAAATTGAAGGATTCTGGAGATAGTGAATTAATTAAAGATCAAAAGAAGGATGAATCCAATAATGAGATGAAAGGAATCCGGCACCTCAAGTCCATCGTGGGCAGATGTGAGACACCACAACAAAAAGTTATTGGGCCCAGCAGAATTCTCCTATCGCAGTGTTTTTAAAAGAATGTGGAAGAGCCCAGATGGAACTAGAAACCAACTTCAGGTGGAGCCGAGAGCTGAAAGTCTTAAAAATAACATGTGGCGAAGGACATTTCGGAGTTATGAAGACCTTAGGGAAGATTTGGGAGAGATTTTTTTTTGTTTGATATTTGCCGCCAGTAAGGTACAGGATACGGAAAGTCGTGGACGAATACAGCAGTACCACGTGGAGGCGCCTTTTAGAAGAATTGCAGTCGACGTGGCAGGACCATTTCCATTGACATACTGATAGACTCCGATAACCGATACACCTTGGTCATTACGGATTACATTAGCAAGGAAACCGAAGCATACGCGATACCAAATCAAAAATAATTCTCTAACTAACTAAACCCGAAATTCTGATTAAACATCAATTATTCCAAATACTTTCAATACTTAGGGAACGTACCTATTCTATGTAAGCCATTCTTTTACAGTTTTCATCCCCCTTCCCTTCTCGATAACCACCCGAAGTATAGACCAAGACCCCCCCCCCTTCCTTCTAGTTTTCATGTAGTAATTCATAAATATGGTTTTAACTCATTTTATGCAAACAGAAAGTTTTGAATATAACTCGAAAAAAATCGAGTTTTCCCTAGAGGATATTGAATACGTGACGAAAACCCCCGCCCCTGTGACCAAGCGTGGTACTTTTGAAGACCCGTTTCCTTAGTTAGTAATATGGTAAAGAGTTCGGTATAATTTCATTACCTCTCTGGACCCTTAACTTATATCTTCAGTGGATGCAAGCTAATGAAATCCTGTGGGAGGTATTTTAGGAGCAGTTATAATTTTATACCATTCCCTAGTTATGTGAGCCTGTTAAAACACAAAAATTAAATTCAGGAATAACCTAGAATTCTAAATTCATACTAACGAAAACGCATGACATAAAATATGTTCAAGCAAGAGAACTCTGGTAATTAAATATTTTTTGAAAGGGAGTACTTTACAATGTTCGTTGTGTATCTAATAAATTATAAACACACAATATAGTGTATGTCTGTGTATGTTTTAGTATTATGTGGTGGTGAAAATGAGTTTTCAACGAGTTAGACAACTTTCTACATCTTCTAAATATGAGAGTGTCAATCAATTCGTTACGTCAATTCATGGTATTGAATTACCTATGAGTACGAGCGATTAATTAAGTCAGTTAACCAAAATAGTAGGTCAATTAACTGAACATGTATCAAGCACATCATCATCACAATCGATCAATCCAAGGGGCGTAAAGACAAGTAATGGATTTCGAGATGTAATACCTGTGTTTGAACCGGAAAATACGAGCCACTCGATTGAGCAATGGATCCAAAAAGTGGATGAACTAAAGGAAATCTTTAAATGCACCGAACGTGAGTCAATAATGTAGGCCATTTCCAAATTGTCTGGCCTGACTTTGCAATGGTATGAATCGTTGCCATCCATAAAACATTCTTGGGAATAATGGAAAGGAATTCTACTTAGAGGATTTCCCACCTGTAAAGATTACAATGCCGCGTTATGGCAGACGATGAACAGGAAGAAATCGGGGTTTACTTCAAATGCTAGGGGCAGTGAATTTAATGTCAAAAATTGACGAAGTAGAAAAAATACACTTTCCATTAATAATAGGACAAACAAAAAAAGCCGGATATTTTAATTGTTAAAGATAAAGATAGTTTAAGTGTCTTTCGAGAAAGAGGGTAAAAGCAACAGTGTTATCTCCTAATCATATCGGTGTAATTCACGTGCAAGGGGAATATATAAGTGACAAAGATTTGTATATAGAAAACAGTTTACGAGATGAACCGGGGAAAGGGCATTTAATACCGGATGTGATTTTACATACAGATCAGTCTGGCGAAGTCGTTTTACCAGTGATCAATCAGTCCGATAATGGTTTAGAAATTGGTACCGAAAATCCAATTGTCAGATTGTTGTCATGTGAACCGTGTGAACCGCAAAAAGTGATATCTGCTTTAGGTACATACTGAAAAACATTATCAGAATCCGAAGTTAAAATAGGTTTAGACAATCTTGATGTTCGAAAACGTTTACTTACTGTTATTAATAAATATCGCGAGTGCTTGACAATTGATAATTCTGAATTGGGTGTTGCGAAAGCTACTGAAGTGCAAATACAGTTAGAAAATGATAAACCGTTTATGTATATGCAGTACCGAATGAGTTCTGGGGAGAAAGAAAAAGTGAACGATATTGTTAGTGATCTATTGCAGTCGAATATAATTCGTGATTCCCAATCTAACTATGCGTCACTTGTGTTGTTGGTTCGTAAGAAAAATGGTGAATACCGCATGTGCGTGGATTTTCGTAAACTTAATTCCATGACTGTGAAAGAGCGTTACCCACTACCCCTGATTGATGACCAAATGTATAAATATACACAGGGTGCTAAATATTTTACGACACTGGACTTGGCATCTAGTTACCATCAGATTCCCGTTGCAGAATCTTCAAAACGTCTCACTTCATTTGTTACACCGACAGGTCACGAGGTCAGTATGAGTATAACCACCTTCCGTTTGGGTTTTGTAATGCGCCCAGTGTATTTCAAAGACTAACGAATAAACTTTTGTTACCACTTAGAGGTATTTCCGGAGTGTATTTAGATGACATTATTATAATCTCAAAAACGTTCGATGAACATTTGGAAAATATTGAAAAGGAGCTAATGGAAAGAAGCATCCCACAGCCGCCAGACTACTCAAGCCGAGTAGTGGTAGTAGAGACATTAAAGGTTGTCAAGGGAAGTAAAAGTAGTGAAAGAGCGAATATAAAGGTAGGAGACGAAAAATGAGAAGAAGTGGCTGACTTTAGGTATCTAGGAAGTCAGATATGTCAGGATGGAAGGAGTAGTAGGGATATAAAGTAGAGGATAGCGCAGGGTCGAGTCGCCTTCAATAAAAAGAAGTCACTTCTATACTCACGAAAGGTTAATTTAGGCATTCGAGGTTCAACCTCCACACAAACGAGTTGCTACCAGGTATAATAAAATTAGAAACGGATTTAAAATTAGAGTTATTATTCATGAAAGCACATATCTACTGATTAAATGAATCACAGGAAATTCACTTGATAACTCGATAACTTGATGGACCCAATATCAACATTAAGATTTTTAATACTACTCGATGAAGCATGCTTCAGAAATTGAGATTATAGATAAATAAATAAATAATTACATTAATAAAAAACACCTGTTTTTGTATCACAAATATATTAAGGTCATGTTACATAGCGCGTGAATTGCCAATCCACGCTCTGGGTAATGGGTCCGGCGGCGCGGCCTGGAGTGGACAAGTGCGTCCTAGCGGTTTCTTTCATTTCTTTTTTCGCGCCGTGTAACACGGCCATTAGAGTAGAGAAATAACAACTTTACCGGTTATCTATCTTATAGTTTATAAAAACGGGGAAGACCCAAATGCGGTCTAGCCATTAGTAATGGATAGACTAGTACAGAGCCGGGAAAACTTTAACTTCGTAGGAGCCGCTACCTGAGGTTAGTTTGAGTCACTCCATACCCTTCAATGAGTATGATAGAGTAAGCAGTAATGACCCATATTGCTTTCTCTTTTTATTCTCCCTTCCACTCCCATATCAAGCCCCTTCATCCCGTAGACGAGCGAAGCCTCTCACGCAACTTAAATAATACCTACGAAAAATTTCTTACTACGCTCGCAATACTATTAGGTTCGGCTATAGAAGAGGGGACTCACCTACGAAATGGAAGGGATACGAAAAGGAAAGAATCATCTCACTCGCACTCGCAAGATCAATGAGGAGCTCCTTGCCTATACCTGAACAGCTCGGGAGTCAAAAGAGCCGAGTTTGCCCGGCTCTGGACTAGTAGATCTTTTCATAGATTGGTTAATTTTTTGTGTGCAGGAAATTTATATTGTTTGTATCTATTGAGAGTTTGTGAGCTCTGCAGTTAGTTGTCAGTTATATATTTGCACATTTATTTCCATTTATTATACACTTTAAATGTTTTTTTAAGGAGCCGCCTATTCTATCTAATATAAGCGGTTTCACAATTATTACAATTTATTTTAAAAACGCCTCTTTTGTGTATTTATTTGAGAAGCGTTGGCTTGGCTTAATTCAACAATTTTTAAGAGATTAATAAGTCGTCTCCCTTTATTTTGTGTGTGCAGTAATTTTAAATTGTTTAAATCTATTTAGTAGTTGTGAGCTATCTACGTCGGTTTTATACTTCTACATTTATGTTCACTTATTATAAATTTTAAATGTCGGTCTATGCGTTTTTTAAGGAGTTGCCCACCTTGCCCAATTTAAAGGGCTTCGCTATTATTACAATGTATTTTAAAAACACATCTTTTACTTTGTTTGGTTTGTTATAGAATAGGCTCACTTCAAAAATCGAAAAATCTTAAATATATATAAATACATGACAACTTGTTTATCTGCTTCAATACTCCTAGTAGTTATACTTCGTTTACTTTCTGTAGCGATGTGACCTTCAGTTTGACCGGCGCAAAGTAGTAAAGAACAGCACTAGGCCAGAAAAGGAAGGAGACAACTCTCGGCCAAACTCTTAACCGGTGAGGAGCGTATAATCCGTACAGTACTGCACGGAAAAATTGACATTTTATCCACTACAATTGCATTACTTAAATGTGCTGTTATTGGTACCATTTACTACTGAAAATATTAACGAGATGTTTATTTATATTTGAAGACATATTAAAGGCTTTAACGCTTGTTTTCGACTCGCAGTACTATTCATGATTGAACAAAACTTTTGGCAGTTTCTGTATGAAAAAGTATGTTTAATGAACAAGAGTTGAGAGGATAATGAGCTTTTTCCTCCCTACCTACGATTTTGCCAGTGCGCATCCAAGACATTGGAAGGGGCAGATCGCTAGAGAAAGTAAATGAAGTATACGTTGCCACTTCGTAGAAAACTCTTTTTAAAAAAAACAAAAAATCTTCTGATTTCTTATTTAGAGTTTAACTACAACAACGGGAGGTTTTAATTATAACAGCAATGTATTATGCACGTAAACTGCCACAATTAGAACTCCAAGAAAATTAAGGAATATGATACGTTTCGTTATCAATGTGTGAAGCATTTTTATTAATTAGTTCAAGGATTTTCACATGGATCTCTTAGCCCATTTGAAAGAGATTAGGTATGGTCGGTGCTGGGCTAGGGAAGGCTTATCTTCTGTCCGGAGCTTCTTCAAAGGAGACGCGTTAGGACTGGGTGGAATTCCTGTCGACTGGAAGAAAGGGTGTTCCAATTTAGGTGCTTCAAGTGTCTGGACCTTGGTCATTACATCATGCCCTGCAAGAGTAAAGGTATTAAGAAAGCGAAGCACGAGGCAAAGAGTTGCACCTCACAGATGAAGTAAGTACCATAATTGTGACTCCATCAATAATGAGCATCGGTGGATAGTATGCGTTGTACTATATAGAAAAACGGAAAAAGCTACTTAAGAGGAATATCAACGAGGGGCTGTATCCGTAAAACTCTTACAACTAAATGCTAATAGTCGTTGGAAAGCCACGGAGCTCTTGGGGCAGCTAGGAGCTGGGGCCCGAAAAATATGGTGTGATGCTGTCCTTGATCTGAGCCTAACCTAAACCTAGCCAAAAGTATGTTTATTAATAGGTACTTTTTTTTATCAATCAGGAATAAGAATTAAATATACAAAATTTTATGGAGTCACAAAGTTAATTGGAAGTAACGAAGTGAGAAGACCGTTATTTCAATGCGATAATCACTAATCAACTGTAAACCATTGACTATAAGACATTCCGTTCTATTTCTTATATTTTATAATTGTCTCGTAACATCACCATTATTATGACTAAACATAGGAAAGTGATCTTGCTATGCGCACTCGTGGATCTGCAATTTTCTGAGCTAGTCAATTATTCATCATCATCATCATCGCCTCCACTTTTTCCTATACTGAGTTAATCTTCGCATATTCTTATGACTAGAACATCCATTTTTGAACAGCAATTTAATCTAGGTCTACCTTCACCTCTCTTAAATTCCGTTTCTGCTTCCAATATGTCTCTGAGTAGCTCTTCATGTTTAAGTCAATTATTATTTAAAATAAGAGCAACATAGGCATGTATTTCAAACAAGGGTAACATAAACTAACCAAAACCTAACTTTCAACAGGTATTTTTATTAAAAAGAAAAAATAAACAAATAAAAAGTAAAGGAAAGTTTGTTGTCTGCATAGAGTAGGATCGAATTATTATGTTTATATCTAATTAATTTAATAATAATTACTGATAAATTCCTATCCTGAAGGTATATATAATGAACAATTGCATAAGCCGACTGGAATTACCAGCAACATAATTTTCAATAACAATAAAGTGTATTAAATCAGAGCCAATACCAGATTTTAAATGATTCTGGGACAAAATCGACCCTGAGGTAAACTCGACTAAAATTTAATTGTATCGGTTGAAATGTAAAATTATCACGGAAGTAGACACCGTATAGTACCTAATGCTGTCGAAGGGTGGAATAGTAGACTTACTAAATTATTAATTGTTTTAAAGAAGAAGTCATGTATAATGGTTACTTAACAGATAGAATGTTTCTCAGTTTAGAAGGTAAAAAAGAAATATAAATATCGGAAACCTGAAACAGACACTTTATTTATTTTATCTACAAAACCTGCAATAAGATATATACATTTAACATATACATAAGGAACCCAAAAAAATGAATAAAGCTAAAAACAATGTTATAAAAACGTAAATAACAGAACAGATATTAATTTTTACACATGCCAGTATATATAACATGAACTTCAAGTACCTACGTAGAGATTTGTATATGTATAGTGAACTAAACACAGGTTCGACTTAGTCCCACCTGTTAATTACAGAGTCGATTTCGTATCAGGGTCGGTTTTGTCTCAGGGTCGATTTTCACTACATTAATTACAAGCTTTATCTGAAAGATTGAAAAAACATTAAACATTCCTTTATAAAGCGCGATTCTACCAAGTACTGTACAGTATTTCTGTTAGGAGTAGAAATGGAAAAGATTGTCTTAATTTTCATAACATTCTCGTTAGTTACGGTAAAGCAGTGAAATTAACTTACAATTAGGTCGATTGTGAATTAATTTGTTGTCGTTTTTGCAGGCTTACGTAACTAGAGATTTGTCTGAAATTCCCACAGAACTTCGTCAGCTTCCACTCTCTGATGACGTAAGGATTGTGGGAGGGAATGAAGCTGCACCAAATTCTTTACCATATCAAGTATGAATATTTATTTATTTATATCTTCAACAGACTGTGCTTTTTACGTAATTTGATTTATATTTAGAAAAAATTTGACAGAATGAATTTTTAAAAAAAGTACAGAAAGAACAATTTTTAAGTGATAAAAATAAAATAATATAAAGAATTATTTCTGAAATAGAGATTAATTAACTTGGGCTTATCATTATTCTCGTAGTAACCTTATTCTTATATCAAGAATTGAACTGTTATTATGATTAGAGAAGTAACATACAGTTGATATTTGTATTAGCCAAGTAATTTTTTAATTAATCTCACCCTCTAACCTCAAATGAACGAGGAAAAATTGTTGCTGCTGCTAACTACTATGCCGGGAATTGAACCCGGACTCCTGGTTATACGCATCAGTATTCTACTATTAAGCTACAAGGAGGTATCAGCAGCAACAATTTATCCTCAATAATTTTAGATTATCTGTAGTAGGTAACATTAATTCACTAATACATTGTAATACATTCAAAGTATTCCTTTTGACGTTTGATCAAAAGTTTATTTTCCATTCCCAAGTTTTAACTAAGCAATTTCGGGGGACGGCTCAAATTTTGAGAAGACGAAATTATTGATTTGGTGGGGACGAAATTTGGGTGTAAAACTTAGGAGATGTGATATTCTCGGGAGGGAGGCTGTAGGAGTTTTAGGCAACAAAATTTAAGGGTTAAAAGTTACATCACAAATGAAAATTGAACAAAAACGTTTAGAAAAAGGATCTTCTTCTCATTGAAGATCAATACACCACTTACATTGATAGGAGCGCTGCAATCATCCTGACCAGGAGGTAGTGCCACCAACACTTACATTACTTATGGTTCTTAGATTATGCTCTTAAGGGTAGAGTCTTTCTGTTAATGCGTCCCCGAGTCGAACGTCCCCGATTAGACCATCGATCCCCGTTCACTCGCTATACTTATTGATGAATAAGTGATTATTTCATGACCCCTTATTATCATTTCAGCGACCAGCAGTGGAGTCTTAAACAAACTCAAAAACCATTTTAGACTTTAAAACATGTTTCAAAATTAATTAAATATTTCATAATTATAACGTTGCATTTCTTTCAAAAATCATAAAACAGATATCGAGTTAATTTACTTGCAAAATAAGCGTATTGGCTTTCTGCAGCAACAAAACAGTAAGCGAAAAGAATTATCTATGTAGGTACAAGCAGAAATTAACGCAACTTCGATAGTTCTGGTTATTGTGAACATTGTGGAACTTCACGAAGTCATCGAAAAAGACAGGGGTGTTTCTAAGCTACTTAGTATCGGAAATTTCATCAGTTTTTCACTAAATAAAGGAAATTTCTAAAATCAGTGAATGATCCATATTGAACTATGTACGAATAATAAAGTTTAGCGCGTGAACGGGGATCGATAGCCTAATCGGGGACGGTTGACTTTATAACGCGTTAACAAAAAGACTCTACCCTTAAGAGGATACGCTTAAAACCATAACCCTGTGTGTTGGTGACACTACCTCCTGGTCAGGATGATTGCAGCGCTCCTATCAATGTACCTAAGTGATTTAGTTAACATTTACGGTGTATTGATCTGCATTGAGAGAAAGATCCTTTTTATAAACGTTTTTGTTCAATTTTCATTTGTGATGTTATCTATCTAAATTACCTGACAACTAACTCAAAATCTATTTGTAATTGTCATATCGTCTTTTTAAATTTCATATCGGTTTTACTTTACTATACTTTAAAGTTGCTATTGTTTTCCAATCTTGCCTTTCTTATCATTTTAGTACCTTACGTCCAGTTACGACAAAATAATAAAAACACATAATCAGATAATTAAAATAAATAATTAACAAAAAAAAACTAATAAAATACCGCGTGACATGTAGGCACTGATATCCCTCAATTGTAGATCACGTATTTTGTAAATTTTTTCACTTACATTTTATTTTTTTTTATTCGTTTGTTTTAAATATTATAATTATGACAATTCTAATTTTTCTTGGTAACCATAACCATAAAAGGTAACATGTTATTTTAGAACGGGAGTAATTTGTTGAAATTGCGCGTAAATTTTATTTTTTTTAAGTATAATGTATTGGAATCAACTTGAAGTAGTATGTGGCGTTATTTAATTTAAATGGGCGACGAACAAAAAAGGGTAACGCGCAGTCAGAAAAGATCGAGCTCGGAGGCAAACGTTGAATAAAAAAGTAACAAAATTACCCAGGGGCAACAAATTCAAAAGAGTTCAGGCCAACACATAGTAGTACTACTACAGATCCATTCACACCCTAATCATCCTTGTCCAGGAGCTCACCCCGACTATCTCCATCTACTTTTACATTCGAGTTAGCTAAAGTATATCAGGCTACAAATTCAAACTCTGCTGAATTTACAATCCCATCAACCCTTACCTACATGTTACAGAACCCTAAAAATAACCCAAATAACCTAACAACGGATTCATATAAATCAAATAACACAAACGCTCGAATCACCCACACTACAAATAAATCAACCGCAATTACCAACGACACTAGCCATACCAACCCCTCAAAAACCTCCCACTAATTCACCAAACTAAATCATGCAAACTATTACATTATCAAATGCTTTTGCGGAAACAAAACAACCAGCTACCTCTAAATTTATACCACCACTCGGATTCTGCCCTAACCTTTTTATCAAAATATGATATAATAACTGCGTGTAATGGTTAGACAGATTCATATAAAATTGTTTATTTCGGGAATTTCCTAGAGAGTGCCGCTAATATTTGGTACAACGAATATATAAGAAATGAACAAAATTGGGAAAGGGATTGGAAAAGAATTAAAAACGATTTCCAAAAAAAAACATTTGTGTGGTTTTATGAAACCACGATGCAAGTGAAACTTTTCCTATTATAGGAATTTAACTGTAAATTTTCCGAAAATTATTCGATTTATGGTATTAAAATTAAAATCACGTTCTTAATCTTATCTTAATGATTGGAAAATGGGAATGAGACTGGGAAATCAATAGTAGACAAGATATCCAACTATAAATTTTAATTTCAATCTGCGTATGAGAGTACGGAATACGTAATAAATACAATCATTCAAATGATAGACGCATGTTAAAAACTAAGAACAATATTTATTTAAATCATTGAATCATTTTGAACTTCAGTTATTCTATAAATAATTTTATCTTCGCTTTGAGTTTCACAGACTATATTTGTAATTGTCATGCACTTGCACGAATGAGTGAGAATATAAATGCTACACGGTTAGCTCATGCAAGCCATGGGCGCCGCCATGTTGGCCTTGGCTGCCCTGCATCACTTCTCACCATAACACTAACCCAAGGCCCAAGGTCATCCCAAAAAAATGCAGAGAAAATATACGGCCGAGGTTCTAGCAAAACAATCGGAATCCACCCTTAACACCACAATATCGTCCGCGCAACGTAAATAATTATTAACAGGCTTCAAATCAAGGGGTAATTTTCACTAAATTATCAAAATCAATACAGAGGATATCAAGGAAATAAGAACAGAGGAGGAGATGTGCCAAGGGAAATGTATCCAGAGAAAACGGTTCCAGGTGAAACCTACGGAATTCATACAATCAAAACAGACAACGAAATCAACTACATACACCTTTGCCAAATACAGGACGTTCCGACGGCAAGCCACGATACTGCAGTTGCAGTCGTTGTGGACATTGCATGTCACGTGGTATTTTGTTATTTAAGTTGTTTTTGTTAATTATTTATGTTAATTATCTGATTATAATGTGTTTTTATTATTTTATCGTGACTGAGCGTAAGGTACTAAAACGATAAGAAAGGCAAGATTGGAAAACAATAACAACTTTAAAGTATAGTAAAGTAAAACCGATATGAAATTTAAAAAGCGTTATGACAATTACAAATAGATTTTGAGTTAGTTGTCAGGTAATTTAGATAGATAACATCACAAATAAAAATTGAACAAAAACGTTTAGAAAAAGGGTCTTCTCATTGAAGATCAATACACCATAAAAGTTAACGAAACCACTTACATTGATAGGAGCGCTGCAATCATCCTGACCAGGAGGTAGTGCCACCAACACTTAGTGTTTCTTACTGGTTGTGCTCTTAAGGGTAGAGTCTGTTTGTTAATGCGTCCCCGAGTCGAACGTCCCCGATTAGACCATCGATCCCCGTTCACGCGCTAAACTTATTGATGAATTAGTGATTATTTGTACATAATTCAACATGGATCATTCACTGGTTCTAGAAGTTTCTTTAGTGTAAAACTGATGGAATTTCCAATACTTAGTAGGTTAGATAAGCACCCCCTCTGTCTTTTTCCACAATGTTCACAATAACCAGAACTATCGAACTTGCGTTAATTTCTGCTTGTCCCTACATAGATAATTCTTATCTGTTTTATAAATTTCAAAGGAATTGCAACGTTATGAAATATTTAATTAATTTTGAAATACGTTTTAAAGTCTAAAATGGTTTTTGAGTTTGTTTAAAACTCCACTACTGGTCGCGGTCTGTTTTTGAGTTTCGTTAAAACTCCACTGCGTGACAATACTACTCTAATCTTTTTATTTGTTTAGGTTGCTTTGAACCTTATTTTCGAGTCAGGGAGAAGTTTCTGTGGAGGATCTCTTATTACCAGAAGATACGTGTTAACAGCTGCTCATTGTTTGGATGACGGGTAAGGCTCTATTGTGAACAACGTTGTTCAATGTACTTTGCAGCATTTTATTCTTCCTTTTCTAATCAGAGTAATATCGTTGGAAGTGTTATTGGGGACGCATAACATTCGACGAAATGAAACTACCCAACAAAGCATTTCAACCTCCAATTTCACATTACATGAAGAGTATAAGAATAACAGAATGAAATATGACATAGCCACGGTTTATCTTCCAACACCGGCTATTCTCAATCGTAACTACATTTATTTTCTTTACTTCAAATATTTATTATGTGTAATAATTAACCACCAAACATATTAATTAATTTGTCGGCTTTATTTAGAATTCTTCTGTCTCTCCAACGATTGTTTGATACTTATATAATGGGAATCATTGAAGAAGTGAAATAGTCATGTTTTGGACCTATTCTGCTCCGTGTTAATATACCTACAGTAGTATTATTTTATTCGTCCCAACATTCTTGGTTTAAGTCAAAAGACATCTTTGGTGTAACCATACAGAGAAGATGTAGTGAAAACGAAACGTAAGGTCTTGTATAAATGAGACGTTCTCGTTCAGGTTACGTGATGGACAGGATAAAATAATTCTACTGTATAAATCCGGTGATTTGTCTTTACATTTTTTTAATTCCATTTTTCACAGAGTACGTTCAACTGATTGCGCTTCCCAGTAGAGCTGACGCTTCGAACAGTTTTGTGGGATCTGAGGCTATAGCAAGTGGTTGGGGATACGATTCTAATAATGCTACCGCTATCAGTGACGTATTGCGATATGTAAATGTTTCTATTATAGCAGATGACGTTTGTAATGTAACGTTCGGTGAGTACATCACAGACTCAATTATTTGTTCTGGAGGAACAGGTAGGAAAGGAATTTGCTATGGAGATTCAGGCGGACCTCTCGTCGTCAATGGAAAATTGGTAAATATATAAAGGGTTCTTTAAACTGAATGGCACGTTATAATTTTAAGAAAACTACGCAGGTTAGAGATTTAAAAATTTATAAATAAGGGTTATCCAGGATGCCTTTTTAGCTAAAATATTTTCAAATTTCGGCCTCTTCCAGTTATATCGGAAGTTAATTTCAACTTTGTTATTTTGATTGGATACAAATTTTAAGTTAAAATGTAAAAAATTATAACTATTACAGAAAATCAATTAGAATGTTGACATTTTTACGAGTTGCAGTTATTTTTATAACATAAAAAAATTTAACAGTTGTGGTAGCTGTCAATTGTCTGTGGCACAATTTTCTTATGACAAAATTAAAGAAATTATTTATTTTAGATAAAAGTCGAAATTTATCTAAAAATTTTCAAATAAACCAACATTCTTTATAGAAGTTATGTTTTTTTTATAGTTAAATTGCGATGACGATTTATTTTTCGAAAAATAAAATATTTTAGAAACTATTCCATTTTCTACTTTCTACTACAAAGGGAGGTACAACATTGTTATTATTCTTTGTTTTATCTGTTACAGGTTGGTATATCTAAATTTATAGGTTATGAAAGCTGTGAAGCTGGCGATCCAAGCGGCTTTACAAGGGTAACAACATTTTTAGACTGGATTGCAGCACACAGTGATGCTGTTATTTCTTAAACATTCCCTAAATAATTGATTTGTACACTGAAGCAAATATTACAAATAAAAATTAAAGAATTGAATTATTGAATCGATATTTATCTTTCTATATGTATCTATTGGGATCCGTCAAATAGGAGGAGCCTAAAAACATGGCTCCGATTAGGGAAAATTTATCGTAGTTCCTATAGTGTACCGTGCAATTTCCAAGTTTTTAAATTACGATAAAATGATAAGTATTGACACAATATGTGATTGGGCTGACACAAAGCCTCGGAAAGGAAATTTCGTTGAAGGTGAGCGTGTTTTTAATGCCAATCACATTATAAAATTCGGAAATAACAAATCCG
>NW_020442463.1:52259-55038 GCF_000699045.2 Agrilus planipennis | reverse complement strand
GAACGTTGCAAACACATTATTGCAACTTTGTTGTATTGCAGCAGGTAGGTTCTTAACCTCAAAATACTTATATCGTATCATTAGAATTGTGTTAAATCAATTACACAGGAAAAAATAATTTCTCACTTTATAATTTTAGTATGATTCCAGTTTTAAATATTAAGGTTATGGCTGATGGTAAATACTTGCTGAAATATAATCATGTGCATTAAAATGACGCCAACAAATTTTTATTCCGGTATTCACTTCTTTGATACCTACTGCTTTCATCCAAGCTTCTATTGGTTTTTAACTATTTATTAACAACACTTAGCTAATGATTCACAACACTTTAACAAAACCAAATGGATAACAAAAAACTGAACTTATGTAGAGAGTGGACTGTATAAAATTGGAAATTAATGAAAATAGAACACGAACCGAAAGAAATGAAGACAGAGATACAGAGGGGTAGAAAGATAGAGGGAGTACCAGAAGGGCATTAACCGGTACTTGTGGTACCAACACACGTGCAACGCGTCTTCAGAAATTTGCCATTTGCCTCGACTTTTGAGAAGCATAAGCCAAGGGAAAGCCAATTAAACTTTATTGAAGGTAAATACGTATTCGAATAGAACGACCGAGCGGCATGGCCTTGAGGTTTAGACCATTGCTTAGCATTCGGAAGGACGCCGGTTCGATTCCGGGTCCGTCTGCCTTGGTCCAAGTTTTTCTGTGGTTTCCTTGGATCACTTAGGCAAATGCTGAGGCAGTAATCTTCCACAGATAATCTTTCATTCTCTTCTGTCTTCATTTCATCCGTCTCATCTTTCTCACTCGAACCACCACCCACCCATTCCCACGATTCCTGAAAGCAGGCTGAAGAGGGCCTTCCGCCCTACCTTCCGTCAGGGTCCGGAGGGACTGCCCGCCCACCAGCATTAGAGTGACTGGTGGGAATGAAGCACCCAAAAGTTTTTTTTTTGTAGTTTCGAATAGAACAAACTGAATATTATAATAAAACTCGACACAATGGTCAATAAAATCTTTTGAACTTTGAAGGTCGGCAAACCACAAATTCCAAAACTTACTGCTGTAAAATGTATACAATTGATAATACTGCAATAATAACAAAATAACCATTCCACTAGAAATGTAAAGATAAATGCTGAAAAATATACAAAAAATAAAATGAATATTACGACTCAACAATTAGTATTATGTGCATCCGCTCCGTCCTTCATATGTATACCAGTAATCCCCTAACAATGCTAATGGCAAATTGTGCAAAAACGTAGATACAACCCATCTTAAATTTCAAATATCATTTTATTATGCAACATTAGAGGAAATATATTAAAACTACATCTACCCTGGAATTTTGACTCCCTAAGAATATGAGGATTATGTGAGTCCGATTTACAATCCCCTCCCTCGCAAATCGAAGCTCGTCTGTCCATGTAATTTTGGATAAGAAAATTGGACTTCATTTTATAAGTTCCTTTCTTTTCCTGTCAGATCGGCTGTCTTTCTTCATTTTTCACTCTCGAAGCATTCTCACGACCAACTAAGAGCCTTGTTTTGGCTTTATGTTGTAAAGCTGCCATTATTCATCTGTGATAGAGTTACTTCCTCGTTATCCTTGACGCGCCTATTCGATATGTGCACGTTGTCGCCAGCGCCTAAAGTCGGTTTTAGAAGCTTTACAGTGAATAAATCCAATTGCTTAAGAAATTATACACGCTCAAAAAAAATAATTATTTAATACAGTTTATTAAGTTTTATCCTGCAAACTATGCCACCATGTCAGAAAGCACTTTTTTCGTGTTATGTAATTCATTTTTCAAATACAACGCGTAATTCAAGTTTCGAATTTTATTGTTTTCCAATCGCAAATTCACTGTTTCCACACAAATTACAGAAGCGACTAAATTCGTTAGGTGCAGTCCGAAGGCAAGAGTATGTATAAGAATTTCGTTATTTTATGAATATATATTATCGTGCGTATAGTAGTTAGATGGTTATCAGTTATGATTGGGTGATTCCCCGCATCTACATGGAATGCCACGTTGCCAGTATGCTTACACAATTACACTAATGTCTTGTTAGAATTGGGCGGTAAACTTAACTGCGCGATTACTGTTTTAAAAAGTAGTATGTACTACTACATCTGCCTTCAGTAAAGACATTGTTGGAAACGGTTCATTGTATTGAGAGTCGCATGGTGCCCGGGGTGACAGTGGAACGGAGCATCTCTATGGAGATGATGATTGTTTTCGCCTTCATTGTCTTGCAACCACCAGCACCAGGCTAACAACTGAATAACACGAGCAATGTTGCCAAGTAGAAAGCGTTAATTGTAAGAAAATTATTAAAAAAAAGCACAATATTGCTTTCATTTTAATTTACTGTTAGATATACGTGAAATCCATGATATTATGCAAGTTGGATAGTATGCAAATATATGACCAATGAATAAGATTCAACGTTTCGTTGTTCCATTGTACCTTCATTAGCTATCCTGAAAAATTAACATTTTTGTCAGGATAAGTTAATCATCATTGTCTTCAGCATAGTTGACAATTAAAATACAAAACGTAAAATGAATAGAATTAGATTTATTTTGATTGAGATATAATGCTAGAGATTTGAGAATGCATTTATTATTTCTTTGAACAGTTCAATATGAAAAGATTGTGATCATGTGGCTTATGGTTAATCAAATTTTTATTTACTGTTCGAAAGAAGTTTCGAGTGCACCAATCTGAATTTAAAAATTTTGATAGATCCACAAAGGTTT
>NW_020442463.1:50271-52185 GCF_000699045.2 Agrilus planipennis | reverse complement strand
CAGGGGTCGGCAACCTTTTGAGTCAGAAGAGTCGAAAATTACAATTTACAAAACTTTTTAAAGAGCCACAAAATTTAAATAATTTTTTTGGATAAAAAACTAATCTATTTATTCATAAGAAAAGATATCTATTTATATACAACACTAACTTGTACTTCAGTAACAAACATATTGAGCAAACAAATTAAATGGGAGCCATGGCTTTTCATGGTTATTCAAGTAGAAAATTTAAACTTTACTAAACTTGTAGTTAGAATAAAAAAAGAATAATATCATACATTTGACCAAACAAATTCAATGGGAGTGTTGGCTTTGCATGGTTTTAGAAAGTTTGGATAAATTTGGCTCATAACTTGTTGTTTTAAGTTTCAAACACGACTCTAAATTTTCATTTGTTAGTTGGCTTCTTACTTTACTTTTAATTATATTCATGCAAGGGCTTACTAGCACGAATATGTCAATTCGAAGATAGTCAGCACTCCACATGTCAACTTCTTCAACTCACTGTAACAATCTGGAAGACTATTGGGATGCGGTGAAAAAAGCGAGTACAAGTGGCTGAGAGATAGAATCAGTGCCTAATCCTCGTTAATCAATTTAGAACGATTTTTAAATGTTTCTTTTTTTTGATAAAATAAATAATATTTTCGTATGGAACTAAAGAGCCACAGCTTCACATCCACATCGCGAGCCGCAGGTTGCCGACCCCTGTCCTCGTTAATCAATTTAGAACAATTTTTAAATGTTTCTTTTTTTTGATAAAATAAATAATATTTTCATATGGAACTAAAGAGCCACAGCTTCACATCCACATCGCGAGCCGCAGGTTGCCGACCCCTGTCCTAGTTCATTCCGAACTTTACACGGGTGTGGAAGCGAGGCTGGCAGTCCGGTTCTCAGCAGAATGGTCTACATCTTCCGCTAAATCGTGGCAGGAGCTTAGCATATTGACAAATCCGGAACGAGTCGTTTGTAATATGTACAAACCAAAGAAGTTAATGTACGCCGGTAGATCCTAGCCATTCCTGCACTGCTCTAATCCCCTGCAGGTCGATTGACACGTCAGTCCTCGAAACTACGTGTCCCAGATAGTTGACTGATTCTTAAAACAGCAGACATTTCTGGGGCTCAGTCTCGGATTGATATCTCCCAGCCTTCGGAATATCAAAAGGCAACTTTGCTAGAAGTCACCTTTAAGGTCTACCGTTGAGAATATCTACTGTCGACCCAGCAAGTGTGTGTAGAAAATTTACAATATCTGTTCGGTGGTTGCAGTATTCGCTCACTGCCCCATATATTCTTTCGGATTTTGTTGATGAATAAATCACTTTTTTTGGGTTGTTGTTTATTTTGTACAATATAATACACTATGTACACTTATTAACTATTTAATTGTATTTGAATATTGTTGGTTTATAATTGAATACTTGTTGATTGATTTGAATTGATAGATGAATGCTGAATTTTGAATGTCGATTTGATTGAATGTTGAATGTAGAATGCTGAATATCGAATACTAAAAGTTTGAAATGTCGTTGTTTAAATAACGTTGACACAAACTAGGCAACGCCTATCGTACACATTACCCCTTCGCCGTCACTATGCACCCCTCCGGTATCTTCGGTACATTCCGAAGTGATGACGTAGCTACGGACTTGGGTTTTCCATTGATTACTGATATTGTGAGACCTACCTGGTCCGATCTCTTTGTTAAATTACTGAGTTACCTATACTAAGAAAAATAATATTTACCTATACCTACACAAATAAATGCCTTAAAATTGAATACAACTAGAATAGAATACAACATATTGACTACCTGAAAAACACGAACAAAATTGAATATTTACAAAAATTATAAACACTAACAAAATTGAATATATATATGTACAAATATTAATTGAAGCCGCAACA
>NW_020442463.1:43453-49172 GCF_000699045.2 Agrilus planipennis | reverse complement strand
ATAATTTATTTTTTGAAAAATAAATCGTTACCGCAATCAAACTTTAAAGAAATCAAAACTTCCATGAAAAATGTTGCCTTTTTTGAAAATTTTTGGATAACTGTACTAAAATAAATAATTTCTTTAATTTTGCCATAACAAAATTGTGCCACAGACAATTAGCAGTTCCTACGACTGTTAAATATCAAAACCATATCTTTTGTTTTTTATGTAATAAAAGTGACTATAACTGGTAAAAATTTCATTCATTCATTTTTTTCATTTTAATTCATTTTCTATAATAGTTATGATTTTTTACATTTTAATTTAAAATTTTGCATTTTTGCATTCAAAATAACAAAGTTGGAATTAACTTCCGATATAACTGGAAGTGGCTGAAATTTGAAAATATTTTAGCTAAAAAGGCATCCTCGACAACCCTTATTTCCAAATTTTCAAATCTCTAACATGCGCAGTTTCTCTAAAACTATAACGTGCCACTCAGTTTGAAGAACCCTTTATATATTTACCAATTTTCCATTGACGACGAGAGGTCCTCCTGAATCTCCATAGCAAATTCCTTTCTTACCCGCTCCTCCAGAACAAATATTTGAGTCTGTGATGTACTCAGCGAACGTAATATTACAAACGTCGTTTGCTATAATAGAAACATTTACATATCGCAACACGTCACTGATAGCGGTAGCATTATCAGAATCGTATCCCCAACCACTTGCTATAGCCTCCGATCCCACAAAACTGTTCGAAACGTCAGCTCTACTGGGAAGCGCAATCAGTTGAACGTACTCTGTGAAAAATGGAATTAAAAAAATGTAAAGACGAATCACCGGATTTATACAGTAGAATTATTTTATCCTGTCCATCACGTGACCTGAACGAGAACGTCTCATTTATCCAAGACCTTATGTTTCGTTTCTTATTTGACTTAAAACAAGAATGATGGAACGAATAAAATAATACATACTACTGTAGGTGTGTTAACACGGAATTGAATAGGTCGAAGACATGACTATTTCACTTCTCCAAGCATTCTCATTGTGGCGATATTATCTTTCATAACATTTTGATTAAATTTTGTATATTTTTGTGTTCGTGTAATGTTAAATTTTATGTTTATGTATATATGTTTAATTTTGTAAATATCCTTTTCTTATACTCTAAAGTAATTTCTTTTGTTCACATTTCTATACTTCACTAAACCTGTACTTTCCAATAATCCCTAATAACATATCAGTTTCAGTTGCTAACCGCATGACGTTAATATTCTTTTTACTTCTAATTACATGTTTGTTATGGGTTATTGTGGTACTTTTGGGTCTATGACCATTCGCTGTTTTTGTAAGTCAAATTATTNCTAGATCGACCACTACCCCTCCTAACTCTCGTTTCTGCCTCTAATATGTCTCTGACTAGACCTTCATGTTTGAGAAGTTGTCCTACTAACCTATCTCGCCTATTTCTTATTGACTTCCTTAGAGTCCACTGTTCTCCTATTTTTTTTTAATATCACTTCATTTCTAACCTTATCTATTCACGGTATCCTCATCATTCGCCTGTAACACCACCTTTCCAACGCTTCTAACCTTTTCTTTCCCGCCGCACACACTATCCATGTTTTGCACCCGTACAGCGCCGAGCTCCAAACATACACCTTTAACAACCTTTTTCGAATTTCTAAATTAACCGTTCGCGAGCATAGAAGTAACTGTGTGCATTCTGGCCTTATTCTCTTCCTAATATTTACTTCTCCAGGTTGCCGTTCAAGCTCTATAACTGCTTATTGCTCTTTATATATGTTTCTTGATGATAAATTTTTTGTTTTACTGAGGAGTTTGAAATTTAATTAACTTTTTCTTGTGACTCTATTTGACTGACACCATTTAAACGACCTGTCTACAAAATAAATTCTAAAAATGTCGTAATATNACAAAAAAGAACAATAATTATTAGTATTTTAATATGTTTGGTGATTAATTATTAGACATAGTGAATATTTGAAGTAAAGGAAATGTAGTTACGATTGAGAATAGCTGGTGTTGGAAGATAAACCATGGCTAAATCGTTCTCTATTGTATCATTGTTATACTCTTCATGTATTGTAAAATTGGAGGTTGGAATGCGTTGTTGGGTAGTTTCATTTTGTCGAATGTTATGCGTCCCCAGTAATACTTCCAACGATATGACTCTGATAAGAAAATGAAGAGTAAAATGCTGCAAAGTACATTGAACAATGTTGTTAACAATAGAGCAAACAAATTTTTCCTTACTTATTATCCGTTTATTTTTTCTTTTTAACAAAAATACCTGTTGAAAGTTTGGTTTTGGTTAGTTTATGTTACCCTTGTCTGAAATATATGCCTACGTTGCTCTTATTTTAATAATAATTGACGTAGGCATGAGAGGCTACTTAGAGACATATTGGAAGCAGAAACGGGAGTTAAGAGGGGTAGGGGTAGACCTAGATTAGATTACTGTTAGCAAATGGATGTGGAATGTTCTAGTTATAGGAATATGCAAAAGATTATCTGAGTATAGGAAAGGCTGGAGGCGATGATGATGATGATAAGAGAATTGAAGATCTGCCCGTGCGCATAACAAGATCACTTTCCTATGTTTAGGAAGTCATAAGGGGGTATAGACTTAGTACGTGCGTTCAACCAGATCCCTGTTGCAGAAGAGGATGTTCCTAAAACAGCCATAACGACACCCTTTGGCCTCTTCGAATTTACACACATGAGCTTCGGTCTACGTAATGCTGCGCAAACCTTCCAGTGATTTATTGATGAAGTTTTGCAAGGCCTAGAATTTTGCTATGCCTACATAGACGACATTCTAGTTGCTTCGGTGTCATTGGAAGAACATTTGGACCATCTGCGGACTCTATTCGGGAGACTACAAAAATATGGAGTAGTCATCAATCCATCCAAGTGCGTATTCGGTGAATCGGAAGTCAAATTTCTTGGCTACTGTGTTTCCGGAACCGGCACACACCCGTTGCCCAAAAAGTGGGTGCAATTCGATCCTTTCCGCTCCCGCAGACCGTCAAGAAGCTTCGCCAATTTCTTGGCATGGTAAATTTCTATCGGAGGTTCGTACCGAAGGCAGCGGAAATACAAGCGCCACTTAACGACCTTCTACAAGGCAACGTGAAGGGAAATCATCCAGTAGCTTGTACCCCAGAAGCTACTCAGGCATTCGAAGCTTACAAAGAATCCCTATCGCAAGCTACGCTGCTTGCCCACCCGAAGATGAACGTAACCTTGGCAATTTTTACCGATGCCTCGGACTACGCCGTCGGAGCCGTTCTGCAACAGCTTGTGGACAACAATTGGCAGCCTTTAGATTT
Organism: Agrilus planipennis; assembly: GCF_000699045.2. NCBI lineage: Eukaryota > Metazoa > Arthropoda > Insecta > Coleoptera > Buprestidae > Agrilus > Agrilus planipennis. The sequence goes on along the minus strand of NW_020442463.1, from coordinate 45,826 downwards.
CTTTTCTAAGAAATTAAGTCCTGCCGAGCTAAACTACGCTGCTTATGACCGCGAGTTGTTAGCAATTTATCTCGCGGTGAAACACTTTCGGTATGTGGTGGAAGGTCGGACATTTACCATCTTTACCGATCACAAACCGATCGTATATGCCTTCCGGAAAAAGCACGACCAATGTTCTCCACGACAAGTCCGGCATCTTGACTTTATATCCCAATTTTCGAGTGACATCAGACACATTTCCGGCGCGGATAATGTTGTCGCAGATACCCTGTCCCGTATAGAAGAGCTGCACGCTACATTGGACTACAAAGCACTCGCCGAAGCACAAAAAACGGACCCAGAATTGAAGGAATTCCTCAACAATGATTCCTCAATGAAGTTGAAGCTCCTACAACTACCAGGCACCGACACATCAGTTTTTTGTGATGTTTCCATGCGCGCCGCCCGTCCGTTCATCACAAAAGCTTTTCGTAAAGCTGCATTCCACTCCACCCATGACCTTTCCCACCCGGGGATTAACGCGACGGTCAAACTTGTGACGAAACGTTACATATGGCCGTCCGTCAAAAAGGATGTCAGACAGTGGGCCCGCTCCTGTGTACCGTGTCAACGCTCGAAGGTTTCCCGACACGTATCTGCTCCAGTAGGTACATTTTCGCCAACATCAGCGAGGTTTGACCATATACACATCGACATTGTCATCATGCCGTCGTCTGAAGGATGCAGGTACTGTCTTACGATGGTTGATCGTTACTCCAGGTGGCCTGAAGCAGTCCCTATCCCTGACCAGGAGGCAGCAACCGTCGCTCGCGCCTTCTACAGTAATTGGATCGCCAGATTTGGGACTCTATTACGTATCACCTCCGACCAGGGCAGACAATTCGAGTCGTACGTTTTTAAGCAGTTAAACCGCTTATTAGGTACGACTCATCTTCGAACTACTGCTTACCATCCCTCAGCCAACGGCATGGTAGAACGGCTCCACAGACGGCTTAAAGCAGCCATAATGTGTCACCAGACCAGTTCCTGGACGCGAACTCTGCCGACCGTTCTACTAGGGATTTGTTCTGCCTCGAAAGAGGACTTGCAAGCCACCACAGCGGAGCTATTGTACGGAGAGACGTTACGACTTCCTGGGGAATTTTTAGGATCACATCCCGATTTTAAAACCCACGAGGACGCCTCCGAATTCGTCAAGAAACTCCGTACAATACAACAGCAGTTACGACCGACCCAAGAACGACGCCATGGGGATAGAAAAACCTTTATCTTTAAAGACCTAAGATAATTCTTTTTCACACCACATTACAGGTAGAGAAATAAACAAATTATTAGTCTGTTTATTGGATAAATTATAGTCGGTAACTTTTGATTTTATTTCAAAAACGATTAATTTTTGTTTATTTTTATTATTACAACTTTTTTTTGTTTGAAATTGTTATAATAACACAAAAATTATTACAAAATTGTTAAATATTTGATTGTTTGTTGATTCTTCGTATATAATTTTCCTTTTTATTGTAAATCTTTTTTATTTATGCTTGCGCCGAATGTGATCCTTACAAGAGCATTCATCGTGAACTGTCCCTTTCGATTTCTTCTAGGATTATAATCGTATTAATGCTATAATCAGTAACAAAACTGAAAGACGTCTTGGACAAACTCTAGAATCTGCAGCAGTTCTGGCGTCACGCTATCGAGACCGGTAAAACGTACACTTTAAACTTTCCCAACACAACTTTCTTCCGTCTTAATTTCTCGTCAAAACTGTCTTTATTTCATCGGTTAGCGACCCATTCAAGCTTGACAGCTTTTGATTTCCTGCTGCTTCTCCTGATAAAGCACCGAATGCTGATAATCAAGCGAATACCTAGTGGTATTAAATGGAGTCGAGTAATTTTTTCTGATTCTAATTCGAGATTATTTCAGTAGGGAACGTCATAACTGCATTGATTGTTTGTATCTTTGCCAAACAGGCACACATATTCCTAAGCACCTAATTAGTGATAATGCAAAGCTTATTATATTATATTCAAATAGGATGAGCTCAATCTTAAGCATGTTTATTCGGATCACGTTAATACTTCATATGCCGTTTGAAATGTTTAAATCCATTTATAGAGTGTTTTGGGTTTATGTTTTTAACCGGTTGCTATTGTAAACGTTTTGATCAATATATAGGGTTGTTCGGAATGTCATTTCGTTTTTTCCCGACAGAGGATTTAATTGTATTCTTTTGCACCCAACTTCACATTTAAGCCGTATAATTTTTATATGCTTTAAGAGCTCATATAGCAAGGCTTGTGTGTGAAAAATTCCAATTTATTCTACGCAGTAGTTTTTGGTTGGTGCCCTTTTAAATATGGAGAGCGA
>NW_020442463.1:35699-39064 GCF_000699045.2 Agrilus planipennis | reverse complement strand
GGGGTTCAAAGTTAATAAATATGCCAATTTTTATACATTTCTAGGCATGTAAATATTTATATAGTCATTCTTAAACAATATTCAAAGGTAAAACTAATGAAAAATACATAAAAATATTGAGAAAGTTATATAAAACATTATTTAAATAGCTTTATCAATAGGGTAGGTTAGGTTAGGTTATCAGGTTTTGTTCAAGTGACCACTCTCTTTCGATCCCCCGCCTCCACCCGCTTGAAAATACACTTCTCACTATCCAACGCCAAACCATAATGGTGCTTATATAAATAAGTATTAAATAGGAATTGGGAAAACAAAAGAATTCTAAATCATTATCATAAGATTGTCAGTCTTAAGACTGGTTCGCATTTTCCTAAAACTAGAACATCCCACATTCTTAACTATTTGCGAACAGTAATCTAATCTAGATCGACCACTACCCCTCCTAACTCTCGTTTCTGCCTCTAATATGTCTCTGACTAGACCTTCATGTTTGAGAAGTTGTCCTACTAACCTATCTCGCCTATTTCTTATTGACTTCCTTAGAGTCCACTGTTCTCCTATTTTTTTTTAATATCACTTCATTTCTAACCTTATCTATTCACGGTATCCTCATCATTCGCCTGTAACACCACCTTTCCAACGCTTCTAACCTTTTCTTTCCCGCCGCACACACTATCCATGTTTTGCACCCGTACAGCGCCGAGCTCCAAACATACACCTTTAACAACCTTTTTCGAATTTCTAAATTAACCGTTCGCGAGCATAGAAGTAACTTCTTTTTGTTTAAGGTTCTGTTTTATATCTCTGCTGCTCCTTTCGTCCTGACTTATCTGACTTCCTAGAATACTTAAAATCAGCCACTTCTTCCATTGAAGGCGACTCGACCCTGCGCTAATCTCTGCTTTATATCCCTACTACTCCTTCCGTCCTGACTTCTGACTTCCTAGATACTCAAAATTAACTATTTTCTCTAATTTTCGACTCCTATGTTTATATTCGCTTTTTCCCTACTTTTTCTTCCTTTGCATACCGGTATTTTTAATATTTATTAGTATTTTAATATGTTTGGTGATTAATTATTAGACATAGTGAATATTTGAAGTAAAGGAAATGTAGTTACGATTGAGAATAGCTGGTGTTGGAAGATAAACCATGGCTAAATCGTTCTCTAATGTATCATTGTTAAACTCTTCATGCATTGTGAAATTGGAGGTTGGAATGCGTTGTTGGGTAGTTTCATTTTGTCGAATGTTATGCGTTCCCAGTAATACTTCCAACGATATGACTCTGATAAGGAAATGAAGAGAAAAATGCTGCAAAGTGCATTGAACAATGTTGTTAACAATAGAGCAAATGCCTTACCCTTCGTACAAACAATGCGCAGCTGTTAACACGTATCTTTGGGTAATAAGAGATCCTCCACAGATACTTTGGAAATAATCGAAAATAAGGTTCACGGCAACCTAAATAAATAAAAACGTTAGAGTAGCATACCTGCAGTTCACTGCGAATTTGTCCACGCCTGACACCATATGTAACTTTTAACCCTTAAATTTTGTCGCCCAAAACTCCTACAGCCTCCCCCCCTAGAATGTCACACCCCCTAAGTCTCACACCCAAATTTCGAGCCGTCCAAACCAAAATTGGTAAGTTAAAATTTAGGAATGAAAAAAAAAATTTTTGATCAAATATCAAATGAAATACTTTGAATTTTTGTAGCGTTAATTGAATGTATTAGTAAATTAACATTACCTACTTCAGATAATCTCAAATTATTGAGGGTAAATTGTTGCTGCTGTTACCTCCTTGTGGTAGAGTACTAATACATGTATATCCAGGAGTCAGGATTCGATTCCTGGCATAGGAGTGGCAGCAACAACAATATTTCCTCATTAACTTCCGGTAATCTGTAGTGGGTAAGATTAATTAAGAAGTAAATTGACTAATAGATATATCAACTGTATGTTAGTTCTCTAATAATAATAACAGTTAAATTATTGATGTAAGGTTACTACCAGAATAGTGATATGTCCAAATTAATTAATCCCTATTTCAGAAATAATTCTTTACATTATTTTATTTTTATCAGTTAGAAATTGTTCTTTTTATATATTTTTAAACATTCGTTCTGTCAAATTTTTTCTAAATATACATCAAATTACGTAAAAAGCACAATCTGCTGAAGATTTGAGTAAATAAATATTCATACTTGATATGGTAAAGAATATGGTGCAGCTTCGTTCCCTCCCACAATCTTTACGTCATCAGAGAATGCAAACTGATGAAGTTCTGTAGGAATTTCAGACAAATCTCTAGTTACGTAAGCCTGCAAAAACGACAAAAAATTAATTCACAATAAATCTAGTTGTAAGCTAATTTCACAGCTATACCGTAACTAACGAGAATGTTATGAAAATTAAGACAATCTTTTCCATTTCTACTCCCGACAGAAATACTGTACAGAACTTGGTAGAATCGCGCTTTATAAACGAAAGTTTAATGTTTTTTAAATATTTTAGATAAAAATGGTAATTAATGTAGTGAAAATCGACCCTGAAACGAAATCGACTCTATTTAGTGCGCGGCTACCTGGTGAAATTAACAGATGGAACTAAATCGAACCTGTTTTTAGTTCACTATATATATACAAATCTCTACGTAGGTACTTGAAGTTCATGTTATATATACTGGCATGTGTAAAAATTAATATCTGTTCTGTTATTTACGTTTTTATAACATTGTTTTTAGCTTTATTCATTTTTTTGGGTTCCTTATGTATATGTTAAATGTATATATCTTATTGAAGGTTTTGTAGATAAAATAAATAAAGTGTCTGTTTCAGGTTTCCGATATTTATATTTCTTTTTTACCTTCTAAACTGAGAAACATTCTATCTGTTAAGTAACCATTATACATGACTTCTTCTTTAAAACAATTAATAATTTAGTAAGTCTACTATTCCACCCTTCGACAGCATTAGGTACTATACGGTGTCTACTTCCGTGATAATTTTACATTTCAACCGATACAATTAAATTTTAGTCGAGTTTACCTCAGGGTCGATTTTGTCCCAGAATCATTTAAAATCTGGTATTGGCTCTGATTTAATACACTTTATTGTTATTGAAAATTATGTTGCTGGTAATTCCAGTCGGCTTATGCAATTGTTCATTATATATACCTTCAGGATAGGAATTTATCAGTAATTATTATTAAATTAATTAGATATAAACATAATAATTCGATCCTACTCTATGCAGACAACAAACTTTCCTTTACTTTTTATTTGTTTATTTTTTCTTTTTAATAAAAATATCTGTTGAAAGTTAGGTTTTGGTTAGTTTATGTTACCCTTGTTTGAAATA
>NW_020442463.1:0-34194 GCF_000699045.2 Agrilus planipennis | reverse complement strand
AGTCGAGTTTACCTCAGGGTCGATTTTGTCCCAGAATCATTTAAAATCTGGTATTGGCTCTGATTTAATACACTTTATTGTTATTGAAAATTATGTTGCTGGTAATTCCAGTCGGCTTATGCAATTGTTCATTATATATACCTTCAGGATAGGAATTTATCAGTAATTATTATTAAATTAATTAGATATAAACATAATAATTCGATCCTACTCTATGCAGACAACAAACTTTCCTTTACTTTTTATTTGTTTATTTTTTCTTTTTAATAAAAATATCTGTTGAAAGTTAGGTTTTGGTTAGTTTATGTTACCCTTGTTTGAAATATATGCCTATATTGTTCTTATTACAAATAATAATTAATAATAATTGACTTAGGCATGAAGGTCTACTTAGAGACATATTGGAAGCAGAAACAGAAATTAAAAGAGGTACAGTTAGACCTAAATTAGATTACTGTTAGCAAATGGATGTAGGATGTTTTAGTTATATGAATATGCGAAAATTGACTCAGTATAGGAAAGAGTGGAGGCGATGATGATGATGATGACGATGATGAATAATTGACTAATCCAGAGAATTGAAGAGCTGCGCGTGCTCATAACAAGATACTTTTCTATGTTTAGTCAGTCATAATAATGTTGATATTGCGAGACAATTATAAAATATAAGGAATATAACAGAAGGTCTTACGGTCAATGGTTTACGTAAGAATATTTATTGATAAACAGCCGATTTCGTTACTACCAATTAACTTTGTGACTTCATAAAGTTTTGCATTTTTAATTCCTATTCATGATCGATAAAGTATCTAGATCACTGTTATATAATATTCTCCCATTAAAGTTGGTATAGTTTCATAGAAATTGATATAACTTTGTCGAAAATTAGTTCGTATAGATAGACAGACGAAAGTGCCAATCGATACATGTGTCGCATAAGATATGCTATGCTAAATTAACGATACAGATAAACTGATTTTCGTGGAAATGTGAAAAGATATTAGTTATCGTAGCTTATGAGATTGTCTACAAAAATTGTAAGACAAATTCCTTTTTTTCGTAAGACCAGCGGTTGTTAAGAAACTCCGATTCGCGTTTATGTTTATCAAACATTGTTTTTCGTAACGATAAAGACAAACTGATTTTCGCGGAAATCTCGTTTAGTGAAAAAATATTAGTCATCGTAGCTATGAAATTGTCTACAAAAATTGTAAGACAAATTCCTTTTTTTTCGTAAGACCAACGGTTGTTAAGAAACTCCGATTCGCGTTTATGTTTATCAAACATTGTTAACCTACCACATTTCAGTTTATTTCATAAATTATAGTCTGAAATTTTTGGTTTTATTTCAAAAACGATTAATTTTTGTTTGTTAATAATAAACAAAAATTATTACAAAATTGTTAAATATTCGATCATTTGTTGATTCTTCGTATATGTACAACTTTCCTTCTCTTTGTAAACTTTTTTATTTATGCCGAATCTGACCCTTACAAGAGCATTCGCCGTGAACCGTCCCTTTCATTTTCTTCTGGGTAGGCCATCAGTCTGTGGTTGATTACAATCGTGTACAGTTTTCCCTTTCCTATAACAAAACTGAAAGACTTCTTGGACAAATTCTAGAATAGCCAGCAGTTCTGGCGTCACTCTATCAAGACCGGTAAAACGTCCACTTTAAACTTTCCCAACACAACTTTCATTTCTTCCATCTTAATTTCTCGTCAAAACTGTCTTCATTTCATTCAAGTAAGAGGCACATCGCTTCTTGTAACGCCAGGTCAGGGGTATAATCACTACCGACATCGACTTGGTCTTTTGTTCGTGATTTGGAAAATACCCGCAACGGGATCAAGAAGAAATTTCCTTTCTTGACTTTCCCGATGAGTCTTCTCAATGGCCTTCGCTCAAAATGGAGTTCCTGACCGATTTACCTACAAGCCCTGCCATCTATAGGATTTGTGACTAGCAATTCTTGCAGTAGTCGCTTTGAATACGTAAAAATTACATCTCCTGAATTCCTTAGAGGTTTGCTTATATGCCTTGTGCATCATCCTGCACACTGCAATCGGGTGTTCGAAGCTGTTTTCGCCATATTGTCAGCATTTCTGATAGAGGGGAAAGATAAAAGCGTCTTCTCCATTGCAGGTTATTTGCAATCTTGAGAGAGCTGGCGTGTCTATTTAGGTCTTGCCCCACAGGACAGAAGGTAATCATTGAGCGATTCGAAGTCCATGGTTTTCCAAGCTGTGGCCCACTTCCTAGTAGGAATGCGACCCACCCAGGTTACATCTGCAAGCATTAATGTAGGCGTTGTGACCTGGCTTAATAAAGAGCCCCTAACGCTTTGATAAGGCTCTCCATGGCCTTGCTGATAGCACCAAAAGATAAAGTGCCGATTTAGGTCGTTCCTCACCACCACATTAAGGCTTGTGAATCTGGTTATTTTCGGGGCAGCATCGCACCATTTTTCGGATGCTAGTTCCCAGCTGCTCAATGAGCTCCTTGGCCTTCCAACGACTATTGGCATTTAGTTGTAGGAGTTTTACGAATGTACCCTCTCGTTGATATTTCTCCCAACTAGTTTTCTCCGTTTTTCCGTAATCATATCGGTACAACGCATACTATCCACCGATGCTCATTATTAGAGCCACAATTATAGTACTTACTTAATCTGCGAGGTGCAGCAGGTTAGCACTTAAACGGGAACACCTTGGTCGGCAGAAACTTCACTCAGTCCTGACGCGTCTCCTTTAAAGGAGCTTCTGGCTAGAAGATTTCCCAACGAAGACCGTCTCCCGCGTGTTTTTGTGGTATCCTATAAGCCTTCCCTAACGCGCAACACCAACCACAGCTAACCTTTTTCAATTAAGCGTTCCCTCAATAGCTTGGTGACAATGAGATGTATGTTCTTGATTACTAGCGACACTCTTACAGTTTACCCCTTAGCTGCTCCCTTATTACCTAGTGGCCCAAGCTGTTTCATGAAGTGTGTGTACGTCCTTTACTTTTTATTTGTTTATTTTTTCTTTTTAATAAAAATATCTGTTGAAAGTTAGGTTTTGGTTAGTTTATGTTACCCTTGTTTGAAATATATGCCTATATTGTTCTTATTACAAATAATAATTAATAATAATTGACTTAGGCATGAAGGTCTACTTAGAGACATATTGGAAGCAGAAACAGAAATTAAAAGAGGTACAGTTAGACCTAAATTAGATTACTGTTAGCAAATGGATGTAGGATGTTTTAGTTATATGAATATGCGAAAATTGACTCAGTATAGGAAAGAGTGGAGGCGATGATGATGATGATGACGATGATGAATAATTGACTAATCCAGAGAATTGAAGAGCTGCGCGTGCTCATAACAAGATACTTTTCTATGTTTAGTCAGTCATAATAATGTTGATATTGCGAGACAATTATAAAATATAAGGAATATAACAGAAGGTCTTACGGTCAATGGTTTACGTAAGAATATTTATTGATAAACAGCCGATTTCGTTACTACCAATTAACTTTGTGACTTCATAAAGTTTTGCATTTTTAATTCCTATTCATGATCGATAAAGTATCTAGATCACTGTTATATAATATTCTCCCATTAAAGTTGGTATAGTTTCATAGAAATTGATATAACTTTGTCGAAAATTAGTTCGTATAGATAGACAGACGAAAGTGCCAATCGATACATGTGTCGCATAAGATATGCTATGCTAAATTAACGATACAGATAAACTGATTTTCGTGGAAATGTGAAAAGATATTAGTTATCGTAGCTTATGAGATTGTCTACAAAAATTGTAAGACAAATTCCTTTTTTTCGTAAGACCAGCGGTTGTTAAGAAACTCCGATTCGCGTTTATGTTTATCAAACATTGTTTTTCGTAACGATAAAGACAAACTGATTTTCGCGGAAATCTCGTTTAGTGAAAAAATATTAGTCATCGTAGCTATGAAATTGTCTACAAAAATTGTAAGACAAATTCCTTTTTTTTCGTAAGACCAACGGTTGTTAAGAAACTCCGATTCGCGTTTATGTTTATCAAACATTGTTAACCTACCACATTTCAGTTTATTTCATAAATTATAGTCTGAAATTTTTGGTTTTATTTCAAAAACGATTAATTTTTGTTTGTTAATAATAAACAAAAATTATTACAAAATTGTTAAATATTCGATCATTTGTTGATTCTTCGTATATGTACAACTTTCCTTCTCTTTGTAAACTTTTTTATTTATGCCGAATCTGACCCTTACAAGAGCATTCGCCGTGAACCGTCCCTTTCATTTTCTTCTGGGTAGGCCATCAGTCTGTGGTTGATTACAATCGTGTACAGTTTTCCCTTTCCTATAACAAAACTGAAAGACTTCTTGGACAAATTCTAGAATAGCCAGCAGTTCTGGCGTCACTCTATCAAGACCGGTAAAACGTCCACTTTAAACTTTCCCAACACAACTTTCATTTCTTCCATCTTAATTTCTCGTCAAAACTGTCTTCATTTCATTCAAGTAAGAGGCACATCGCTTCTTGTAACGCCAGGTCAGGGGTATAATCACTACCGACATCGACTTGGTCTTTTGTTCGTGATTTGGAAAATACCCGCAACGGGATCAAGAAGAAATTTCCTTTCTTGACTTTCCCGATGAGTCTTCTCAATGGCCTTCGCTCAAAATGGAGTTCCTGACCGATTTACCTACAAGCCCTGCCATCTATAGGATTTGTGACTAGCAATTCTTGCAGTAGTCGCTTTGAATACGTAAAAATTACATCTCCTGAATTCCTTAGAGGTTTGCTTATATGCCTTGTGCATCATCCTGCACACTGCAATCGGGTGTTCGAAGCTGTTTTCGCCATATTGTCAGCATTTCTGATAGAGGGGAAAGATAAAAGCGTCTTCTCCATTGCAGGTTATTTGCAATCTTGAGAGAGCTGGAGTGTCTATTTAGGTCTTGCCCCACAGGACAGAAGGTAATCATTGAGCGATTCGAAGTCCATGGTTTTCCAAGCTGTGGCCCACTTCCTAGTAGGAATGCGACCCACCCAGGTTACATCTGCAAGCATTAATGTAGGCGTTGTGACCTGGCTTAATAAAGAGCCCCTAACGCTTTGATAAGGCTCTCCATGGCCTTGCTGATAGCACCAAAAGATAAAGTGCCGATTTAGGTCGTTCCTCACCACCACATTAAGGCTTGTGAATCTGGTTATTTTCGGGGCAGCATCGCACCATTTTTCGGATGCTAGTTCCCAGCTGCTCAATGAGCTCCTTGGCCTTCCAACGACTATTGGCATTTAGTTGTAGGAGTTTTACGAATGTACCCTCTCGTTGATATTTCTCCCAACTAGTTTTCTCCGTTTTTCCGTAATCATATGGGTACAACGCATACTATCCACCGATGCTCATTATTAGAGCCACAATTATAGTACTTACTTAATCTGCGAGGTGCAGCAGGTTAGCACTTAAACGGGAACACCTTGGTCGGCAGAAACTTCACTCAGTCCTGACGCGTCTCCTTTAAAGGAGCTTCTGGCTAGAAGATTTCCCAACGAAGACCGTCTCCCGCGTGTTTTTGTGGTATCCTATAAGCCTTCCCTAACGCGCAACACCAACCACAGCTAACCTTTTTCAATTAAGCGTTCCCTCAATAGCTTGGTGACAATGAGATGTATGTTCTTGATTACTAGCGACACTCTTACAGTTTACCCCTTAGCTGCTCCCTTATTACCTAGTGGCCCAAGCTGTTTCATGAAGTGTGTGTACGCTCCGTCATGAATGAAGGGCTAGCCAAAGACATATTAGAGGCAGAAACAGAAGTTAAGAGGAGTAGAAGTAGTCCTAAATTAGATTACTCTTCGGAAATAGTTAAGGGTGTGGGATTTTCTAGGTTTAGAGAGATACCTACGTGGAGGTGCGTGCCCAGCCAGCCTTAGGACTGACGATCTTACGATGTCGATGACCTACAACAGAAGGTACAACAATATTATTGTTCTTGGTTGTTTCTGTAACAGGTTGGTGTAACTTCGTTTGGGAGTTTTAATAGTTTTTAGACTGGATTGCAGCAAACAGTGATGATGTTATTTCTTAAACGTTTCTTAAATAACTGAAGTAAATATTGGAAATAGACATCAATGAATTGAATCGACATTTATCTTTCTATATATGTATATGTGTCGAGTTGATAATACCCACGTATGAAGTGGGCGAAACACGTGTTCGCTCAAGTAAAGTTTTTTGTGGTAATTAGGGATGAGTCTTCCTTTTTATTTTTAATTAATATTTACCACAGCCTCCTCTTTCTACTTTTTATTTATGTATAAGTATACATTTCACCACAATAACTTTTTCTAATGTCTGCTTTCCTTCTTTTTTACCATTTCCTCTTCTTTCTTGTCCCATATACAGGGTGTTTTTGAAATAAGTGGCAAGTTTAGAGGATGTCAACTAGATGTAATAGTGAATTCCATTTTGAATAAAGCAGCACGATTAAGAGACAAATAAATGTAAGAAAACCACAAGTTACAATTCGAAACCGGTCCTGGGTCTCAAATGGCAACGTATATCAGTACCTATACATCGAGTTGAGATAAGGACAACGATGGAGAACGTAAACAATACCGCTTGTCGATCGAATAAAGTAGACAGCAACAAAACCATTACTACACATAATGGTTATATACCTATTACAGTATAAAGGAATTAATAACAATATTTGTTCATTCCTGATAGTATGTAGTACTATTTAAAATACACTTCAGCATGTGAGTGTACAAAATACTAACTGATCCTTAAGGTATTGCCAAGGGGCGTTATCTTTCTTACACAGTACAAACACCCACACACATCCTTAAACTACAAAATGATCGAAATCTGAATCCAGTTATAGAATTTTGGTAGACGTCTCGATGCCTGACGGCTACCAAAACGTTTTCTGAATCGAGCAAAAAAGTTCGACAGTCTCATCAATACTGGTTATCATCATTTCGTGATACATTTGTCCTTAAACAACGCCTTATGAAAACAATTTGGCTCCACAGTACTTTGCGTTGTTGCAACCACTGACACAAATCCACTAGCAGCTAAAAATCAGTTCTTGTTAACTTTCCATACTTCTTTTACTTCTACCTTCAATCTCATTTTGTCTTTTATAACTCTTTCTAACTCCCTCTTCTCTTTGTTCTCCTCTAACTCTATTCCAAAGATTATCAGGTTTAGTTTTNACAATTTTCAAGTGTTAAAAAAGAAATATTATAAAGGATTATCTACGAAATAGAGATCAATTAACTTGGGTGAACACTATTCTCGTGCTAACCTTATTATTATTTCAACCATTTAATTACGTCATATTATTTGAGAACTAACATACTATCGATGTTTGATCAAAATTTTGTAATTTATTTCAAAATTTTAACGTTCTAATTTTGAGCGACTGAGAAGGCGAAATTTTGGGAAGACGTTATTGTTTCGGAGGGGTAAAAATTTGGATGTAAGATATAGTGGATGTGATAACCTGGGGGGGAGGGGTAGCTTGACATGTAAGAGTTTTAGGGGATAAACTTTAAGGGAACGGGGTTGAAATTTAAATATGAATGGTGGGCGTGGATAAATTCCCGATAAACTCCTAGATACAATTGTAATGTTTTTATTTATTTAGGTTGCCTTGAACCTTATTTTAGAGTCAGCGAGAAGTTTCTGTGGAGGATCTCTTGTTACCAGAAGATACGTGTTAACAGCTGCACATTGTTTGTACAATGGGTAAGATGTTTGCTCATAAAATCTTAACTGCATTGCTGAATGTACTTTGCTGCATTTACTATTAATTTTTATTAGAGTTGTATCGGTGGAAGTAATACTGGGGGCGCACAATATTTCTCGAATAGAAACTACCCAACAACGCATTCAAACCTCCAATTTCAAAATACATGAAGAGTATAACGATAATACAGTACAGAACGATGTAGCTGTGGTTTATCTTCCAACACCAGCTGTTCTCAATCGTAACTACATTTCCTTTATCTGAAATATTTATTATGTTTAATAATTAATCACTAATGATATTGATCAAAGTCACAATTAATTTGTCGAATTTATTTGGAATTCTTTCAGCTTTCTAATAGCTATTTAATACTTATACAATGGGAATGCTTGAAAAATTATAATGTTTTGGGCCAATTCTACTCCCTACAAACATTTTGATAAATCCCATGATTTGTCTTTGTTCTTTACCAAACGTAATTCAGTTTTTCACAGGGTACGTTCAACTAATTGCACTTCCTAGTGGATCTGACGTTTCGAAAAGTTTCGTGGGATCTCAGGGAACAACAAGTGGTTGGGGTACGACTAGTGATTCTCCTAACGATAGTACTAACGTACTACGGTATGTCAATGTTCCTATTATATCTAACGATGTTTGTCGAAAAGCGTTCGAGGGATTAATTATGGACTCAAATATTTGCTCTGGAGGAGCGGGTGGGAAAGGACACTGCTATGGAGATTCAGGCGGGCCTCTTGTTGTTGACAGAAAATTGGTAAATATACAAATACATATTAAAAGTAGAAAGAGTGGACTGTGGTAAATATTAATTAAAAATTAAAAGGAATACACACCCCTAATTACCACAACAAACTTTATTTGAGCGGACACGTGTTTCGCCCACTTCATACGTGGGCATTATCAACGCGAGACTGCTCAAATAAAATTATTTGTGCTAATTAGGGGTGAGTATTCCTTTTAATTTTTAAATACATATTACATTAAGAATATTACAACAATATATGTATAATTTCGGAGTATTTTTTAGCTATTCTAGTGCCTGTTAAACTATCTATTTTTGGGCTTATGTCAAAAAAAAACATGAAAATTGTTAAACTTTCGTATTCCGGTCTGAAAATCGTAATTTTAACACCAGTATTCGAAAGTATGGAAAAATACACAAAAAAATGTTATTCACAAAAAATCAGAAAAAAAAATGAGGTATTTATTTACTTCAAAACTCATGAATNATCGTAAGTTATGAAATTGTCTACAAAAATTGTAAGACAAATTCCTTTTTTTTCGTAAGACCAACGGTTGTTAAGAAACTCCGATTCGCGTTTATGTTTATCAAACATTGTTAACCTACCACATTTCAGTTTATTTCATAAATTATAGTCTGAAATTTTTGGTTTTATTTCAAAAACGATTAATTTTTGTTTGTTAATAATAAACAAAAATTATTACAAAATTGTTAAATATTCGATCATTTGTTGATTCTTCGTATATGTACAACTTTCCTTCTCTTTGTAAACTTTTTTATTTATGCCGAATCTGACCCTTACAAGAGCATTCGCCGTGAACCGTCCCTTTCATTTTCTTCTGGGTAGGCCATCAGTCTGTGGTTGATTACAATCGTGTACAGTTTTCCCTTTCCTATAACAAAACTGAAAGACTTCTTGGACAAATTCTAGAATAGCCAGCAGTTCTGGCGTCACTCTATCAAGACCGGTAAAACGTCCACTTTAAACTTTCCCAACACAACTTTCATTTCTTCCATCTTAATTTCTCGTCAAAACTGTCTTCATTTCATTCAAGTAAGAGGCACATCGCTTCTTGTAACGCCAGGTCAGGGGTATAATCACTACCGACATCGACTTGGTCTTTTGTTCGTGATTTGGAAAATACCCGCAACGGGATCAAGAAGAAATTTCCTTTCTTGACTTTCCCGATGAGTCTTCTCAATGGCCTTCGCTCAAAATGGAGTTCCTGACCGATTTACCTACAAGCCCTGCCATCTATAGGATTTGTGACTAGCAATTCTTGCAGTAGTCGCTTTGAATACGTAAAAATTACATCTCCTGAATTCCTTAGAGGTTTGCTTATATGCCTTGTGCATCATCCTGCACACTGCAATCGGGTGTTCGAAGCTGTTTTCGCCATATTGTCAGCATTTCTGATAGAGGGGAAAGATAAAAGCGTCTTCTCCATTGCAGGTTATTTGCAATCTTGAGAGAGCTGGAGTGTCTATTTAGGTCTTGCCCCACAGGACAGAAGGTAATCATTGAGCGATTCGAAGTCCATGGTTTTCCAAGCTGTGGCCCACTTCCTAGTAGGAATGCGACCCACCCAGGTTACATCTGCAAGCATTAATGTAGGCGTTGTGACCTGGCTTAATAAAGAGCCCCTAACGCTTTGATAAGGCTCTCCATGGCCTTGCTGATAGCACCAAAAGATAAAGTGCCGATTTAGGTCGTTCCTCACCACCACATTAAGGCTTGTGAATCTGGTTATTTTCGGGGCAGCATCGCACCATTTTTCGGATGCTAGTTCTCAGCTGCTCAATGAGCTCCTTGGCCTTCCAACGACTATTGGCATTTAGTTGTAGGAGTTTTACGAATGTACCCTCTCGTTGATATTTCTCCCAACTAGTTTTCTCCGTTTTTCCGTAATCATATCGGTACAACGCATACTATCCACCGATGCTCATTATTAGAGCCACAATTATAGTACTTACTTAATCTGCGAGGTGCAGCAGGTTAGCACTTAAACGGGAACACCTTGGTCGGCAGAAACTTCACTCAGTCCTGACGCGTCTCCTTTAAAGGAGCTTCTGGCTAGAAGATTTCCCAACGAAGACCGTCTCCCGCGTGTTTTTGTGGTATCCTATAAGCCTTCCCTAACGCGCAACACCAACCACAGCTAACCTTTTTCAATTAAGCGTTCCCTCAATAGCTTGGTGACAATGAGATGTATGTTCTTGATTACTAGCGACACTCTTACAGTTTACCCCTTAGCTGCTCCCTTATTACCTAGTGGCCCAAGCTGTTTCATGAAGTGTGTGTACGCTCCGTCATGAATGAAGGGCTAGCCAAAGACATATTAGAGGCAGAAACAGAAGTTAAGAGGAGTAGAAGTAGTCCTAAATTAGATTACTCTTCGGAAATAGTTAAGGGTGTGGGATTTTCTAGGTTTAGAGAGATACCTACGTGGAGGTGCGTGCCCAGCCAGCCTTAGGACTGACGATCTTACGATGTCGATGACCTACAACAGAAGGTACAACAATATTATTGTTCTTGGTTGTTTCTGTAACAGGTTGGTGTAACTTCGTTTGGGAGTTTTAATAGTTTTTAGACTGGATTGCAGCAAACAGTGATGATGTTATTTCTTAAACGTTTCTTAAATAACTGAAGTAAATATTGGAAATAGACATCAATGAATTGAATCGACATTTATCTTTCTATATATGTATATGTGTCGAGTTGATAATGCCCACGTATGAAGTGGGCGAAACACGTGTTCGCTCAAATAAAGTTTTTTGTGGTAATTAGGGATGAGTCTTCCTTTTTATTTTTAATTAATATTCAACCCCTATGCGTGGAATAAGAATAAAACGGATGGTCTAAAACGTCTTTAAAGCATGCGATACGACGATCTATGACCTTTTCAGAAGCCTATCTCTAACCGTTTCTGAGATGGCGTCCACCAAAGAACTCGAGGTAGCTAGCCCCGTCGTTAACGAAACCTCTAAAGTTGGTCTCCAGAGTAACGGTAAATCGTTCAACCATCTCATTAGACCGTGGATGTAAAGCGTAGTCCACGTCTTTGCAATGTACACTAATTCAATGACCTTCTTGAACAAAGTTCACTCGGCGTACCTGGTTGGAATAGAATTCTATTCGAACTCTATATCAGCTAATCAAGGCACTGACAAGCTTTCTGGAAACGATTTCCTGATTCGGCATTCGATATAGTTTGGGTCATTAGCTACAATCATCCATGATGACTAAGATATATCAGAGTCTGTCATTGGAAATGGCCCTTTCCTCTAAAATGACGATCCTACGTTGTACTGCTGCATTCGTCCAGGAATTCTCGTCGTAGCTCCCCTACTAACGGCGCATGTCGAGGATTTCTTGAAATAGTCTTCCATATCACTTTTACTTTGTAGCCAATAGAATTTCTCGCGTACCTTCTTTATAGTATTCATAACGCCGAAATATCAATGTTTTTCGTCATGGATTGTTACTAAGATTTCTCTGGGCTCTCCTTCATTCTCTTCAAAATTTCATGTTCCAAGGCAAGGGAATTCCACTGGGCCTAATAACTTTTCGTTGTATGGTTTAGGTGGCCCACATCTGCCCAAGATGGTCTTGAGGTTCCAGCTTATTTCCATATCATTCTTGGGTTAATGTCTAATTTGTATTCCTGAAGTCGTTGTAATTATCGTGTAATTTGTCCTTCTGAGTTTTTGAATTGAAGTACTGTTCTCAATCGTAACTACATTTCCTTTATCTGAAATATTTATTATGTTTAATAATTAATCACTAATGATATTGATCAAAGTCACAATTAATTTGTCGAATTTATTTGGAATTCTTTCAGCTTTCTAATAGCTATTTAATACTTATACAATGGGAATGCTTGAAAAATTATAATGTTTTGGGCCAATTCTACTCCCTACAAACATTTTGATAAATCCCATGATTTGTCTTTGTTCTTTACCAAACGTAATTCAGTTTTTCACAGGGTACGTTCAACTAATTGCACTTCCTAGTGGATCTGACGTTTCGAAAAGTTTCGTGGGATCTCAGGGAACAACAAGTGGTTGGGGTACGACTAGTGATTCTCCTAACGATAGTACTAACGTACTACGGTATGTCAATGTTCCTATTATATCTAACGATGTTTGTCGAAAAGCGTTCGAGGGATTAATTATGGACTCAAATATTTGCTCTGGAGGAGCGGGTGNCGGTCACTCCAAAATTTTTTAGACGGTAAAACCTTCACCTCAAATGAGGAGGTCAAAAACCTCCTCGATCAGTTTTTTGCCAGCAAAGACCAAAAATTTTATGAGCGTGGAATTATGCTACTACCAGAAAGATGACAAAAGGTGTTGGACCAGAAGTATTTTTTATTATACGAAAACTGTCTTTCATTTCCACAAAAAAAACGAAATGACTTTCCGAACAACCCTATATATTAGTGTTGCAACAGACCTCTGCTTCCGCTTCCGCAATTACGGAAGTTCCGCATACACCTTCACACCTGCTTCTGCATCTGGTTTCGCATTTTTATAACGAAAGCTTATCGGAACTTAACAAAATCTTATTTCCCATCTTTTTGAAAATTAATATATCGCAACAATAAAACCAGACGTAAAAATTTATAACTTTTATCTGTTGGCTGAACTTGGCTATTTTCAAAACACAGTTTAAATGAAATCGCTCGTTGCAAAGCATTTCTGACACCCTTGCAATGAATCAGAAAATTAAACAGGAACTTATAAAAGTGAGAAATACCGTCAAGCGGAAACTGCAAGCTTTAAAAGAAGGCACTAGAGAGAAAAAATGCAATTAATAAAGGAAATCTAATTTTCTAAGCCTGTAATTAAGCAAGAAATTAAATAAACAAGAAGAGCATGTTGATAGAAGAAATTGAAGTTGTATTGGGAAAGTGTAACGTGGGCGCTTTACAGGTCTGGACAACGTGACGCATAAACTGTCTGATTCCAGAGTTTGTCCAAGAAGTCTTTCTGTTTTACTACACGGAAGGGAAAACTGTACACAATTGCAATCAACCACAGCCTGATGGCATAACTAGAAGAAAACGAAAAGGGCGGTTCACGATAAATGCCCTCGTAAGGATCAGATTCAACGTTAATATGATATAAAGATGCGGAAACCCGTTGGTACTGAATCTGTGTATTGTAATGTGTGACGATACCTTTCGCCTGCGAACACCATCTATTGAAAATAAAAGAAGCAAATGACAGTGAAAAATTCATAATAAAAATGTACTTTAATAACTGGCATACTGTCACAATTTATTAACATGTTATATATACTGGCATGTGTAAAAATTAATATCTGTTCTGTTATTTACGTTTTTATAACATTGTTTTTAGCTTTATTCATTTTTTTGGGTTCCTTATGTATATGTTAAATGTATATATCTTATTGCAGGTTTTGTAGATAAAATAAATAAAGTGTCTGTTTCAGGTTTCCGATATTTATATTTCTTTTTTACCTTCTAAACTGAGAAACATTCTATCTGTTAAGTAACCATTATACATGACTTCTTCTTTAAAACAATTAATAATTTAGTAAGTCTACTATTCCACCCTTCGACAGCATTAGGTACTATACGGTGTCTACTTCCGTGATAATTTTACATTTCAACCGATACAATTAAATTTTAGTCGAGTTTACCTCAGGGTCGATTTTGTCCCAGAATCATTTAAAATCTGGTATTGGCTCTGATTTAATACACTTTATTGTTATTGAAAATTATGTTGCTGGTAATTCCAGTCGGCTTATGCAATTGTTCATTATATATACCTTCAGGATAGGAATTTATCAGTAATTATTATTAAATTAATTAGATATAAACATAATAATTCGATCCTACTCTATGCAGACAACAAACTTTCCTTTACTTTTTATTTGTTTATTTTTTCTTTTTAATAAAAATATCTGTTGAAAGTTAGGTTTTGGTTAGTTTATGTTACCCTTGTTTGAAATATATGCCTATATTGTTCTTATTACAAATAATAATTAATAATAATTGACTTAGGCATGAAGGTCTACTTAGAGACATATTGGAAGCAGAAACAGAAATTAAAAGAGGTACAGTTAGACCTAAATTAGATTACTGTTAGCAAATGGATGTAGGATGTTTTAGTTATATGAATATGCGAAAATTGACTCAGTATAGGAAAGAGTGGAGGCGATGATGATGATGATGACGATGATGAATAATTGACTAATCCAGAGAATTGAAGAGCTGCGCGTGCTCATAACAAGATACTTTTCTATGTTTAGTCAGTCATAATAATGTTGATATTGCGAGACAATTATAAAATATAAGGAATATAACAGAAGGTCTTACGGTCAATGGTTTACGTAAGAATATTTATTGATAAACAGCCGATTTCGTTACTACCAATTAACTTTGTGACTTCATAAAGTTTTGCATTTTTAATTCCTATTCATGATCGATAAAGTATCTAGATCACTGTTATATAATATTCTCCCATTAAAGTTGGTATAGTTTCATAGAAATTGATATAACTTTGTCGAAAATTAGTTCGTATAGATAGACAGACGAAAGTGCCAATCGATACATGTGTCGCATAAGATATGCTATGCTAAATTAACGATACAGATAAACTGATTTTCGTGGAAATGTGAAAAGATATTAGTTATCGTAGCTTATGAGATTGTCTACAAAAATTGTAAGACAAATTCCTTTTTTTCGTAAGACCAGCGGTTGTTAAGAAACTCCGATTCGCGTTTATGTTTATCAAACATTGTTTTTCGTAACGATAAAGACAAACTGATTTTCGCGGAAATCTCGTTTAGTGAAAAAATATTAGTCATCGTAGCTATGAAATTGTCTACAAAAATTGTAAGACAAATTCCTTTTTTTTCGTAAGACCAACGGTTGTTAAGAAACTCCGATTCGCGTTTATGTTTATCAAACATTGTTAACCTACCACATTTCAGTTTATTTCATAAATTATAGTCTGAAATTTTTGGTTTTATTTCAAAAACGATTAATTTTTGTTTGTTAATAATAAACAAAAATTATTACAAAATTGTTAAATATTCGATCATTTGTTGATTCTTCGTATATGTACAACTTTCCTTCTCTTTGTAAACTTTTTTATTTATGCCGAATCTGACCCTTACAAGAGCATTCGCCGTGAACCGTCCCTTTCATTTTCTTCTGGGTAGGCCATCAGTCTGTGGTTGATTACAATCGTGTACAGTTTTCCCTTTCCTATAACAAAACTGAAAGACTTCTTGGACAAATTCTAGAATAGCCAGCAGTTCTGGCGTCACTCTATCAAGACCGGTAAAACGTCCACTTTAAACTTTCCCAACACAACTTTCATTTCTTCCATCTTAATTTCTCGTCAAAACTGTCTTCATTTCATTCAAGTAAGAGGCACATCGCTTCTTGTAACGCCAGGTCAGGGGTATAATCACTACCGACATCGACTTGGTCTTTTGTTCGTGATTTGGAAAATACCCGCAACGGGATCAAGAAGAAATTTCCTTTCTTGACTTTCCCGATGAGTCTTCTCAATGGCCTTCGCTCAAAATGGAGTTCCTGACCGATTTACCTACAAGCCCTGCCATCTATAGGATTTGTGACTAGCAATTCTTGCAGTAGTCGCTTTGAATACGTAAAAATTACATCTCCTGAATTCCTTAGAGGTTTGCTTATATGCCTTGTGCATCATCCTGCACACTGCAATCGGGTGTTCGAAGCTGTTTTCGCCATATTGTCAGCATTTCTGATAGAGGGGAAAGATAAAAGCGTCTTCTCCATTGCAGGTTATTTGCAATCTTGAGAGAGCTGGCGTGTCTATTTAGGTCTTGCCCCACAGGACAGAAGGTAATCATTGAGCGATTCGAAGTCCATGGTTTTCCAAGCTGTGGCCCACTTCCTAGTAGGAATGCGACCCACCCAGGTTACATCTGCAAGCATTAATGTAGGCGTTGTGACCTGGCTTAATAAAGAGCCCCTAACGCTTTGATAAGGCTCTCCATGGCCTTGCTGATAGCACCAAAAGATAAAGTGCCGATTTAGGTCGTTCCTCACCACCACATTAAGGCTTGTGAATCTGGTTATTTTCGGGGCAGCATCGCACCATTTTTCGGATGCTAGTTCCCAGCTGCTCAATGAGCTCCTTGGCCTTCCAACGACTATTGGCATTTAGTTGTAGGAGTTTTACGAATGTACCCTCTCGTTGATATTTCTCCCAACTAGTTTTCTCCGTTTTTCCGTAATCATATCGGTACAACGCATACTATCCACCGATGCTCATTATTAGAGCCACAATTATAGTACTTACTTAATCTGCGAGGTGCAGCAGGTTAGCACTTAAACGGGAACACCTTGGTCGGCAGAAACTTCACTCAGTCCTGACGCGTCTCCTTTAAAGGAGCTTCTGGCTAGAAGATTTCCCAACGAAGACCGTCTCCCGCGTGTTTTTGTGGTATCCTATAAGCCTTCCCTAACGCGCAACACCAACCACAGCTAACCTTTTTCAATTAAGCGTTCCCTCAATAGCTTGGTGACAATGAGATGTATGTTCTTGATTACTAGCGACACTCTTACAGTTTACCCCTTAGCTGCTCCCTTATTACCTAGTGGCCCAAGCTGTTTCATGAAGTGTGTGTACGCTCCGTCATGAATGAAGGGCTAGCCAAAGACATATTAGAGGCAGAAACAGAAGTTAAGAGGAGTAGAAGTAGTCCTAAATTAGATTACTCTTCGGAAATAGTTAAGGGTGTGGGATTTTCTAGGTTTAGAGAGATACCTACGTGGAGGTGCGTGCCCAGCCAGCCTTAGGACTGACGATCTTACGATGTCGATGACCTACAACAGAAGGTACAACAATATTATTGTTCTTGGTTGTTTCTGTAACAGGTTGGTGTAACTTCGTTTGGGAGTTTTAATAGTTTTTAGACTGGATTGCAGCAAACAGTGATGATGTTATTTCTTAAACGTTTCTTAAATAACTGAAGTAAATATTGGAAATAGACATCAATGAATTGAATCGACATTTATCTTTCTATATATGTATATGTGTCGAGTTGATAATACCCACGTATGAAGTGGGCGAAACACGTGTTCGCTCAAGTAAAGTTTTTTGTGGTAATTAGGGATGAGTCTTCCTTTTTATTTTTAATTAATATTTACCACAGCCTCCTCTTTCTACTTTTTATTTATGTATAAGTATACATTTCACCACAATAACTTTTTCTAATGTCTGCTTTCCTTCTTTTTTACCATTTCCTCTTCTTTCTTGTCCCATATACAGGGTGTTTTTGAAATAAGTGGCAAGTTTAGAGGATGTCAACTAGATGTAATA
Organism: Agrilus planipennis; assembly: GCF_000699045.2. Lineage (NCBI taxonomy): Eukaryota > Metazoa > Arthropoda > Insecta > Coleoptera > Buprestidae > Agrilus > Agrilus planipennis. The sequence goes on along the minus strand of NW_020442463.1, from coordinate 16,334 downwards.
GTGAATTCCATTTTGAATAAAGCAGCACGATTAAGAGACAAATAAATGTAAGAAAACCACAAGTTACAATTCGAAACCGGTCCTGGGTCTCAAATGGCAACGTATATCAGTACCTATACATCGAGTTGAGATAAGGACAACGATGGAGAACGTAAACAATACCGCTTGTCGATCGAATAAAGTAGACAGCAACAAAACCATTACTACACATAATGGTTATATACCTATTACAGTATAAAGGAATTAATAACAATATTTGTTCATTCCTGATAGTATGTAGTACTATTTAAAATACACTTCAGCATGTGAGTGTACAAAATACTAACTGATCCTTAAGGTATTGCCAAGGGGCGTTATCTTTCTTACACAGTACAAACACCCACACACATCCTTAAACTACAAAATGATCGAAATCTGAATCCAGTTATAGAATTTTGGTAGACGTCTCGATGCCTGACGGCTACCAAAACGTTTTCTGAATCGAGCAAAAAAGTTCGACAGTCTCATCAATACTGGTTATCATCATTTCGTGATACATTTGTCCTTAAACAACGCCTTATGAAAACAATTTGGCTCCACAGTACTTTGCGTTGTTGCAACCACTGACACAAATCCACTAGCAGCTAAAAATCAGTTCTTGTTAACTTTCCATACTTCTTTTACTTCTACCTTCAATCTCATTTTGTCTTTTATAACTCTTTCTAACTCCCTCTTCTCTTTGTTCTCCTCTAACTCTATTCCAAAGATTATCAGGTTTAGTTTTTTTCCTTCTTTTCTTTTTCAATTTCATTTTCATTCTTCTTATTTTTTTCTTTTGCCCTTTTGTTTCTTTTGTCTCCAACTCCTCTAGTTCTTCACTTTTCTTTTTGAGTTGTTTTGTCCGAGTTTAAGCTATTCCTTACCGCTTTCTTCATTATATTTATCCAAACTTTTTTCTAGTTTTAATATTTTATTGAAGTTGAGGTTTTTTGATGTATCTGTAAAAATTTTTGGTTTGGTAAATAAAGCCCTAAACCTTTCTTATATCGTTTCAAAAAAGTCATTTCTCAAGAGCAATTACTTCTATGGATTTGTTTTGTCGTTCTAATTCGCTTAGACTTAATTGAGCTGCTTTAGCATCATTGACAGCTTTTACGTTTCCAGCTGCTACTCCTGATAAAGCACTGAGCGCTGATAATCCAGCGAATACCTAGTGGTATTAAAGGAAGTCGAGTAATTTTTTCTGATTATAATTCGAGATTATTTTAGTACGGAATGTCATAAATGCATTGAGTGTTTGTATCGTTGCCAAATAAATCCACTTCTTAAGTTTTCATAAAGACAGTCGGTCGCTATTGTAAACGTTTTGATCAATATATATTAGTGTTGCAGCAGACCTCTGGTTCGGCTTCCGCAATTACGGAAGTTTCGCATACATCTTCATATCTGCTTCTGCATCTGGTTCCGCATTTTTATAAGGAAAGCTTATCGGAATTTAACAAAATCTGATTTCTCATCCTTTTGAAAATTAATATACCACAACAATAAAACCAGTAGTAAAAATTAATTACTTTTATCTTTTGGTTGAACTTGGCCATTTTCAAAACACAATTTAAATAGAATCGCTCGTTGCAATGCTGCATGTTGTGGAGGTTCCTTCGCCAGCTTTCAGCGACTTCTTTGTAACATTGTTAACGTATTATTATCAACCGTTTATGTTAATGAAGTATCAGCGTCAATGTAGTGTTATAACCGGCAAAATTTTGTTAAATGCCTAAATCTATTTGGTATGTTCATATTTTCCAGGTTTTATTCTTTTTTTGTTAGTTTCCTATTTTGATTTAGAAACGTCCAGGACTTTCAGTTCTTCCTAACTTATTTCGCCTAATAATTTCATTTCGAAAATACTAATACGCTTATAGTGTCATTTATTTTGTGTAGTGTTTGCTCAGTGGTGTAAATTTTAAGTTCAAAGTGCAATTTTGAAGTCAAAACCAAGATCCATTTGTGATTATCTTTAGTATTAACGATGCAGGTCCTAAATGCAAAATTTGTAACAAAATATTCGCGAAAAGGGCGCCCGACCACAGCATTAAAGAGTCACCTAAAATCATTACACTTTCGCTTTCACATCCACATCCGCCTCTGCGTCCGCAAAAATTTACTGTAGACCAGCAAACTGATGTGGAGCATTTCTGACAACCTTGCAACGAATCAGAAAATTAAACAGGAACTTATAAATGTGACAAATGCCGTCAAGCGGAAACTGCAAGCTTTAAAAGAAAGCCCTAAACATAAAGAAGATATACGCATGCATTGTGGAAATCCTATAGGTACACCTTTAATGCAATTAATAACAGAAATTAAATTTTCTAAGCCTGAAATTAAGCAAGAAATTAAATAAACAAGAAGAGCATGTTGATAGAAGAAATTGAAGTTGTATTGGGAAAGTGTAACGTGGGCGCTTTACAGGTCTGGACAACGTGACGCATAAACTGTCTGATTCCAGAGTTTGTCCAAGAAGTCTTTCTGTTTTACTACACGGAAGGGAAAACTGTACACAATTGTAATCAACCACAGCCTGATGGCATAACTAGAAGAAAACGAAAAGGGCGGTTCACGATAAATGCCCTCGTAAGGATCAGATTCAACGTTAATATGATATAAAGATGCGGAAACCCGTTGGTACTGAATCTGTGTATTGTAATGTGTGACGATACCTTTCGCCTGCGAACACCATCTATTGAAAATAAAAGAAGCAAATGACAGTGAATTAACTGCCATAATGTCACAATTTATTAACAAACGAAAATAGCAACAACAAACAACTTTTCTGCCATACTTTAAACAGCCCTTTTCAAATTAACTAAAATAGAGAAAAGAGAGAGAAAATTAGTAGTAGTAAAAATCAACAAATAACCAATTAATTTTTTAACAATTTTTGTTATTAGATAGGTAGATAGATAGCTTTATTAAAAACATTATGTTTTATATATACAAGGTGCAAAAATATGTTTTATATATACCAAGTACAATTTTTATTATTTTTCTTCTCCTGCTATTTTTCTCTTCCATAAGATTTCTCTCATCCTTTTCATGTTGTTCACTCCTTCCAGTTGAGCTTTCCAGCTTTTTGCAGAACTTCCCGTTTCCCCACATCGCTCAAAAATATGTTCAAGCGTCTCTGGCTCCTTTTTACATAATCTGCATAATTTCTTTTCTTCTTCCTCCCAATACCTTGACGCTCTATTTTCGCTTCCCAATCTGAATCTTGCAGTTAATTGTAGGTGGTTTTTTCTCTTTACTCCTTCATCTTTCAAATAATGAGGTTTTTCTTCTCCTTCTTTCCATATTTGTTATTACAATAAAAGAATTTTAAAGGAGGAAAGTCCTAATAATAAAAATAAATCATATACGAAATAAAATAAAAAGGTGTTAATTCTAATTTTTCAAATAAACGAAGATTGATAATTTGTTTATTCTTCTACCTGAAATGTGATGTCAAGATGAATGCATGGTAAACGTTAATCTTTCAAATTAAGTTTCTCAATAATCACTAGTATTACGAAAAAAAAAAACGAATTTTTATCATGCTCCTAAGCTAGAGTAGCTATTATTTAATCACGGCATTTTCAAAATTAACTGAATAATACGCTGTAAATATTTTGATTAGAAAGTGTGTCAGTTTTTAAGTTATTTGCCGCATTTTCAAATCTTTACTGATACCTTAAGTTTAAAAACTTTTAATGAACGGGTTAGGAAAGATAAATGTCGATTCAATAATTCAATTCTTTAATGTTTATTTGTAATATTTGCTTCAGTGCACAAATCAATCATTTAGGGAATGTTTATGAAATAACAGCATCACTGTGTGCTGCAATCCAGTCTAAAAATGATGTTACCCTTGTAAAGACGCTTGGATCGCCAGCTTCACAGGTATTATAACCTATAAATGAAGATACACCTACCTGTAACAAACACAAAAAAGAACAATAATTATTAGTATTTTAATATGTTTGGTGATTAATTATTAGACATAGTGAATATTTGAAGTAAAGGAAATGTAGTTACGATTGAGAATAGCTGGTGTTGGAAGATAAACCATGGCTAAATCGTTCTCTAATGTATCATTGTTAAACTCTTCATGCATTGTGAAATTGGAGGTTGGAATGCGTTGTTGGGTAGTTTCATTTTGTCGAATGTTATGCNTTATTGACTTGCTCTTACTTCGTCCAAGGAACTCTTCTAGATGGTTGTTTGATGAGCCTTGGTGTTCCATTGTTCATGCAGTCGTAAGTTGAGTTGGTTTTACCAAAGTCTTGTCCCGATAGGGCAAAAACATGTGTAAAATGTCTAAGAAGTTCTTCTAATTGCGTGAGTTGGTGTTTGTTGAGATTATTACTTGGCCGCTTCTCAGTACTGTTAAAGTTGCAGGAAGTGATGTCGGTTTCGTCTCAGGTTTTTCTTTCTAGTTACAGTGGTGGATTTCAGATACTGGTTCAAATACACCTAACTCTGTGCCTTCAATATATAAAGAATTTGCGATAACAACTAAGTAGCTACATCGATGAAAAATATAAGCAGCAACGGTTGTGGAACAACTAATATAGCAATTATCAACAGTTTACTACCATGTTACTATACATAATAATATTTAGACCCCATTGCGATAACAGTTAATTAAATTACTACTTTGTTGACTGCTGACAGTATGCAGTACTATTTAAACTACACTTCGACATGGTATGATGATGATAAGATGGACGATTTTCATTATTGCCCGAGGTTCCTTCTGAATTCGAATCGTTGATGCGTTGAGTAACGGTGTAAGGACCATCCCAGGCTTGTAATTTCGGGCAACGTCCCTTCCGTCTTGATTGATTATATACCCATACTTTGTAGCCCTCATTAAACTCAGCAGAATTGGTTCTCGGCGATCTTATCTGATTTTTGTGCGGCCACTTTCAAATCGCACTTTCGTACGCCCAGCAGCCGTTTTTGAAGTTTGCACACGTATTCGTCCGTAGAAACTAAAGAATCTTGAGAGCGACTAAACATCATGGCCACTGACAGTTTCAGTTCTTTCTCAAATAAAATGCTGGCCGTTGTTCTTCCAGTTGTCTAATGGATGGCGAATCTATAAGCTAAAAAGAATAGCGGTATGTGTTGGCCCCGTCGTTAACGAAACCTCTAAAGTTGGTCTCCAGAGTAACGGTAAATCGTTCAACCATCTCATTAGACCGTGGATGTAAAGCGTAGTCCACGTCTTTGCAATGTACACTAATTCAATGACCTTCTTGAACAAAGTTCACTCGGCGTACCTGGTTGGAATAGAATTCTAGTCGAACTCTATATCAGCTAATCAAGGTACTGACAAGCTTTCTGGAAACGATTTCCTGATTCGGCATTCGATATAGTTTGGGTCATTAGCTACAATCATCCATGATGACTAAGATATATCAGAGTCTGTCATTGGAAATGGCCCTTTCCTCTAAAATGACGATCCTACGTTGTACTGCTGCATTCGTCCAGGAATTCTCGTCGTAGCTCCCCTACTAACGGTGCATGTTGAGCATTTCTTGCAATAGTCTTCCATGTCACTTTTACTTTGTAACCAATAGAATTTCTGACGTACCTTCTTTAGAGTATTCGTAACTCCGAAATGTCAATGTTTTTCGTCATGGATTGTTACTAAGATTTCTCTGGGCTCTCCTTCATTCTCTTCAAAATTTCATGTTCCAAGGCAAGGGAATTCCACTGGGCCTAATAACTTTTCGTTGTATGGTTTAGGTGGCCGACATCTGCCCAAGATGGTCTTGAGGATATCATTCTTGGGTTAATGTTTATCTTGTATTCCTGAAGGCGTTGTAATTATCGTGTAATTTGTCCTTCTGAGTTTTTGAATTGAAGTAAGTAATTCCGTCCGCACAGGTGCTTGAGACAATGTTTGAATGTTTTAAGTACAGCCGGTAGCTCTCGGCGGGTCAAACAATAATTTCGTTCTTGATTTAAGAGTGTTTCACAAAAGTACTCGAAGACCTATCCCTTTCCTTTCTTTTACACATTATTAGGGTCGGCATCAACGATAACGGGTTCGTTGAACTGTGTGTATGTCATGATTGGAACTCCAAAGAGTGTAATCTTCGAATGTCCATTGTAATGAAATTTCCTCTTCTGTAAGTCAGTGTAGTCGTTGGTCTATATCAACAAAGAACGAGAAAACTTCTAAGTTCGGGAGTATCCTTTGTGTGTGGCCAATTCGTACGGCATCCGTTTGTCATGGACGGTCATAATTCTTTCGTTGACATGGTCTAGGTATTTCATTTCTCTTGTACACAGGATACATTTCTTGGCACTTAACCTCATGTTTGCGGCTGTCAATTTCTTGAAAACTTCAGTCACATTTCGAAGGTGGTCGTTGAAGTTTCTTGCTAATCTAAAAATGTCGCTAAATTAACCAAACAGATTTTCCAGATTAGTCCTTATAAAACAGTGTTCATGAGTCTTTCAAATGTAATTAGTTTATTGCATAATCCAAAAGGCATCATGGGATGGTTCAATGTGTAGTTATATTGCGGATGCACATCCACTTGTCAATATCAACTTTTAAAGTAGAGAACCACTTAGCTCCAGCTTGATTGTCTAGTGTGTTACATCGTTCCGCTTCCTGTAGTCCACCTAGAATCTTTTAGAACCAACTTTCTTGCATATCAGCACTACAGGGAAGGCCAAGAACTGTAAGATAGTTTGATCACCACTGGTTTGTGCATGTCATTTATAAGGTTATTGACTTGCTCTTACTTCGTCCAAGGAACTCTTCTAGATGGTTGTTTGATGAGCCTTGGTGTTCCATTGTTCATGCAGTCGTAAGTTGAGTTGGTTTTACCAAAGTCTTGTCCCGATAGGGCAAAAACATGTGTAAAATGTCTAAGAAGTTCTTCTAATTGCGTGAGTTGGTGTTTGTTGAGATTATTACTTGGCCGCTTCTCAGTACTGTTAAAGTTGCAGGAAGTGATGTCGGTTTCGTCTCAGGTTTTTCTTTCTAGTTACAGTGGTGGATTTCAGATACTGGTTCAAATACACCTAACTCTGTGCCTTTGTAGATCTTCTGTTCGAAGTTTTTCAAATTGACTCTCCTAACAGGTATCGATGAAGTTCCACTTCTTACGTCCTACCAATAGTGCTTTCTGTGCCAAGTCTGAATTATCCGACTCGACTACCCCCACCAATCGGCCAATGTCGTCGTTTATTTTCTGACTGTTACAGTACTTTCGGAGTGATTAGGTAGTACTCGATCTTTCTCTAAGTCTTGGGGTTTGACATCACTATCACTTGTCCATTGATACGTATTGTAGAAGTGTTAAGAATCCATGTTCTTGAAGAAGGTTCAATCCAACGATGACATCATCTGCTATGTCGACCATTAATACTAAACTATTTAAGGTCACTTACGGTACCACATCAGGTCGAACGATGGTGTTGGTCCTTAAAAGGAGGCTTTACTTCATTGCCACTCTCAGTTGTAAATGTGCCATTGAGATTCCAATACAGAGTTAATTGTTGTGTGTCTGTTACAGGTTGGTGTAGTTTCGTTTGGGAGTTTTAAAACTTGTGACTCTGGCGATCCAAGCGTCTATTCAAGGGTAACATCATTTCTAAAATGGATTGCAGCAAACAGTGATGTTGTTATTTCTTAAACTATTCAATCAATACTTATCTTTCTATATATGTATATGTATATGTATGTGTATATGTAAACCATGATATATAAGAAATAATACAGTAAAATAGTAGCCCATTAACATAATCACCCGCATTGCAATGCCTATTGCCAACAATTACATGTTGGTAATAATAACTGTATTGCAACCTTAAGTCATTTTTACATTCTTACACCAATAACATAAAGTAAAACAACCCTCAAACTAAAGATCGAGGGAAATACTATTCTAAAATTTTTTATCCAAAAGTTTTAAAACTTGTTTGGTAAAGAATTGCGAAATCTATTAAGTATGCCACCAACTTGTCGTGTCTTTCTCATCTCTTTCTGAGTGCGTCTTCANGCTGAAACTATAGCTACAAGCTATCCAAGGATGGTACTATAGAATGTCACCTCAAGGTAGGCCTAGTGGCGTCATCTCTTGGTTAGGCCGGAAACTTATCAATCCACCCTCGTATAAAGAATTTGCGATAACAACTAAGTAGCTACATCGATGAAAAATATAAGCAGCGACGGTTGTGGAACAACTAATATAGCAATTATCAACAGTTTACTACCATGTTACTATACATAATAATATTTAGACCCCATTGCGATAACAGTTAATTAAATTACTACTTTGTTGACTGCTGACAGTATGCAGTACTATTTAAACTACACTTCGACATGGTATGATGATGATAAGATGGACGATTTTCATTATTGCCCGAGTTTCCTTCTGAATTCGAATCGTTGATGCGTTGAGTAACGGTGTAAGGACCATCCCAGGCTTGTAATTTCGGGCAACGTCCCTTCCGTCTTGATTGATTATATACCCATACTTTGTAGCCCTCATTAAACTCAGCAGAATTGGTTCTCGGCGATCTTATCTGATTTTTGTGCGGCCACTTTCAAATCGCAACTTCGTACGCCCAGCAGCCGTTTTTGAAGTTTGCACACGTATTCGTCCGTAGAAACTAAAGAATCTTGAGAGCGACTAAACATCATGGCCACTGACAGTTTCAGTTCTTTCTCAAATAAAATGCTGGTCGTTGTTCTTCCAGTTGTCTAATGGATGGCGAATCTATAAGCTAAAAAGAATAGCGGTATGTGTTGGCCCCGTCGTTAACGAAACCTCTAAAGTTGGTCTCCAGAGTAACGGTAAATCGTTCAACCATCTCATTAGACCGTGGATGTAAAGCGTAGTCCACGTCTTTGCAATGTACACTAATTCAATGACCTTCTTGAACAAAGTTCACTCGGCGTACCTGGTTGGAATAGAATTCTAGTCGAACTCTATATCAGCTAATCAAGGTACTGACAAGCTTTCTGGAAACGATTTCCTGATTCGGCATTCGATATAGTTTGGGTCATTAGCTACAATCATCCATGATGACTAAGATATATCAGAGTCTGTCATTGGAAATGGCCCTTTCCTCTAAAATGACGATCCTACGTTGTACTGCTGCATTCGTCCAGGAATTCTCGTCGTAGCTCCCCTAATAACGGTGCATGTTGAGCATTTCTTGCAATAGTCTTCCATGTCACTTTTACTTTGTAACCAATAGAATTTCTGACGTACCTTCTTTAGAGTATTCGTAACTCCGAAATGTCAATGTTTTTCGTCATGGATTGTTACTAAGATTTCTCTGGGCTCTCCTTCATTCTCTTCAAAATTTCATGTTCCAAGGCAAGGGAATTCCACTGGGCCTAATAACTTTTCGTTGTATGGTTTAGGTGGCCGACATCTGCCCAAGATGGTCTTGAGGATATCATTCTTGGGTTAATGTTTATCTTGTATTCCTGAAGGCGTTGTAATTATCGTGTAATTTGTCCTTCTGAGTTTTTGAATTGAAGTAAGTAATTCCGTCCGCACAGGTGCTTGAGACAATGTTTGAATGTTTTAAGTACAGCCGGTAGCTCTCGGCGGGTCAAACAATAATTTCGTTCTTGATTTAAGAGTGTTTCACAAAAGTACTCGAAGACCTATCCCTTTCCTTTCTTTTACACATTATTAGGGTCGGCATCAACGATAACGGGTTCGTTGAACTGTGTGTATGTCATGATTGGAACTCCAAAGAGTGTAATCTTCGAATGTCCATTGTAATGAAATTTCCTCTTCTGTAAGTCAGTGTAGTCGTTGGTCTATATCAACAAAGAACGAGAAAACTTCTAAGTTCGGGAGTATCCTTTGTGTGTGGCCAATTCGTACGGCATCCGTTTGTCATGGACGGTCATAATTCTTTCGTTGACATGGTCTAGGTATTTCATTTCTCTTGTACACAGGATACATTTCTTGGCACTTAACCTCATGTTTGCGGCTGTCAATTTCTTGAAAACTTCAGTCACATTTCGAAGGTGGTCGTTGAAGTTTCTTGCTAATCTAAAAATGTCGCTAAATTAACCAAACAGATTTTCCAGATTAGTCCTTATAAAACAGTGTTCATGAGTCTTTCAAATGTAATTAGTTTATTGCATAATCCAAAAGGCATCATGGGATGGTTCAATGTGTAGTTATATTGCGGATGCACATCCACTTGTCAATATCAACTTTTAAAGTAGAGAACCACTTAGCTCCAGCTTGATTGTCTAGTGTGTTACATCGTTCCGCTTCCTGTAGTTCACCTAGAATCTCTTAGAACCATCTTTCTTGCATATCAGCACTACAGGGAAGGCCAAGAACTGTAAAATAGTTTGATCACCACTGGTTTGNTTTGATTTAGAAACGTCCAGGACTTTCAGTTCTTCCTAACTTATTTCGCCTAATAATTTCATTTCGAAAATACTAATACGCTTATAGTGTCATTTATTTTGTGTAGTGTTTGCTCAGTGGTGTAAATTTTAAGTTCAAAGTGCAATTTTGAAGTCAAAACCAATATCCATTTGTGATTATCTTTAGTATTAACGATGCAGGTCCTAAATGCAAAATTTGTAACAAAATATTCGCGAAAAGGGCGCCCGACCACAGCATTAAAGAGTCACCTAAAATCATTACACTTTCGCTTTCACATCCACATCCGCCTCTGCGTCCGCAAAAATTTACTGTAGACCAGCAAACTGATGTGGAGCATTTCTGACAACCTTGCAACGAATCAGAAAATTAAACAGGAACTTATAAATGTGACAAATGCCGTCAAGCGGAAACTGCAAGCTTTAAAAGAAAGCCCTAAACATAAAGAAGATATACGCATGCATTGTGGAAATCCTATAGGTACACCTTTAATGCAATTAATAACAGAAATTAAATTTTCTAAGCCTGAAATTAAGCAAGAAATTAAATAAACAAGAAGAGCATGTTGATAGAAGAAATTGAAGTTGTATNGGGCATCCTCGAGATCCCTTACTTTAAAATTTTCAAATTACTACAACTGAAAAAAATTGCAACACTATCATTTTCTGTAGTAGTTATGTTTTTTTACTTTTTAACTTAAAATTTCGTATTTCATAAAATATATATAATTCGATTCAAAATAACAAAGTTGGAATTAACTTCCGACATAAACTGGAAGTGGCCGAAATTTGAAAATATTTCAAATATTTTAACTAAAAGGGCATCCTCGAGATCCCTTACTTTAAAATTTTCAAATCTCTAACATGCGCAGTTTCTCTAAAATGCTAACGTGCCACTCAGTTTGAAAAACCCTGTGTGTATTTACCAATTTTCCATTGACGACAAGAGGTCCGCCTGAATCTCCATAGCAAAGTCCTTTCTTACCCGTTCCTCCTGAACAAATAACTGAGTCTGTGATGTACTCAGCGAACGTAATATTACAAACATCGTTTGCTATAATAGAAACATTCACATATCGCAACACGTTACTGACAGCGGTAGCATTATCAGAATCGTATCCCCAACCACTTGCTATAGCTTCGTATCCCACAAAACTATTCGAAGCGTCAGCTCTACTGGGCAGTGCAATCGGGCGAACGTACTCTGTGCAAAATAGAATTAAAAAGACTCAAAGTCAAATCACCGGATTTAAATATCATTTAAACATACACCTTAACAACCTTTTTCGAAATTCTAAATTGACCGTTCGCGAGTATAGAAGTGACATCTTTTTATTAAAGGCGACACGACCTTGCGCTATCCTCTGATTTATATTTCTACTACTCCTTCCGTCCTGACTTATCTGACTTCTTAGATATCTAAAATTAGCCACTTCTTCTAATTTTTCGTCTCCTATCTTTGAATTCGCTCTCTCCCTACTTTTTCTTCCATTGCATACCAGTATTTTAGTTTTACTTTTACTTATTTTCATACAGAACTGATTTCATTAAATTAAATCTAAGCATAGTAATTTTTTGGCCCTGTATATCTATCCCTATCTCGGATTTAAATAGTATAATTATTTTATCCTGTCCATCAGGTGACCTGATGGAGAACGTCTCATGGATGTAGATCATTTATCCAAGACCTTAAGTTTCGTTTCACTGAATCTTCTCTGTGTGGTTACAATAAAGGTAAACAAAGTGCATTCTTATTTGACTTAAACCAAAAATGATGGAACGAATAAAATAATACTACTGTAGGTATGTCAACACGGAGCTGAACATGTCGAAGCCATTTCTATTTCACTTCTCCAAGCATTACCATTGTGGCGATATTATCTTTGATTATATTTTGATTTAATTTTGTATATTTCTGTGTTCGTGTAATGTTAAATTTTATGTTGATGTATATATGTTTAGTTGTGTAAATAATCCTTTCGAATACACTCAGATAAATTTGTCAATTATGGCTACTCGTAAATATGCACATCCTTACAACACCATTCCTACTTTTTGTTCTATTGTTACTGTTCTATACTCCAAAGCAATTTCTTTTGTTCACATTTCTATACTTAACTAAAAACCTGTGCTTTCCAATAATCCCTAATAACATATAAGTTTCAGTTGCTAACCGCATGACGTTAATATTCTTTTTACTTCTAATTACATGTTTGTTATGGGTTATTGTGGTACTTTTGGGTCTATGACCATTCGCTGTTTTTGTAAGTCAAATTATTCCAGATTTCACTACCTTCTGGTTGGCTCCCTACCTAAGTTTAATCGCTTCTAGATCCTCCCTTATTTTTCTTTCTAACAATTGACTCCTCCTTTTCAGACTTCCTAATACTTTATCATTAAACTACAGTTAGTTTCTCTACTGTTCTGCGACAAGAGACTTGAGGAGAAATCAACCTGTCAACCTGAGCGACTATTTTATTTATCGTATTAAAAACATTTTTATATTTAATTGTATGTTTTATTAAATAACACTTCTTACTATCCAATGCCAAATTATTATGTAAGTATTAAATAGGTATTGGCAAAACAAAACAATTCTAAATCATCATCATAAAGTTGTCAGTCCTAAGACTGGTTGGGCACGCACCACCACTCTTTCCTATCCTTAGCTAATCTTCGGATTCTCCTAAAACTAGAACATCCCTCATCTTTAACTATTTGCTGACAGTAATCTAATCTAGATCTACCTCTACCCCTCCTAACTCCTACTTCTGCCTCTACGATGTCTCTGGTTAGACCGTAATGTTTAAGAAGATGTCCTACCAACGTATCTTGCCTATTTCTTATTGACTTCCATAGAGTCCTCTGTTCTCCTATTCTTTCGTATACCTCTTCATTTCTAACCTTTTCTATTCACGGTATCCTATTCATTCGTCTGTGACACCACATTTCGAACGCTTCTAACCTTTTCTTCTTTTCCTCTTTCTTTCCGCAGCGACCACCGTCCATGTTTCACACCCGTACAGCGCCGCCTTCCAAACATACACCTTTAACAATCTTTTTCGAATTTCTAAATTAACCGTTCGCGAGCATAGAAGTGACTTCTTTTTATTGACGGCGACTCGACCCTGAGCTATCCTCTGCTTTATATCCCTACTACTCCTTCTGTCCTGACTTATCTGACTGCCTAGATACCTAAAATTAGCTATTTGTTCTAATTTTTTGTCTCCTACCTTTATATTCGCTCTTTTCCTACTTTTTCTTCCTCTGCATGCTAGAACTTTTGTTTTGCTTTTAATTCTGAATAAACAAGACNAAAAGTTGCTAATTCTAATTTTTCAAATAAACGAAGATTGATAATTTGTTTATTGCTCTACCTGAAATGTGATGTCAAAAACAATGCATGATAAACGTTAATCTTTTTAAATTAAGTTTCTCAATAATCATTAGTATTACGAAAAAACGAATTTGTATCACGTTTTTTTGTAGACCATTTCCTAAGCTACAATAGCTATTATTTAATCGATTTCCCCGAAAATCAATTTATCGTTATCTTGGATTTAGCGGAGCATCTTAGGCGGCACGTGTATCGATTGACACTTTCGTCTGTCTATCTATACAATTCGACAGGGCTATATCAATTTCGATGAAACTTTCCAGACCTTAATAGGAAGATGTTTTGTAAAAGTAATCTAGGCAACTTTTTAAAATTGTTGGTAGCTTTATTTATCATAAACAATTAGGAAATAGATTTACTGTGATCAATCTAGCTTTGATCTGCTTAGTGATTATGAATAAAATTGAATTAAATAAAAGTCGCAAGGTCACAATTTTATATAATATACTTGATGGAATCTGGAAAAAAAAAGCCGCCGGAAAAAAAGCCCCGGAAAAAAAATTATCAAAAATTTATTCTAAATGTTATCGTATGATTCAAAAAATCAACACTTCAAGTTATTGTCTTCTTTGATGATGATAACGTTGAATAGACAGCATGAATTCTAGTTTAATTTGTTTTATTTTTGCTAATATATGTACCTAACGATAATAATATGTCAGGGGTATTAATTACCTCAAAGAATATCAATACTTTACAAACAAAAGGTTGTTTTCTACTAATATTGCAATTTAAAACAACAAATGATAACGTTGTAGCTAATGATCTACTCCATCTATTCTTATTTCTAATAAATTGTATTACGAAGATTTTGAAAGAAATAATCCATTTCCTTTTTTGCAATAATTACACATATAGGTTTTTTTTATTTAATATTTCAGGAGATCTATCTAACTATCATTTTAAATAGTTTGTTTTTGTTGATTATAGCAACTAAATGTTCCTTATAATACGCTTACGAAATATGTTTAAAGCAGCATTAATTATTATTACGTACATATATTTATTTAAAAGATTCAAAACTATATCGTTAATCATATTGACGTAGTTTAAACTTTATCAACACAGGTACTTTAAAAATTCCCTTATAAAATGTGAATCTATTAAGAACTGTACAGTATCTCTATCACGAGCAGAAATGAAAGAAATTGTCTTAATTTTCTTTACATTTTCTTTAGTTACAGTAAAGCAATGATACAACATTAATTAAGATCAATTATGAAGTAATTTTTTGTGATTTTTACAGGTTCGCGTAACTGGTGATTTGTTTAAGATTCCAACAGGACTCCATCAGTTTGCATCCTCTGATGATGTAAGGATTGTGGGAGGGAATGAAGCTGCACCAAATTCTTTACCATATCAAGTATGAATATTTATTTATCAATTTATATCTTTAACTTGATGGTTAATTATTAGACACAGTAAATATTTGAAGTAAAAAAAAATGTAGTTACGATTGAGAATAGCTGGTGTTGGAAGATAAACCATGGCTAAATCGTTCTCTAATGTATCATTGTTAAACTCTTCATGCATTGTGAAATTGGAGGTTGGAATGCGTTGTTGGGTAGTTTCATTTTGTCGAATGTTATGCTTCCCCAGTAATACTTCCAACGATATGACTCTGATAAGGAAATGAAGAGAAAAATGCTGCAAAGTGCATTGAACAATGTTGTTAACAATAGAGCAAATGCCTTACCCTTCGTACAAACAATGCGCAGCTGTTAACACGTATCTTTGGGTAATAAGAGATCCTCCACAGATACTTTGGAAATAATCGAAAATAAGGTTCACGGCAACCTAAATAAATAAAAACGTTAGAGTAGCATACCTGCAGTTCACTGCGAATTTGCCCACGCCTGACACCATATGTAACTTTTAACCCTTAAATTTTGTCGCCCAAAACTCCTACAGCCTCCCCCCCTAGAATGTCACACCCCCTAAGTCTCACACCCAAATTTCGAGCCGTCCAAACCAAAATTGGTAAGTTAAAATTTAGGAATGAAAAAAAAAATTTTTGATCAAATATCAAATGAAATACTTTGAATTTTTGTAGCGTTAATTGAATGTATTAGTAAATTAACATTACCTACTTCAGATAATCTCAAATTATTGAGGGTAAATTGTTGCTGCTGTTACCTCCTTGTGGTAGAGTACTAATACATGTATATCCAGGAGTCAGGATTCGATTCCTGGCATAGGAGTGGCAGCAACAACAATATTTCCTCATTAACTTCCGGTAATCTGTAGTGGGTAAGATTAATTAAGAAGTAAATTGACTAATAGATATATCAACTGTATGTTAGTTCTCTAATAATAATAACAGTTAAATTATTGATGTAAGGTTACTACGAGAATAGTGATATGTCCAAATTAATTAATCCCTATTTCAGAAATAATTCTTTACATTATTTTATTTTTATCAGTTAGAAATTGTTCTTTTTATATATTTTTAAACATTCGTTCTGTCAAATTTTTTCTAAATATACATCAAATTACGTAAAAAGCACAATCTGCTGAAGATTTGAGTAA
>NW_020442462.1:2084803-2086806 GCF_000699045.2 Agrilus planipennis | reverse complement strand
GATTTAAACCATATAGGTATTGATTGTATAAGCTGATATTCACAACTGATCGATACAACACCATAATCATCATTACCTGATGAGACTGCTGTTTGGATAATAAAATTTCTTGAAAATTGGTACGTAGATTATGAAACTATTATTATTTGGAACTGTATAATGAACCAAATAAAGCCCTAAAAACATTCTTAAGGGATTTTTCTTACCTTCTATCCCTACAACTCCTAATGTGTCCAAAAAGTAACCAATGACATCTCACAAACTCATTCTTCAATAATCCACTTCACATTCTGGTTGTTGTTAATCTTATCCTTATCCAGGGAGGAAACCACTTCATGACTCTTCTTTGAAGCTAAATAGAGACCAAAAAAATAACAGCTTTTCTTGAAAACAATAAATGTTTATGTTTCATGTGTAGATCATTTCGTTAAACTACAACCATAGATATACAAAGGGTAACCATCCTATAATAACCACAGATAACCATAAAACTGTGGACGCATAGATAATTGTGAAGGAAAAACAATATCTAATTTTCCATAGAAACAAATACCAGAAATAGAAATTGTCATTTTAGTTTAAGTAACCTCTTCGGGAAAAAGGAAAAATATATTATTCCCAAGTAAATTTCATTACCTACTGTGAGTTTTGCTTTTTATTGAAAATGTTATTATTAATTATATTCTATATAATATTTAGGGTTAATCTGTATAATTTTTACTAAATGGAATCTCACCATATTTGTTATGTAATGCACTTTTTCTTTGCAGTTTTACGTATCCTTAAATTTATTAAAATGTCCTTGTCACCTTTTCTTCGTTCCCCTTTCACGGATTTAACTCCTTATATGTTCACACATCAGTGGTATGGTCGCTGTGCTAATTTTGAAATGAAAGTAATAAATTGTTTAGAAGCGTATGGTCTAGACAAGGGTCGCATAAAGTGTAAAGACCTCATCAGTGACTTCCAAGAATGTGTTGGGAGACACAAAGAGAAAGCACGTAATCTGGAAATGATAAGGGAAAGAATTCGACAGTATAAAGCTGGTGAACGTACAGCTGAAAATAAATATCAAAAGATACCCCCTAGGCCTGATAGTTTCTAGAAAAATCAACATTAAAGTAGGTGATTCTATTATTATATTCAGTGCAGAAGTTGCAGTATATGATTTGTAATTTATTATCAAATAATTTTACTTAACTGCAAATTGAATTCTTGATTACTAAATTTTTAGTTTCTGGTTGGTTCTAATAAACTACGCCTTTATTTATTAATGGTTTATTTTGTATAAAATCCAACATATTCAGAAGTATAAAGAAAGTGCAGTTTGTATTAAAGTGCTGTTTATAACAACGTTGATGCTAATATAAAATGCTGCAGTACAGTTAGTAATTCTGACAAAACAATAGGTTCATAAAGTAAGACTAAATATACCTGTTCAACATTTTTCAAGCATTCACAATCAACGGCAAGATTTAGGAGAAACTATTTTATTAAATTTAAAAACCTAAAACGTTTTATTTTATGATTTTATACATTAAGAATTAGATATATCTTTGTAGTTTTTTCCAGTTGATATAATTATCAAAAATTTCAAATTATTGGAATTTTAATAATTAATCCAGAGAGAGAGATGTCTCACAGAAATAACTTTCTTTGTTTTTCAAAGTTTAAAAATAATTATTTTATGGAAATATTATCATTTTATAGGCCGTGTATGATTTAAAAAATAAATTAACTATTGTTCTTTCCTCATTAATTTTTTTTTAAGTTATATAGAATGTCTTCTAATTGTTTTATCTATATATTGCTTACGTTAATATAATTGAGATATTTAACAAAATTATTTACTGTTCAATTTTGAAAAAGGAAGAGTACAGTAAGTACTTTTTTGAATCCAATTGTTTTCAAAATTTCTAGCAGTATACAAAGGTTTTTGTTTGTAATGTAATGTCTCCGTATAAAAAACTATCAATAATTGAGGAATTTTAAAAATTGCTCTA
>NW_020442462.1:2049656-2084592 GCF_000699045.2 Agrilus planipennis | reverse complement strand
TAGTACTATGTTTTTCTCCGTTAGGAAGACCAAAAAAAAAAAAACGACTCAATTTCCACTGTAAACAACTTTTTTCACTGAACAGGAAAAACTTCAAGGAACATTGTTTACAAATGCTCTAAGGTCGTACCTGTGTATGAGTGGGTTGACCACGATCCCGACTCGGTATGTCTCTCGCTTGAAGGACGTGCACGGTCATCTTACGCATGGGGGCGTCGGAATAAATATATTTACATTTTTTATGATAAAGTTATTCTTACATGTTAAAATGTAAATTATAAATTATAATTGATACAAATTTCTAAGGATAAATGAAAATAGTTTGTATGGTATACATTACTTTTGAGTGTGATATCTTCTCAACAACAAAATTTGTTGGGGATAAAGTATATTTTGATATTTATGTTTAATATATAAATCACATTGGTAATACAATTTATATAGATATTATTAAGTGGCAAAAAATATCGTTAACATTTTTTTTTGCAGATTTTCGGACAAACCACATCAAATTCATAGTTAGTTTGTGTTTTTTTTGTTGTAATAAACACTTAACAAGTATTATAGATTTGTATAATGCCCAACATTGTTATTTACATACAGTAGCAGGTATAAATTGTGCCATTTTCAATTAATCAAATTCTTTAGTATCACAAAACTTCCTTGACAAACATTATATACGAGTTTGGCTGCTATTTTATATACTAAACTTGTAATTACTTTTTAGTAACCTGTTCTTTAATTTTCTCATAAACGCTGCATATCTAAATGTTTCTTAAAAAGTATATATATATACACATATGGTGTTAAAAGCCTGATAAATATTTAATTCAGAAACTGATTTCAAATTAAATAAATTTTTAAATTCAGCCAAACTTAATTTCAGTTTGAAAAGAATTTTTTATTAAGGAAGTATGTAAATAAACATAACAGCCACGTCTTTATCTTTAATGTGGCCTTATCAGAAAATACTTAATATTTATATTACAAAAAACTACAGTATGTAAACGATATTTTGTATAAAAATCCAGTAAAATTCCCTTTTTATTATTGATGAAACAAAAAGAAGCACTTCTATAATTATTTCTTAAATGTATATTCAACACCTTTAAATGTCTAGATCAAGAATGATTTTACGAAGGACTAATATACATATTTAATAAAATAATTAAAGTTTGCACAACTCATTTTTGCAAGCAAGTGTCACAAGTTTGATTTTGTATTTGGTATTTCAAGTTGTCCAAAATAAGTCAAAGCTTTTAAAACCATATCAGGGGTAATATTATACAGTGGATGAGTTTCAGCTAGTTCATTTTCTGAGGATCCTACAATATTTGCTTCCCTTTTTGAATGTTGGGCAACTGAAAGACCACTTAAGGTATAACAGGTGTGATAAATATCTCTCGGTTTTCCAGGTTTATCCAAAAGACCACCCCCACTATGCTGACAACATACCAATATGTATCTCTGTAAAGCTTCTTCACTTAACAGGAGACATGAATGATACACATTATTTTTATTGATTAAAACGTTCACTAATGAGAATATTGCTCCTTGCCAAAAAGAGTAACAGCCATCAACCAATTTATTTGTTCTCCCTTGAAATCCTCCTTCTAATTTCATTTGCTTATTTACTAGCCACCTCAAAAGTGCCGATGAATCACAAAGGCAGCCTTTATTTAGTAATATTAGACTTGCTATACCACAAAATGTATATCCACCATGTGCTTCAGTTCCAGGATATCCAGAAAAACCACCTTCATATGTCTGACAACTTACAATCCAATTTGCAGTCTTTTCAAATAATTCCTTGGTATGGATATTTGTCAGTGTTGCTACAGAAATTGCACAATAAGCACCTCTCACATCTACTTCTCCATTTCTATGCATCCTAAAGGAACCATCAGGTGATTTCAAGTCCCAAATAAACTTTTGCAAAGCTTCACGATCAATGGCATCATATGCTTTTTGGCTTCCTATTATACACAAGCTGTTTACAGCAGCATATGTTGTAGCAAGATGAGAATATTGACCTGGTCCTCCTCCAAAACCACCATCAGGTTGTTGACATTTTTTTAGGAATTCAATCACAGCATCTTTGATATCTTCAGGCAACTTAATATTCAAAAGACTTAGTGCATGTAATATCCAATAACACATCCAAGTTCGACTAGCATCTAAGCATTCATATGTTCCAGGTAAATTTGATAAACTGGTTATTAAAAATTTTGCATGTTCCCATTTTAATAATTTAGGTAAACTTTTGTCTAATTCATAACGTAAACTAAAATCTCTGTATATACTAAATATATGCTCTTCTACTTTCATCTGCTCTTGAGAGGTTATTGAAGAGACTCCTTCATCATTAAATTTTTGTCTTCGCAAGAAGTTTACAAAAGTTGAGGCATCCATTTTCTTTTAGAAAACATTAAGCCTTACCTAACAGTGATAATTGAGAGGTTATATTTTTTACTTTTTACATACTGTTTGTCCTGTTAACTCTAGTTTTTAGATTTCTTTTAGTATTTAAATTTTTAATTCACAGATTTGAGGTTATCTTATCGTTTGACAGTTTTTGAAGCATTTCATACCATCGACCATCACACCATAGATGCTCTACACACTAATAAATCGAAGGGCATTTCGTACTTTATAACAAATATGAGCAATATATTATACAGTCAATTAAGCATATATGTAACTGTAACTCTGATGCTAGGAAATACCGATTTTGTATTTTACTGTCCATAATCTTCAAGCAACTTATAAATTTGCAGTAAACTCTCTGGTTTTAGGCGGGTAAATTTGTTTCCTTACTTATGCAACCATTTAATCTTTAACAGTATCGATTATTTTGCGCAAATGCGTCATCATCTTCATCGTCGACCTTGAAGCACTAATGTACATTCGACAAATAAAACAAAACACCACTTCATACAATCGTCTAAAATGAAAATTCTACGGTACGTAATCCCGCAATTTCACAGATAAAAAATGGTCCCGGTGTAATTTGGTAATATATAAAATAGATACAAATAAAACTAGGAAACGAATATAATAATAAAATTTTGAAATAATACTTTTAGAATAACACTTCATTTTTTGACTGAAATCGATGCCCCTTTCTGTTTCATTTTTATAGTTAAGTACAAATGTTTTATCATTTATATTATTATTTAAGAATATCTTAAAAATCGTTTCAAGGGTATTTTAAAGATCGCAAGTTTGATTACAAATTAAGACACTTTAGAGGAAATAAGCATCCGATTAAACGGTGCACATTTGACGTTATTTTACGCTTACACATAAGTATATGAAAGATCCACTTTTTATTTATGTTTCCATCATGTTTATGAATGTATAAGTACGTGCCATCGACATATCTGTTCCTGTTGGAACTCTTTCATATCCATCCAGTGGGCAAGTTCCTCAGCACCGCTCGAGTTTAAACCCAAACTAAACCAACCTACCATCTCTTTCTTTTTTGTCACCCCCTTTCTGTTATAAACTGATACCATTAAGGTAACGTCTGCTAGTTGGAACAGAGCTACCTATAAAGGGGCAACAAGATTGACTCACGATCAAGAAAGAGATTATTAAATGGAGTCATCGAGTTTTAATGTTTATACTTCTTTAAATAATTATTGTAAATAATAGAAAGTTTCATTACTTTTTAATAAAAAGTTTATGTCTACTTTTCGGGAATATTTCTATAAAGATAATGTTACTGTTTCGATTTTCTCCATATTGTAGAGCAAAATAAAGACGGCAATAGGGAATGGTGTAAACGCTTTATCAAGGTAAAATACGTTTTTAAGGTAATCGTTCTAATTAGGACAGCCTAAACGTTTCTCCAAAACATTATATTAATGTGTTAATTAGCTTTGGAGTGATAAAGTTCCAAATTAAGCCCAAATATTAGCTTATGAAGCCTGATCTTCTTGACCTTAATATTTTAAAAGAGTTGGTTGACTTACCTGAAAGATGAAAGTTTCCTTAAAGAGTGGATTTGGCTGCCCCCTCCTGACTGTCGTTTTGCTGTATCCCAATTGTTGGCCAGTACTACTAACCAGGTGAAGTTTAACGTAAGTATCAGGAGCTCTATTTAAGGCCAAGTTTCTAAAATAAGAAAAAATTTAATGTTTTGAAGTATTTTAAAAAGAAATGGTAAGCAATTTATTAAATGCATTTTTTCTAATTTAAAAAACGTCATATAAAAAAACGTTTAAATTCCTTAAACAGTGAATATCGAAAGCAAGCATTAAGCAACTTGTAATACGTTTTTCTTTGCACTTCCTCTGCACCTACCTGAAATGTGATCCCTTAACAATTTCCACACTTAGACGTCCGGTAGTTGCGTTATAAGAAAGTCCCAAAAGTAATTCTGGAACGCCACCGTGTTGCATAGAATGAGTCGAGCCAGTGCTGTCTGATCTAGAAAGACTCATCATGTCCGTAGTGCATCCGTTTAACTGAAAATAAGACAATTTTATAAAGGCTACCGGGGATATGTTCAGGAAAAACAAAAAAGGGAAAAATTCTTGTATTATATAGTGTCAAAAAAAATCTAAGTGCGAAATATGGCTTTGTAGATCTATTTCTGCGTACTCAAAAAAAGCACGAACTGCCTCCTCCCCACAAAAAAAAAGCCAGTCGTTCATGTTTCAGTTTTTATCGTTTTACAATGTCATTTTTATCGTATCATCGTTCAAAGACGATGCAAGGAAAATATTTTCCTTTGTTACAATGTTCTCTACGTCTAGAAAATTTTCCAAACAAGTCGTTTTGTTATCGACATCGGAATGAACCAACGTCAAAAGGCATTTCAATTTTACTTTGTTTTTTTCAATCGTTTGTAAGTATAAAGAGGATTTAAAATTATTCCTGCTTGGCATGACTTCTCGACATTATTTTCTTAAAGCATCTTTCTTCGGGTATTTTCAATAATGAGAAAATGGAATATAAACTGTTTTTTAGTAAATAGTACTTCTAAGAAATGCCACCCTAGTTATAACATTTCAGAGAAATTTCCTCAGTTTAAAAGGAGATATGAAATAAAACGTTTTGATTCAGACAGAAAATTACATAAAAAAAACACGTTATTTCGCAAATTGATCTCTAAAATTAAGTTTAACTAGTGTAACTAAAAAATTTTTATTATTGAAGGTTTGAAGGAAACTTTCGATTTACTGAGGTATGAAATTGGAGAGAGAAAAAAATGAGAAAAAAAATTATTGCTATTATCACACCTTCGCCAGGAATAGAACTCGGGCCCCTGGCTCACGCTTAGTGGTAAGAGTACATGTTCATAAAGCCAAGAGCCCGGATTTGATTCCCGACGTAGGTCTGACAGCAGCAACAAATTTTTTCCCATTAACTTGAGGTAATCTGTTGTAGTGTGAAGAAATGAAGTTGATTTCATATTAATTTTAATAAATTAGGAATTTTTTATAAAAATTTCGATCTAACGTACTTACCGCTAAATTGGCTCTTGGTTCTAGGTTCAACCAGAGGTTGTTTTCGAACTCGAGGTTAATGTTAGCGAAACTAACTATAGCTTCCCCGATAAGACGTTCTCTTCTCATACGTTCACAGCCATATAGTCTAAGTCGCAGACCCATGGAGTTGACGTCTTCGGGATTAACGCGGTGCAGTAAGAAACTCTCGAGATATTGTGGATTTTCGCCAGAACGGATTTTCGTTTTGTGTTTTTGCTTCTTGCTAGGAAGCAAAATTAGACGCACCTGTGAAAATCAAACAAACCAGTCCAACGTCAAATTATTTGTTAGTATCTACCAATTCTTTTAGAGAATCAAAAAAAATGCAAGGACAGGGCTTTTGTGAATAACACAATAATGAAACATTAATTAAATTGGTAGTTAAACAAAGAACTTTAATAAGTTAATTAAATATGGTTACGTAACAACTGTTTGCCCAAAGATATTTAATCTGCAAAAGTGATCGAAGATTAGAAACCAACAGATTAATTTAGAAACGTGCTGCGGATTTTACTTGATTTCCTTTGAGCAACAAATGCTTGAAACCAAAATTCCTATGCCTTTATTATATTTGGTTCCCCCCCTTGCGCCTCCACCCCTCTGAATCTAGTAATCTATAGGACCATCCCTAACCCTACACTCATCCTACCCCCCACCCCCCACCCCCCGACCAATCGACGGTCCCTTCAACTAGTAATTTAGGCATTTAGCGAATTTTTTTAAATTGTATTGAAGGTATATGGTGATGTTCATAATAATTAAAATATGTATGTACAGTACAACTTGAACTTTAATAACATCAAGTATAACGACAACTCCGATGTAACCACAGTTTTTAATGGGCCTGTCGGCACCCCAGTAGACCGTAGACAAAATGGTTTCCCATCCCCAATTGCTTTTGTTCTTTTATCCTGTGGATGGCATGGTTACAGCAAATGCTTTTCCGAAATTACCTAGTTTGTTTTGTAAATTCGTACGTATATTCTACTCTACTTAAAAGTAAAAAAGGTAAAGGTCTAGATGATGGTACCCACCCCCGAAGGGGGTGGAGGTGGGGGGATCGAAATAGCAGGTCTCCCCCACCACTGTAACATAAAAAGTTCGTGGCGGTCTCACCCCCATAAAAAGTTATGGGGGTTCAAAGTTAATAAATATGTCAATTTTTATACATTTCTAGGCATGTAAATATTTATATAGTCATTCTCAAACAATATTCGAAGGTAAAACTAATGAAAAATACATAAAAATATCGAGAAAGTTATATAAAACGTTATTTAAATATCTTTATTAATAGGTTAGGTTAGGTCAGGTTAGGTTATCGGGTTTTGTTCAAGTAACCACCCCCTTTCGATCCCCCCACCTCCACTCGCTTGAAAATAATTATTTTATTTGAATTATAGTGTATGAAAATTGTGAAAATAATCAACTTTCAACCCCCATAACTTTTTATGGGCGTGAGACCGCCTCAATTTTTTTATGGAGTTTTACTGAGATGACCACCCTCTTTCGATCCCCCCACCCCAACCCCCTTCGGGGGTGGGGGCCATCATATAACCCTCATAACTTTTTATGGGGGTGAGACCGCCACGAACTTTTTATGGTGCAGTGGTGGCGGAGACCTCCTCTTTCGACCGCCCCCCCCCCACCCTCATTGGGCCATCATCTAGACCTTTATCGTAAAAAATATAGGGAAGTTAGGGGAGCATGATGATTTCCTTTTTTTAAAAATTATGTTACAGTTAGGAAGACCAAAAAAAAAAAAACGACTCAATTTCCACTGTAAACAACTTTTTTCACTGAACAGGAAAAACTTCAAGGAACATTGTTTACAAATGCTCTAAGGTCGTACCTGTGTATGAGTGGGTTGACCACGATCCCGACTCGGTATGTCTCTCGCTTGAAGGACGTGCACGGTCATCTTACGCATGGGGGCGTCGTATTGTAAAGCTATTTCGAGTTGACCACATCTGCTTATCTGAAACGTTTGCGGTTCTAGTCGATCCGACTCTAAGTTTGATAACAAATCTCCGCTTTCCAGATCGGCCTCGCTCGGGTTCATCACCAGGATGCACTGCTTTTGATGGATAAATAAAAAAACGTTGCGATCGACAATAAGCAATAATATTAAAACTAACTTAAGTTAGATTCTTGACCGTTACTATCAAATTATGTAGTTTTTTCCAGGGCGACGGTCATATAATTACACAACTACCTATATGTTTTTTGTAACGTTTCGGTTTATTCAATCATCTTCAGACTTTTCAGGTGCTACTGCTTGTACACAGATGTTAACTTATTTTTAAACATTCTATCATGTTTAACAACTGCATAATTGTAAAGCACGATAGAATGTTGAAAATTAAGTTAATCTCTGTATACATTGAGTAACACCCAAAAGTCTGAAGATAGTTGAATAAACCGAAAAGTTACAAAAAAAATATAGCTATGTAATTATTTAGCCGCCACCCCAGAAAAAAACTACATAATTAAAACCAACTCATTGTCAGTAATCTTGATAATTTGATGAAATAATTCGTTGAAATAGTAATAATTAATCGGTGAACAATTATAGTGAAAAGAAACCATTTTATTGATTTCAGTAGCTGTGACCTTGTGACCCAAACCTGAATCATTTGAATAGGTTGAATTCTTTTATTAAATTTATACATCTAATAAATAAATTTTCTTTTTCAATTTTATGGATTCAAAAATAATCTTTTCAGTTTTCAGAAAGTACATATTCAATAAAGTATTTTTAAACAACTTATTAATTTTTGAAGATTTTTTTTGTGAACATTAATTTTATCAACCATTAATATTTTTTATTTGAACTTTTTCTTAACAGATACCCTTATGTGTGTTGTTGAGAAAGTAATGGAAAATGTTGCAGAAAAACAATGAGTAATTGTAATAAAAACTTACATCTTCACTGTCATGGATATTTATTTTCGCGCTTTTACAGTTTGTCTGTTGTTCTTGTTGATATTCCAAATTTTGATTGTCTATTTTCGATTCCGAAAATTCGAACGGTCTGAAAACAACAAGAGGAACCACAATAACAACAAAACAATCAGTTGAAAATGAAGAGTATATAGGTATATACCTGTTGTTAATTTCACTTAAAAATTACGTAAAAGACAAGATTGATAAATATCTTACAGATATCTAATAATATCTTAGATAATTATCAAATTTAGTCTTGTGAAATAACAATAGATTATCATCAACTACAATTGTGGATTGCGATTTCGAACTTGTACATTTATAAATTCGTAATTACTATAAGGTAAAAATTAGTTATTATCAAGATACCCTTCCATGAAGAAGGTACAAAACAAATGAAATAGATATCATTCAGGATTTCAAGAGTTCATCAGTTAAGGTGTTAATTTAACCCCCTTATCATTGAAACCAACTGGACGGAGAAAGGAAGACTATCATACCGTGTAATCCTCATGAGGCTGTGGGATTCGATAGCGGAGCTTAGAGGCACGTACGGACAAACTACTTTTATTATACAATATACCGGGCGGCCTAAAAAGTACGCAATGTCGACGCGCTGATGAAATCCAAAAAGATCGAAATCGCGATCCGCGTCTGGCAGTTTCGACAGAATACAGACCACTTCGAATTATTTTATTCGATTATGGTAACGTGCCTACCACGTTGAGGTGAGCTACGCCGGGATTCGTTTCAGCAAGCAGATATCCATATATTTAAATGGACCTTGTTGGAGCATACGTAATCCTAAAATGTAGCATCGTACTACAGATGGCGTTTACCGCGCCATTTGTTGTATTTTCTAAACCGCGATAATGTTAATTAGTCAAACACCTGTTTTATATCCCCCCAAAGTCGGCACTACTTATATGGATAAGATGGGCTACCAACAGCTGGCGCTGCTAGTACAGATCCTTTCGATTTCAATAATTTTATCCTTAATGATAAAAAATCGATCTTCGGATGCGTGCTGAGAGAAGGTACCTAAATTATTAATATGTTAGAAAAGTCGGTTTTAATAGGTATTAAAAATCCTTTAGGCGCCCGGGGCGAGCATACCCTTCGCCTACCCCCCCCACACACATCCTGCTGTTACCTACTAAGGGAATTGATTTTTTTTGGTTTGTTGCTGTTTCTCATATTCAAATAATTAAAAATGTAACCAGCCACGATATATTTGTTTGTATTAACGGTCAAAACACATTCATAAGAGATCCAAGTAAATCTATTTGTACTTCTCTGGAGAGGCCTGTGTTACAACATTTTTATTTCAGTATAAAAATGACCGAAAACATTGCAAAAACAAGTGGAATAAACACCAATCACTTCGCTTACCTTATGCTATCGTTCATCTGTTCGCTGACAACAGTTTTACTGAAAGCCGAAATGGTATTGGTGTTAGTACTATGTTTTTCTCCAACTGAACTAGTCGTCGAACTGCAACAAGAACTGTTGCTGGTAATGCCAGCTTTGCCTTTCTCGGCTAAAGATAAATCCTGAGCTGATCTTGGTGGGTAATAGACATCTTTAGGATTAGTCGAAGCCGTCGATGAGCATGGTTTTTGCTGTTGAGCTTCATTTGATCCACCCACTTCGGATTCTGAACTAGAGTCTCCCACGTCAAAGGAAAATGTCTTTACTGAAATGGACAGAGAGAGAATCCCTATTGAATGGATTTAATGTAGAAATCCTGATTGTAAAGGTTGCTACATTATCCAGAGCAGTGATTCTCAAAGTGGAGATTACGAGCCACAAGAACGTCGTCGTTGAGACAAATATTTGGGGTGTCACAGAAAAATTGATTATAGACCAGTGGAAACAAACCAAAGCCAAAAAATTCATTTTAAAATTTGCTTATACAAATTTAAATACATCCTCCTTATTAAGGAGGGGAAGCTCTATGACACTTTCAAGTGCAAAACGGGGGGATTGTGGGCTTAAAAGTTTGAGAAACACTGATCTAGAGGAATGATGTATGATGATTTTTATTAAAACAATTTTTTACTTGTAAGTATTGCCTCTGATATAGCAGTATTAGCATCTAGCAAGGAGGACCTAAAGATAGCTTCAAATAAAATGGAAGCGGTACTGACAGATCAGTACTGTATGAAAATAAATAAAAGTAAAACTAAAATACTGGTATGCAAGGGAAGAAAAGGTAGGGAAAGAGCGAATATAAAGGTAGGAGATGAAAAATTAGAAGAAGTGGCTGATTTTAGATAGTAGGGATATAAAACAGAGGATAGCGCAGGGTCGTGTAGCCTTTAATAAAAAGAAGTCACTTCTATGCTCGCGTTTATGTTTATGTCTATGTATGGAGCACGGCGTTGTACGGGTGCGAAACATAGACAGTGGGAGCGGCGGAAAAGAAAAGGTTACAAGCGTTCGAAATGTGGTGTTATACGCGGATGATGAGGATATCGTGGGTAGAAAAGGTTAGAAATGAAGAGGTATTGGAAAGAAAAGGAGAACAGAGGACTCTATGGAAGACAATAAAAAATAGGCGAGATAGATTGGTAGGACACCTTTTCAGGCATGAAGGTCTAGTCAGAGACATATTAGAGGCAGAAACAGGAGTTAGAAGGGGTAGAGGAGACCTAGATTAGATTACTGTTCGCAAATATTTAAGGATGTGGGCTGTTCTAGTTTTAGGGAAATGCGAAGTTTGGCTCAGGATAGAAAAGTACGTGTCCAACCAGTCTTAGGACTGATGACCTTATTGTCTCAAAGAAAGAAATAAAAAATTTGTCGACAATTTTTTTTCCTAAAAATAGGAGGAAGTATGAAACTGAGGATCTAATCGTTTATTTAAGAACTTTTTTGCACTCATTATTTCAGCCCAGCAATCATGAACAATTAATTAATGTATCTACGAAAGTTACAGAATTGAGTTAATATTGTTAATTGTTACATTTGGAAACATTTAACTGAAAATTCCAATCAAACCCTTTTTTGTCATGTATGAATCTCTATAACAGCTTTACTACTTTAGTGACAAATAGAAGCAGAAACAGAAGTTAAGAGGAGTAGAGGAAGACCTGAATAAGATTACTGTTCACAAGTAGTTAAGAATACGGGAAGTTCTAGTTTTAGCGAAATGCGAAGTTCAGGATAGGAAGAAGTAGAAGTGCGTGTGATGATGAAATAATATGTTAGTTATAACTAAGATTGTAGTTTTGCCTAGACAAAACTAGAATTGATCAAAAAAGATTGGTAAAATTACTTTTTCCTAGACAAATAACTTTGTAAAGTAACGAAAGTCAGGTAACTTCTTTGTAGAGAATATATTTCTTTACAAAATTAACCTTTGGAAAAATAGTATGAAATTAACGTTAGGTTAGACTAGATTGAATGACTAAGGCGTGAAATTTGAATTGGAAGAAAAATATATTTCTCAAAAATTCTTATAGGTATTTCTACACATTTTTTTCCAACCTCTACAATTGTTAAATAATTAAATTAGTAATATTGACGTAAGTAACTCTTTTTGGAGGCATCAGTTCTATACATATAAAAATTAGCAAAAGAAAATTTTCTTTAGATAATGGAAAACGAGAAACATATTGATGTCTGTATAAATAGGCATTTTCCTATGTTTTAGTAAAAAACAAAAACGAAAAGGATAGATAGTTTATTTCCTTTCGGTAGGTAATTTTTTTAACTTAATAATTTTAATTACACAGATAAACTACGAAAACGAAATGTTACCGAAAAATGGTAGACCTTATTAAAGGTAAACTATGGTTTTTCGATATTTTGTTTTCAATCTGGTTCACAACTGTTTTGATCAATAATGGACACGGAATTTTCCAACAAAACCCCTTTGATTGTTCACAATAGACATTATTGAACTACTACTAATTTTTACCAAGTAATTACATAATAATTAATAGTATAAACGACAATCTACTTATTCCATTACAAATTAGTCGTAAAAGGACGGTGGAACAGATTAAAAATTAATCATTACATACAGCCGCGTTGGCGTGGAAGATAAATTCATTTACTGGCTTTCAGGAAATAACGCCTGTTTAGTATAACATAAATGTTTCGTGACCGCCACTATCTAGAAGAAAACGTATAGAAAGGAACGCAATGATTGTATGGTAGTGCATGTGTGTGTGTGTGTGTGTGTGTGTGTATGTGGTTTCCTTTTTAGGTACAATAGCTTCCACGCACACCTCAAATAGTGACCTAGTTTAACAATCTACCAACCGACCTATACTAATCCAGGAAGTAGAGGTAGTTTAAAATGTCCTGGGTCGCGAAATGCGCGGGGGGGAAACAAAAATATTGACTCGACTGTTAGGGGAACATACCCATACTATGTGACCAATTTTATACAATTTTTACTCCCTTCCACATTGGTGATCACCCACAGTATATGCCAAGATCCCCCTCCCCCCTCTAGTTTTCACGTTGTATTTCATAAATATGGTTTTAAATATTTTTTTGCGAACACAATGTTTTGAATATAGCTTTAATAAACGTGATATTTCCCTAGAAGAAGACTACGTGACAAAAAGCTAAGTCTCCCCCCACCCCTGTGACCAAGCGTGATATTTTTAAAGACCACCTCCGCCCCTGATGGGTCATGTGGTATGACTAAAGCAGTTTGACAGCCAAAAATTTTACTGAGAAGTAGAAATCAATGAACAGACGAAGCTTCTCCGCTGCACAACTCAAGGTCATGACCCATGAGATTCTAAACCACCTTTACCTAATATAATTATAGGTTTTGTTTTATTATTAACTTGCTATAGTATCCAATCGCACTTTGTTATCGACTACATGTAGAGTACAAGGTTAGCACAAAGCACAAGGAGCAGGACTATCAGACAGGAACAAAAAAAAAAGAAAAACTAAATTAGGTGTAATCCTATTTAAAGTCTCTTTGGTACAATGACTGTGAAACGTATATTTAGCAATTCGTTTTATCGAAATAGATTTTACAGGCAATAGTTCGATTTTGTGAAAATGGTACTTAATCTAATAGTTATTATCAAGAATGGGTTCTAAAAGCTTTTTGTTTAACAATAAAATTAACATTTTATTCTATACTGATAATATAGATATTACCGGATCAAATATAGTTAACATTTCTACAATTGTCATTAAGTTTCTATTAATTAAAACCTTCTTGTAGAAAACTATAACTTTAATTTTCGAACACATTGGATTTACCCTAAGTTAAAAAATTGACCTTGTGAGTAAGAATGATATTTATCAACTCTGTAGCTCTTGCAACGTTAAATACATGGACCAAAAAGGAAGAACCATTAAAACAATTATTCCAGAACACATCTAATCATCAATTAAAACTGAGGACAATAAAACTGCCTTTTTGGAACATTTTCTTCCATCAACAAACATTTTTTAAATATTGCGAAACTAAAATTTTGCCCATCAAAATTTCAAAACCATGTTTGTTGTAGAATTTAGAAATCAAAAATATGTTGATACATTCGTACACTTATGTGTATAAAACAAATATAGCTTACTTAGTTTTTGCTTGGATCGTGGTAGAATGGAACTAGGCAAAGATGTCGAAGATGCAGGCCTGGACGAAACGGGGGGACAAATGTCGTTGCAACACGACATTCCTCCCACATTGTTGAACCACCATCGTTTGTTTATATACAACAAAAACACCAGCATAAGACTTCCAAAGCCTGCCACTACTCCAAATAGCGCAGTTCCTGAAAAGAACAAATTTCCATAAGTACATACATGAATTTACAAAAAGGTATATGTATGCTTAGTACTACTGGCTCAATTGTAACAAATCAGGTGCTCACTCCCCTCTCCATAGATGTACATACATGTGTGTTAACTTTTAGTTCAAATGGGCTTTATTTAAAATGGAGTTACGTACGGGGTGCGGATGCCCTACATTGAATTATCTCAACACCATTTTTAATATATCGGGTTGTTCGGAAAGTCATTTCGTTTATTCCCGACAGAGGATTAAATTGTATTCTTTTGCACCCAACTTCACATTTAAGCCGTATAATCTTTATATGCTTTGAGAGCTCATATAGCAAGGCTTGTGTGTGAAAAATTCCAATTAATTCTACGCAGTAGTTTTTGGTTGGTGCCCTTTTAAATATGGAGAGCGATAAGCAGCATTTCCGACATATCTTACTGTTTTACTACAGAAAGGGTAAAAATGCTGTTCAAGCCAGAATGAAATTGACTGATGTGTATGGAGAAGGTGTGTTGACAGTACGCCAGTGCTAAAACTGGTTCGCTAAATTTCGATCCGGCAATTTTGATCAGAAAAGGTCAGAACTAATCAACAGGAAAGGTGTAGTGTTTCACCAAGACAACGCGAGACCTCACACAAGTTTGGTCACTCGCCAAAAGCTTTTACAGCTTGAATGGGATACAATGCTACACCCACCATATTCTCCAGACCTGGCACCATCGGATTATTATTTGTTCCGGTCACTCCAAAATTTTTTAGACGGTAAAACCTTCACCTCAAATGAGGAGGTCAAAAACCTCCTCGATCAGTTTTTTTGCCAGCAAAGACCAAAAATTTTATGAGCGTGGAATTATGCTACTACCAGAAAGTTGGCAAAAGGTGTTGGACCAGAACGGTCAATATATAATTTAATAAAGTATTTGTTTATTATACGAAAACTGGCTTTAATTTCCACAAAAAAAAAACGAAATGACTTTCCGAACAACCCTACATATTTGCCTACAAGGGGGATAGTGCACGGAAAGATTATTGGAATAAATCATTCTTCAATAATCACAAAAAAAATAACGAGAATGTTTTTTAGAAAGTTAATGAAAAAGGAAAATTTACCTAAACATTAAAGCGATATTTACAATACATCCCTCTAGCTCGTTGCTTCGTAAGCGAAAATAGTAAAAGTTACAATTTGGACTCGAATTTGTAAAAATAAAATCCCAGCATAAATAAATTTACTAGGTATTTTAGTTGATATTATAAACTAAATTGTAATAACTAAAAAACCAGAAATAATTTTTAAGAAAACATGTCAAAATAGAGATTATTACAAGTTACTTAATAAATTCTACGATTTCTACAGCAAATTCAGTCATTTACAACCGAAAATTGCAATTTTTGCAATATCATAAAAATTTAGTTTTCTCCGTGTTGGGTGATGAATTTCGGGGAAGTCCATTTAGGTCTGGGCAAGGGGATTCCTTTTATAGTTTGT
Organism: Agrilus planipennis; assembly: GCF_000699045.2. Lineage (NCBI taxonomy): Eukaryota > Metazoa > Arthropoda > Insecta > Coleoptera > Buprestidae > Agrilus > Agrilus planipennis. Next base: position 2,068,898 of record NW_020442462.1, on the reverse strand, counting down.
GTAGAACATTTTAAAAATGGTAAAGGTAAAAGTAGACTTTAAATTCCTACAGATGTAACACGACAATATGCTCCCGATGGAAGAAAATCGAGAGATAGAGGAACTTAGGAAGGTGGACGACCTACTTTCGATTCCAACAAATTTTGACGTGGGCGCGACCACTTGTTGGTCTTTACGGCCATCACCCCTTAGTTCCACTTACACATCACTTTCATTCCGCCGATTTTCATAATACAATTCTTAGTTGTTCCCACTCAATCGAATCTAGACTTGATTTACTCAAGTAGATTTTCACGTCAATTAACCAGAAAGTTATTTAAAACGAAAAAAAGAACGATAAAGTCCATTGTGTTATGATGCCGTCAACCCCTCAGACGGCCACCCACGCGAATTGGTCTCACCCTCTCCCACCACCGGCGCAGGAGGTGAGATATTGATTTCTCTCCACGATTCTAAGCCAGAAGTTCATTGAACACTAGAATCTAGGATATACTCGTGACCTAGAGGCAAAATTTGACTTTGGCAAACACATACTTACTTACTTATTTGTACCAAACAATCGTATATCGATAATGAATACACGGGTGCATACACTTCCGGTAATAATGCAAAGACGAAAGGGGTGGTTATGCGATGCGAAGCATATTTATGAATGGACGCCCACAGATTTGATGCAACAGCAAGGTTCGTAACGAAAACGACGAGATGTAATGTGTAAATGTGTATATGAAAGGTATACCTGTGTAGCGATCTGTACATATTCTAAATATTTGAATTTTATTTTCTAAAATGTATTTTATTTCTAAATCTTTACTTTCAACTTTAATTTCGAACTCTTGAGCATGCTTCATTACCTGGAGCCCCTATACCTTCATGTACCCTGTCTTGTAATTACTAACAACCTGGTTTCCCTCGTAATAACATTCCATTCTGTTTACTTCTGAGAACTTTTAACGTCAGTGCTTCTACTTTCTGTCTTTCTTATAAACTACCCTTTTCCTTGTCTATCTTCAACAACTATTAACTATAAATACCCTTACTTTCAATTTCAAAAATTCCTGCCCGACTCCTGTCCATTACCCCAGATCTCCCCGATGATTTCATCTACCACCTTAATTCCCTACCCAACTCCATCAGATAACCACAAAACCAACCCAACTAAACACAAACACACACACAAAAGTAACACTCACAAAAAATCACAAATCAGATAACAAAACTACACATATGGCTGAAGAGGACCAACTTTACTGGTCCTAGAACGGCCTGAGGTAGAGGGTTAGTTGGTAGGCGCTCCTTCAGAGTGAATCCAACACTACCCTGTCGTACGGACGGCAGGGTGTCTTTTGAAGATTTCCCCTCTTCCCCGAAAACAAAAAAAAAATTTCAAAAATTAGTTCTTCAGAGTTCTTCTAGTTCTTTTCTCCCAGCTATTTCGTAAGTTTACCATATATTGTTATTATCGTTATTGTTTTGTGATTGTATTGTTCTTGTTGTTGTGTTTATTAAAAATCTTAAAGACCAATTCTATGTTAGTGTTTTCTTTTAAATCATCGCGCCATATTTGTGCAATACCAAAAACTACCGAAAACACTACACCTGTATATATATAACGAAGGAAAGAGGTTTTCGTAGAAACGTCGATTATACACAGGATGCAAAATATTAATTTAGACGAAAACGACAACTGACGCCAGACTTAATGATAAACATTGCCATTTTTTAAGTATTATGATAACAATATTAAAATTTATAAGGACATCGCACCATCATGGGATTTAATTGAAATATTTTCGTCTAAAATACTAAAAAAAAAAAAAATAAATTACAAAATGCTATCTCATTTTCTATTTTAAATGTCTTTTTCTAAGAAATGGACTGACTGTATTGAGATAGCTTCTAAACCTGCTTTCTATTATATATAGAGATGTGCAAAATGGTTTTTTAAAGTACTTAAATACAAAATGCAAATACTTTTTTAATTTGTTATTTCAAATGTAAAATACAAGATAGATTTCTCTTATGTAATTTAAATGCTAAATACAAAATACGTATTTTCAAAATACTTTTTTCAAATAAATGCTTTTTTGTAGTAGGTACCTATTTAATTTTCTACTTTTACTTAAGTATAAAATATTTTTTAAGAAAACCTTGCAGACATTTGCTCATTTTTTAAATATTGCAGTTTATTCTAGGCTAATAGTGGTCTTTGCACTATATCACCACCACTATATATACCACCACCCATTGAGTACGATTTATATCAGATTGAGATACAGTTTTTCTATTTTTATGTTATAGTTTCTTTAGTTCAGCAACAAATAATTCTTCTGTATGCTTTCTTATTTACCTTTGTCACCCGTTTTAATTGGAAAAAAGATACTGATGCCAAAATAATTTGTTTAGCGTGAAAGATCAGAGTCAAAATAGGGTTGCAAATAATTTTATTGATGTAGAATCAACATCAATCATTTTATATCAAAATACTTACAACCCTATTATGTTTCTTATCTTTTACACACTTTAATAAGAAAAAGGAATGGAATCCATATTTTCTTTAGCTTTGGGTTCATCTAATAAGTGAAGTTTTTCGAATCGTTTTCTCAGAATTTTGGATTATATGCTTTTATTAGCACACCACAATATCTTGTAGTTTTCAGTTTTACACAGCTGGCATATATCAATTCGATATTGTTTTGCGGGCTCTTTTGCCGTAATTCATAGAATTTCGTAGTCTTTAAAAGCTAAGTGGTGATTTGGCAGGTGCTGATATCAGTTTGGAACTTTAAAATTCCATGGACCATGGCACTGAACCCGGAAAACAATATCGATCCAATATTTTAGATTATCCATTTTCAAGTTTAGAATTTTTTTGGCTCTCTTAAGTTAAATAATTAGAAGACATTCATAGAATGTCTCTTTGTCTCCTTTTTAAGCTTCTAACACCTTCAATGGCCAATGTGAGCAACTTTAATTCACTATTTTATATAGTTTGATCTATGATACTAGCAAAAGTTCATTTTGCATTTTACAAATAGAAAATACGTTTGGAAAAGTACTTTAAATAAAATACAAATGATTAAAACATTCAAACTCACCACTAACGAAACCAATTTCAGAAACTGCTGTCATTTTGATGGTCCGTTTTTCTTTTTTTGCATGCTATCGCAAGAAGTGTTTAACGAGGAACAATGCATACACTGATAAGTAATAGCTGACAAATCACACTGAGTAGAACACTTTTTTTAAAATTTTTCGTTTATGTTCATTTTAAAACACAATTACAACTACTATCAGGTTTGGTATCAAACGAATTAAATAGACAGATAGGTACAAAACGTCCTTGACCTAAGTTCGCAACGGGGGGACAAGAGTAGCCCAGCTTCAAAAATTTTTATTTTATCAACACTAAAACTTCGTACACCACCATCGTCCACATTCGTATTTGTACACTGTCGTTGCCTGCGTACGGTGCGCTAGTCTTTAAAGAATAATAAAAAATTGAAAATCGGCGAGAAAGGGCGCTTGCGTCCCGTTATCCTTAGATACAGGCCCGTCTCAACGACAAACGTCCTTGGTGTCCTTGGAAAAGATAATTTGGGTCGCCGAAGGATTTTTCGTAACCGGCAAACGTCCCGGACACGAATTTTAATTCAACAGGCGGCACCATGCCGTATCCCAAATACCCTCTTTATTACAGACAAAGTTCATGAAGAATAAAAGTATTAGAAACTGAATTATTTTTTTTTAATAAAACCATGAATTGAAATTATACTGAACGNTACACATAAAAGAAATAACTGTAAAAAAATCCATTGGAAGATAATTTTAATATAATTCAACTAAACCAATTTTTTACTGGATGAAACATTTCTGAATCAAAAATAGATCTACGTAGTGTCGTAATTGTGTTATCTGTGAGGGGACGAGCTCGAAATTTAACTACGATAATCGAATGACTGCACTTAATGATTAATCCATTTTCAATTGAAAGAAGGAGTATTTTCGATAAGTTGAGTAACAAAAGCTTTTTCGCCCGCATTCTGCACAGTGGATACGTCCTAGCGTTTTTTATTATAGATCATAAAACAGGAACGTTTTGTTTTTAATTGTTGACGACAACTACATTCAATTCTAATTTTAAGCACGTAAACCAAACCAATAATAATAATTTTCTATATCTCGCGTTGAGATGTCCTAAATACGTGTCAAAGTACATCGACGACCACATAAAACTAATTTTTTCTGTCCGTCGGGAACAGTATTTTTTTCTGGATAAAAGGTACTCTACGTCCTTTTTTATAAAAAACCAGACTAAGAGAAGTCCCTGAAAGAGGGCAGTAGTTCTTTCAGTACTCAGGGTGGCAGAGATCACGAGGATCGGTATGGCACTCTGATGCACAATACTGCAGGTTGAAGAGGACCTTAATTGGTCCTAAAACGGCCTGAGGTAGGAAGGTTTTAGTCGGTAGACTTCTTCCTCCGGAATCCGACACTACCCAGTCGTACGGACGGCTGGGTGATTTGAAGGTTTCCCTCTTCCACGAAAACATAAAAAAAACAATACTGCGACGTGGAATTCAACGGGAAGCAACCACATCATGATATCCCAAGTAAAACTCACCGAAACAAAATGATGGCGTCCTCTGGGGTAAAGCACTCCAAACGTAAACTAGTCCCTTATTCGGATGTCCGGACAGGGACTACTTCGGGGAATATCATCAATAAGTGCAATAGGTGTAGGTGCAATATTTCACTAGTCGGAGCGTGGAATGTTAAGACAATGGGGCAAGTAAAGAAATTAGACAATTTAAAAGACGAGATGAATAGATTAATATACAATGTAGAAATCTTCCCGAAGTGAGTTTGTTTTAATATGAAATATTCTCAATTTTTACCCACTACACATTACCTCAAATTAATGAGGAAAAATTTGTTGCTGTTGTCACACCCCCTCTCGTAGCTTAGTGGTCAGAGCATTGGCGCGTAAAGCCAAAGAGCCCGGGTTCGATTCCCGGCGGGGGTGTGACAACAGCAACAAATTTTTCCTCATTAATTTGAGGAAGTGTGTAGTGGGTAAAAATTGAGAATATTTCATATTAAAAACTAATTCACTTCGGGAAGATTTCTACATTGTATATATATTTATATTCAGTACATAGTTACATTAGTCATCTACATCTGTGACTAATAGTACGGTTTGTCGTTGTTGCTGTTGTCATCTCTCGTAGCTTAGTGGTCAAAGCATTGGCGCGTAAAGCCAAAGAGCCCGCGTTCGATTCTCGGCGGGGGTGTGTCAACAGCAACAAATTTTTCCTCATTAATTTGAGGAAGTGTGTAGTGGGTAAAAATTGAGAATATTTCATATTAAAACAAACTCACTTCGGGAAGATTTCTACATTGTATGTATATTTATATTCAGTATATAGTTACATTAGTTCGACGGATCTGTGACCTAATAAGTACGGTTTGTCGTTGTTGCTGTTGTCATCTCTCGTAGCTTAGTGGTCAAAGCATTGGCGCGTAAAGCCAAAGAGCCCGGGTTCGATTCCCGGCGGGGGTGTGACAACAGCAACAATTTTTCCTCATTAATTTGAGGTAATGTGTAGTGGGTAAAAATTGAGAATATTTCATATTAAAACAAACTCACTTCGGGAAGATTTCTACATTGTATGTATATTTATATTCAGTATATAGTTAAATTAGTTCGACGGATCTGTGACCTAATAAGTACGGTTTGTCGTTGTTGCTGTTGTCATCTCTCGTAGCTTAGTGGTCAGAGCATTGGCGCGTAAAGCCAAAGAGCCCGGGTTCGATTCCCGGCGGGGGTGTGACAACAGCAACAAATTTTTCCTCATTAATTTGTGGGTAAAAATTGAGAAAAGATTAATCGTTCGAAATGCGGTGTTACAGACGAATGATGAGGATACCGTGGATAGAGACGGTTACAAAAGAAGAGATATTAGAAAGAATAAGAGAACAGACGACTCTATGGAAGTCAATAAGAAATAAGCGAGATAGGTTAGTAGGACACCTTTTCAGGCATGAAGGTCTAGTCCAGGGGTCGGCAACCTTTTGAGTCAGAAGAGTCGAAAATTATAATTTACAAAATTTCAAAGTTTTTACAGAGTCACAAATTTTTTTCTTGCCAAAAATAAATAGTACTCGCATTTAAATAAATTTTTTTCATAAGAAAGAATATCTATTTATTCATAAGAAAAATTATTTATTTATATACAACACTAAGTTGTACTTCAATAACAAACAATTGAGCAAACAAATTCAATGGGTGCCGTGGCTTTGCATGGTTATTTAAGTAGAAAATTTAAACTTTACTAAACAATGTAACTTGTAGTTAGAATAAAAAAAAGAATAATATCATACATTTGAGCAAACAAATTCAATGGTAGTGTTGGCTTTGCATGATTTTAGAAACTTTGGATAAATATGGCTCATAACTTGTTGTTTTAAGTTTCAAACACACTCTAAATTTTCATTTGTTAGTTGGCTTCTTACTTTACTTTTAATTATATTCATGCAAGGGCTTGCTCGCACGAATATGTCGATCCGAAGATAGTCAGCACTCCACACGGCAACTTCTTCACCTCACTGTAACAATCTGGAAGACTATTGGGATTGGACCTAAAGAGCCGCAGCTTCACATCCAAAGAGACGCAGATTGCCGACGCCTGGTCTAGTCAGAGGCAGAAACGGAAATTAGGAGGGGTATAAGTAGACCTAGATAAGATATGGGTTGTTCTAGTTTTAGAAAAAAGATTAGCTCAGGATAGGAAAGAGTGGAAGTGCGGGTCCAACCGGTCTTAAGACTGACGACCTTATGATGTCCTTTTCGGTATCCCGGACAAAATTTTATGATTGGTTTTACCTGCGGCTTCGCTCGCGTTAATGTAAATACATGACCAAAGATCATCGACGACCACATAAAACTAATTTTTTCCTATCCTTCAAAAATAGTATTTTCTTCTAGATAAAAGTTACCTTACGTCCTTTTCTGTACCCTGAGAATGTATGTACAAAATTTCAGGATAATTTATGCTTGGATAACCAAAGAAAAAATTCGTTCACAATATTTATACATTCTTCCAGGTTTATACTATCCAATAAGCAGTCAAGAATTAATTAGCAATCAAAAATTAGTTTAAATGCAAAAACAACAGTCTTTCCTATTCTCATCCACCTTATCTACTACGACATACATTTATGTTTTATTAAATTATCTTCGTAACTGAGCTATTATTCGTACAAGTATTATATATCAATCATCATCATCATCATCATCATCATAAGGTCATCAGTCCTAAGACTGGTTGGACACGTACCTCCACTCTTTCCTATCCTGAGCTAAATTTCGCATTTCCCTAAAACTAGAACAGCCCACATCCTTAACTATTTGCGAACAGTAATCTAATCTAGGTCTACCTCTACCCCTCCTAACTCCTGTTTCTGCCTCTAATATGTCTCTGACTAGACCTTCATGCCTGAGAAGGTGTCCTACCAACCTATCTCGCCTATTTTTTATTGACTTCCATAGAGTCCTCTGTTCTCCTATTCTTTCCAATACCTCTTCATTTCTAACCTTTTCTACCCACGATATCCTCATCATCCGCCTATAACACCACATTTCGAACGCTTCTAACCTTTTCTTTTCCGCCGCTCCCACTGTCCATGTTTCGCACCCGTACAACGCCGTGCTCCAAACATACACCTTTAACAACCTTTTTCGAATTTCTAAATTAACCGTTCGCGAGCATAGAAGTGACTTCTTTTTATTAAAGGCGACACGACCCTGCGCTATCCTCTGCTTTATATCCCTACTACTCCTTCCATCCTCACTTATCTGACTTCCTAGGTATCTAAAATCAGCCACTTCTTCTAATTTTTCGTCTCCTATCTTTATATTCGCTCTTTCCCTACTTTTTCAAATTGCATATATAAAAATAAATGCACGTTTTAGTTGCTGAAAGAGTATATAAATTCAAACAATTTTGAATCGATGAATCGACAGACTCGACTCGAAAACAGGAGTAGATACACTAAAAAATATGTTATAAGCTCCAACAAATGAGGCATTATGTCTGTACATGAAAGGCTGAAAGGATTTGTGCTAAGGATACATCTGTAAGTATATCAATGAGATAAAGAAAGAAAAAAATTGAAGTTTTAGTATATGGAATAGAATAAAACCCCTCTTTGAACTAGTTCAAAGAAAAATCTTCTTGGACATGTACCAAGTGTATAGCTCACAAATTTTAACTTTTAAAACATTTTTTTGAACCGTTTATATGTTTTATGTTTGTCCGAAGGTCAAAAGTGCTCACTGTAAATCACAAAAAACCATAATCCCTAAAAAATCGGTAACAGAGCAGATATATTCCAAGAAAACCCATCAAACCAACCGTAACCCTGATGGTAATAATCACACATTATATTTTGCCTGAAGAATTTCTAATTAACGAGGAATTTCGTTTATCAGAGAGAGAAATGTGAATTTTGAAGCGCAAAACGAAACATTTCAAACTTACAAAAAATTAATATTGAAATAATTTATGTGCCTATACATGACCCTTTTTCCTTTTTTCCTTTTGAGGTACGGAACCCTTAAAATGCCAGCTCAATCAGAAAAAAGTGATAATAATACAGATTCTTTTAACTTATCGTTAATCCTAAAATTAATAATTTATGAATATTATTTTTCTATTCAACGCTTGTACATCCGTACTACTATCCAACCTCTTTGTTTATTTGTGCAAAAATAACCCTTTATATTTACCTTCACTGCATCATGCTGCAATACCAAATTACGCTTGCATGTGTCGTTATAAGGGGTTAATTATGTAGCTAATTAATTACGTTGGTTATTCTGTTAGAATCAACCTCGTTTCTTGTCGTAACAGAAAGTAATTATTAGTTAAGGATTCTACTATATCTACACGTGTACTAGAACAATTTCACGTGTTTACTTTAAATTAAATTTAATTTATTTTAAGTAAATAATTCAAATCAATCAAAATTTAGTTAAAAAGGCACTGATGATTTAACTAGTACTTGCATACTAAAAATTTTTTGGTTGATGTCCTAAATACGTATCAAAGATCATCAACGACCACTTAAAAAGTAATATTTTCTGTCCTTCAGAAATATTATTTTGTTTTTGGATAAAAGGTATCCTATGTTCTATTCTATACCCTCGACAATGTGTGTACAAAATTTCATGATGATAGGTTGAGTAGTTAAGACGTGAAATAGTAACAAACAAACTCGCATTTGGATTTATAATATTAATTAGGATATTAAAAGATGACTGACGGCATTTGTACGAATTTTCCTACACACATATACTGTTCGTTTCAAGTAGTTAGAGATATGCCCCTTCCCTTTATTAGGATGCGCCATAGCATAATTCCAAATTCAATCATATTTGTCTGCGGAACTCATTTCTCCACCGATCATCGAACGAGAACTAGACAAAAGTGTACAGTACCATTTGCAAAATTATTTATGCTTTATTTAAAAGCATATTCAGCCAAAAATAATAACAAGTGAATTAACTTAACGTTCTACACACCTATAAAACTTTTGCTTTGTTTTCTATTGTTAATTTATATACATTTTTGTTTTAAGAAATTGCTAAACATTTTCGTCTAGTACTGTACAGTTCTAGTCGATCTCCTAAGACCGCCCATAGAGAGCTCTGCTCGTTCATGCTTGTTCCAACTATTCCTGTCTTGCTCACGCCTAGTGTATATTCTTTCTATCTTCGCGCAGATTTCTTCAAGGTCACAATTCTAACAAATTGAAGTAGACCGTAATAGAATATCCGCATTCTCGGTTATCATTTCGCCACTACTGTATATTCTTCAAAGAAATACTACATGAACTAGAAACCAATAAAGTCTAATACTTAAGCATTGTTTGAGTACTAATGCTAACCAATGTTCGAATGGAAAAAGAAATGGGGATTTCCGTAAAGCCCGCAGTCTAATTCAAGCCCAAAAATTTCTAATTTTGTCTTCGCTATGTAGGTAGTTATTTGCAAAGATGAAACGTAACGTTAAAATTGCAATTGATTTGAAATTCGATTGCCACATCTAAAATTAACAATGAAAGATAGAAGCTTCTTTAAGCGGATCATTAATGTTTATTATTCAAAATGTCCTAACAAACTTTAGCGATGCAAATCCGACAGTATGGACCAGCGCGTCTTTTATTATCTTCACCTGATTATCAGGTTTCATTAAAAACTTACTGAGCGAAAGGCATAAAATATGTATTCATATTCAAAATGAATAAAACTCTGAAAGGTCTTTCGGGAATATCCCGATTTATTACCGAGCACGGAGACCTGACAGAGAAATTAAATTTCGGCTTCATATAAGGATTGCATGTATAGGTACTTATACATACCTATAGGTACATATGTATATATAACATAGGTAGGTATTATGTATATACTACATACATATATGTATAATGAAAATTTCAATTTTTAACGAATGAAAATGAAATCAATTTGTAAACCTAATCTATCGCGTAAAAAAATTAAAAATTAAAATTTTGATTTTTTGAATCAAAAATCCATTATATCCACACTTTTTTATCACGTTCAAGTTCAGAAAATTTCGACAAGGAAATGTGTAATTTCTATGTTCGGTAAGCGTGCGATTGGAGAAATAACTTTTGATGTATTACAATCTTAATGAAGGATTAATCTTAGTGATAATACCAATTCGTGTAAGATCAAAAGATGACAAGTAAAATTTTCCTTTGTACATCTGCATGTAAATACAACAGTAAAAAAGTTAGAGCTGTGCACGTAATTACTTGTATAATCCATGTCTGCCTGACATCTTGCAGTTGTTTGCTCTGCAGTATAAAATTTGCATATTTATCATATTCATAACGTTAGCTTATTCGCCATCAACAGAATAAATTAAAAAAGGCTTTTTTCTTGAATTAAAGGAAAAAAGATACTACAACTCTGCCCATTTTTAGATGTAATGCAACGTGTAGAATACATACATATATATGTATGTATACTGCTAGAAGATACTCAATTTTGAAAGTTAATAATAACATAACTCCAGTTTTAAAAATGGTGACACTTAAAAACCTACATTGATAAAATCTCAAACCAGAGGCGAAACGTCGGTGTGGTTTTACTACGATTTGGCTCTAATTTCATCTTATTATTATTATTGTTATCATAAACTTAAGAGGAAGAAATGGAACACATTAAATAATTGCAATCTAAGATTTCGGAATAATTGGTAAGTGAACTCAAATTTTAATCAATGGGATTATAAAAGAAAGTACCTATAAATAATTAATAATACCTATTACTGAAATTCTCTTTTATGAATTAAAATTTGTAGATCTCACCATTGTCTCCTCTAAAGGAGAGTTCTGGAACCGCTCCTGTCTAATAGTTTTATACTGGGGATGGCACCTTGATGGCTATCGAAATGCGTATTAGATTTTGACTTTAATTTGCAAAACATTTGTAATTTAACGGTAGCATTAAATATTATCGTGCTGCGGCGCTTGAGTAATACAAGATATCAAATAATTTGTTTATCTACAAACATATTTTTCGTTTCCTTTTTTACCATGCTAGACTAGACTAGATTAAAGTTTTTACCTACCTTTGAAAACAAGATTAACATATAAATAAGTAAACGGTAAACATGAAACGAACAAAAAAGTGAAGAAAAAGAAAGAAGAAATTACAAAAAGACTTGTTTTTAATCAAAAGTTGGATAAGAAAGGATGTCCGATCCGGTTTAATGGGTTTACATCTATTCTTAATTTGGGCATTCGTAAAATAATTATTAAAACTGTTATTTAGATACATATATACACCCATATTTTTGTATACAAAAAATAAGATACAAGTTTGGAAAAAGAGACCTCTAGATATTCATTTGAATAATTTACAGGCAAAAATTAAAAACATTTCGTATTTTAATTAAAAACAATTTTAAAAAAATGTTTTATAATGGGCAGCTAATCCTGTATTTCTGTTTGTTATGTATTTCTATTTATTAACATTAATAATAATTCATTTATATTTNAATTACATGACTAGAAAAGTACAAAAATCTGTAATTTAATTAAAATACGAACAATTTTAAAGTTTAAGGACTGGTGTTGAAATTACACAGTGGACATATACATTTTTATAATGCATCTCGACCAATAAAAATGGTAAAAAACTTTTAAAAATTTTCACTTTCACTTATGCTTAATTATCAGTAGCTATGTATCTGTTTTATATAATAATTTAGGAATTATATATATATATATAAACTACACCACAAACTACTGTAGTGTTTCATTAAATAAAATACAAATGATTAAAACATTCAAACTCACCACTAACGAAACCAATTTCAGAAACTGCTGTCATTTTGATGGTCCGTTTTTCTTTTTTTGCATGCTATCGCAAGAAGTGTTTAACGAGGAACAATGCATACACTGATAAGTAATAGCTGACAAATCACACTGAGTAGAACACTTTTTTTAAAATTTTTCGTTTATGTTCATTTTAAAACACAATTACAACTACTATCAGGTTTGGTATCAAACGAATTAAATAGACAGATAGGTACAAAACGTCCTTGACCTAAGTTCGCAACGGGGGGACAAGAGTAGCCCAGCTTCAAAAATTTTTATTTTATCAACACTAAAACTTCGTACACCACCATCGTCCACATTCGTATTTGTACACTGTCGTTGCCTGCGTACGGTGCGCTAGTCTTTAAAGAATAATAAAAAATTGAAAATCGGCGAGAAAGGGCGCTTGCGTCCCGTTATCCTTAGATACAGGCCCGTCTCAACGACAAACGTCCTTGGTGTCCTTGGAAAAGATAATTTGGGTCGCCGAAGGATTTTTCGTAACCGGCAAACGTCCCGGACACGAATTTTAATTCAACAGGCGGCACCATGCCGTATCCCAAATACCCTCTTTATTACAGACAAAGTTCATGAAGAATAAAAGTATTAGAAACTGAATTATTTTTTTTTAATAAAACCATGAATTGAAATTATACTGAACGTTGATTTGATACTAAATTTTTCAAGACTTTCCACTGAAATTTTCCGTGTGTTCTATACGTTCAGGAACATTAAAACAATAATGAAATTAACATCAATGAAAAATTATAAACTATAATAATTTGAAAGTAATCCAGTTAATCACCTAAGCAATACCGAAAGTCGTCAACACAAATCCGTTCCAATAATGAATAAAGTAATAATCGTACTTATTCAAAATTTAAACTACTTTTTTGTCTTGCAATTTATGAATAAACAACCTTAATCTTAGGCAACCACCGCAACCCGAACTCCGGATAGCCAATAAGAATGTCGACAATGCATAGCATGCTTTGTTGAAAAATTTAAATAAATGTGCACTAAAGGCTTGATAGATATCATTTTTTATTTGTGATCTATCGATCAAACAGAATCAGTGTGATAAACGTCTTAATTGCAAAAGAGGACAAAAAGATTATAATCTTTGTCATACTTATTTAGCCTAATAAATTGTTAACCTAACCTTCAAATTTTTGTGTAGAATAACATTAGAAAGAAGTTTTTAAACAAGATGAAGGGTAAAAGGATTAATTGGAAGCCAGTAGAACTTGATCAAGCCCTATTTTCCAACGGAATTCCGGAAGGACTTGTAGCTATCGAAGAATGTACAGATTATGACCTGAATGTGTTTCAGTCCCAACCTTTGGAAGTAAATAAAAAATTAAAAATTGGTTAATGTAATTGTATTTATACTAATCTTTATGTATTTTCTGCTTTAATTTTTAGACAAAGAAGAGGAAAAATGTAGAACAGAGATATGCCAATAAGAAAAAACCCAAACTTTTAAAATCATTCAAGTCAGCATGTGAAAATGATCTAGATTTAATTCCCTCAAAATGTGGTTCAACATTTATAGAAAGTTCGGCAGAAGATGAAGAAGTAAAGAACATGGAAGCATGGCATAAATTTGGTTTACAAGAAAGCCTTATAAAAGCTCTTGCTGATCAGAACTTTTTATATCCTACTCATATTCAAGCGCTCACCCTTCCTTCAGCAATTCTTGGTACATTCAAAACTGTATAATTTTTACAATCGTTTAATTCTCACTTTTATTTAGGAAAGAAAGACATTCTGGGTGCAGCAGAAACTGGTAGTGGTAAAACATTAGCTTTTGGCTTACCAATACTTTCAGGAATATTGAAACGAAAGGAGCTATTAGATCATAAATCATCTGATGAATTTAACCCTCTTAATGCTTTAATTCTAACACCAACAAGAGAGCTTGCAATTCAAGTTAAGAATCACCTGACAGCAGCTGCCAAATACACAGGTAAAGTAAATTATATTCCAAATAGAGAAAATGCAAATTAAACATACATATTTTCTGCTAGATATAAAAATAGCAGTTGTTGTTGGGGGAATGTCTGCAGAAAAACAAGAAAGACTTCTTAGTAAAAATCCTGAAATAGTTGTTGCAACTCCAGGACGATTATGGGAATTAATTCAGCTTGGAAACTCTCATTTGTCTTCAATTGACAAAATTAGGTAAAATTGAAAGCTTAAACTGACCTCAGATTAAATTTCCATTATTTATATATTTTTTATATTTAGGTTCTTAGCAATAGATGAAACTGACAGAATGCTAGAAAGAGGCCACTTTCAAGAATTACATGATATTTTAGAAAAGATAAATTTAATGCAAAATGAGCAGAAAAACAGGCAAAATTTCGTATTTTCTGCAACACTTACATTAGAACATGAATTACCAAAACATTTACTTCTTAAAAGAGGCAGAAAGATAAATAAATCATCTTCAGAATATAAACTTAAAAAAATAATAGAACTTATAGGCATGACAAATCCTAAAGTAGTAGATATTACTGATAGAACAGGTTTGCAACTTTTATATTACTAGTGAAGGCAAATATATCTAGCAGTAACTTTTGTGCTTATAGGTAAAACAGTCCAAACATTAACAGAATGCAGAATTTCTTGTAGCATAGATGAGAAAGATTACTACATATACTACTTTTTGAAAAAGTATCCAGGAAGAACTTTAATATTTTGCAATTCCATTGGCTGTGTTAAAAGGCTAAATAGTTTATTATCTGTCTTACAAATTAATGTTTTACCACTTCATGCTTCAATGCAGCAGAGACAACGTTTAAAAAATTTGGACAGGTAATTGATTATAGCATTAATTTTTAATTAAACTGATTGAAAACTGAAAGAACAAGTGTGTATATGTTTGGTGCTTTTATTAAATATTATTTTAGATTTAGAGATGATCCACAAAGTATATTAATTGCGACAGATGTTGCTGCTAGGGGTCTAGATATTCCAAGTGTAGATCATGTTCTACACTATCAAATGCCTAGGACAAGTGAAAGTTATGTTCACAGATCAGGCCGAACAGCTAGGGCTTCAAAAGACGGAATTACTGTACTTTTAATAGATCCCTCCGAACTTCAAAGCTATTTACGTTTGTGTAGAACGTTAGGGAAAGGTAATTAAACAGTTAACGATATTTCATAAATAAATTTTTTATAAGCGCATTATGTCCATCAATAGAAAAATGTCAAATATACGTGTTATAGGGGAAGATATGCCATTATTTCCAGTACAACAAAACATTCTCGCAGCTGTTAAACAGAGAGTAAATTTGGCAAGAGAAGTTGAAAAATTGGAGCTTCAAAATCGTAAGAAAAGCTCTGAAAAAGGATGGTTACAAAAAGCAGCTGATGACATGGACATAATTTTAGATGATGATTTGTATCCTTTTAATCATACGTTAGTTTATATTTACTGCGAAAGGTATTTAAATTCCTTAGTTTAAAAACAGGGTTAAGGAAGAGGAAGATAATTTTCTGGATTCAGCAAACTCTTTAAAGTATGTTCAAAAGAAACGAAAACAACTTGCAGATCTATTGAATAAACCGGTGTTTACAATTGGCTTTTCTGGGAAATATCCTACTCTTATGAATGCATCGAATTTGTTATTAATTGAAGAAAACGATAAAGCTATAAACGTCGCAAAAAATGCCGCAGAATCCAAAACAGGACGCTTAAAAGCCAAATGGTTATTTAAAAAAGGAAATTATAAAAGTGACGAAAAAGGGAGAAAGAAAACCGACAACAAAAACATTCAAAAAAGGAAGAAGAAGACATTAAGGGACAAGCAAAGCTCAAAAAATAAAATATATAAATTTAAGCATGTTAACAAATAAAGCAATAAATGGTTTTTACTTTACGTCTTAATTCTCGTTTTTTAATAACCCAAAGTTTTTAACTATTTTCTTATACTATAAATATGCATATATACAATTTTATTTATTTCGGTTATTTAATTTTATAATCTAGACAAGTAACTTATTTTATTGCAATATGACTTTAATTTATAACGAATTCTTGGAAAATCTGCATTTGAATTAACATTTATGTATTAAAAACATTTCCTTATTGACTACTGATAATATTATATACAAAAGAAATTATGAGTGCTGTCAGCACAGGGCAAAATAGTATTACGTAAATGAAAGTTTCAGCAATTTCTTATGCTGAAGTGTACGACGTGTTGCATACCTATTTACAAACAATTTCTTTAAATTTAATTTTTAATACAAAGAAAGTGATTAAACAAATTGTTTACAAAAGTGAATTTCGACCACTCGAAGCAATGGTGCTAACAGATTCGAGTTTGCAGTAACTGATAGGGGGGAAGAACTAGTTTTTAAAGAAGAATTAAATGTGATTTTATTTTCCTTTAAAAATATTTTTTTAATGTATTATCAGAAAACATTTTGATAAAAGGTCTATTATGGATCCGTCCTTCACAACACGTAAAAAGAAAAGCAAGTTTATGAAAATAAATGAAAAACATATTTACATTATTAATTATCATATGATATCATTTAAATATTAATTAAACAATGCGTCTTATCTTCGTGAAATATCTATTTGAATCCAGTAAGATTCATCCTACAGCAATTGTAAAATTAAATTTACAAGCATTTTATTCAAAATGGTATTACCAAAATTTACACTTTATTTCATCGTTATTTGTTTCAGTGAAAATGTTAATTCGGCGAGAATCCTGGGAATTGTTCCCACACCATCCTACAGTCATCAAGTAGTGTTTCAACCATTATGGAAAGAATTTCTGAAAAGGGGGCACGAAGTAGTAGTTTTCACAACGAATCCTTTAAAAGACCCTTCTCTAAAAAACCTAACAGAAGTAGACTGGAGTTACGCGTACCAAATATGGAAAAGCGAAGTCCTGGATACTTTAATAAATCACAGCGATGGATACGAAAAAGTTACCAACACCTTGAAAATGTTTAGCAAACTTTTAGATTACGAACTGATAGAACATCCCAGTTTTAAAAAAATGATACACGATCCAAAAGAGCATTTTGATTTGGTAATAATTGAATATCTTTACCCCATGTTAGGCGCACTTGGTCACAGATTTAAATGCCCGTATATAGGGATGTCGTCAATGGATTTACCGGATGTGGTATATGACGATATAGGACTTCCCGTTCATCCCGTTTTGCACCCTTTTATGCTTTTGCCTTATATACGTTCTAACACTTATTTAGAAAGAATACTTAGTACAGTAGTGCATTACATCATGCGTGTTGTCATTTACCTCTACGAGAAACTAATTGAAGATTACAAAGCAAAAGAAATTTTTGGTAGCGATATACCGAGTATTGCTGAAATTAGAAGCAATGTTTCCTTGTTATTCGTTAACACTAATTTAGCCCTTTTCGATGCCCGTGCTGTAGTTCCGGCCTTCATACAAATTGGAGGAAATGTTCATATGAAACCACTAAAACCCCTACCAAAGGTACTAGCCAACACAAAAATCTTATATCAATAAATTTTACAGAAAAAAACTATCACCGTAATCACTAATTGTGAACAAAAATATTTTAGGCCATCCAAATGTTTTTGGACGATGCTCAGGAAGGGGCCATTTATTTCAGTTTGGGAACAAATGTCGAAGTGAAACATCTTTGTAACGAAACAATGAAGATAATTACGGAAACATTTAACGAATTACCATACAAAGTTCTTTGGAAAATGGATCACAACTTCTCGTCGTTTTCCAATAAAATATTAATTAATACTTGGTTTCCGCAACAAGATATTTTACGTTAGTACAGTAAATACTTGTACAAGAAAACATTAAAAAAATTATCACGTAAACATTACAGGTCATCCAAATGTGAAGCTTTTTATCACTCAAGGAGGTTTACAATCACTTGAGGAAGCCCTGTATACCAAAGTACCAATTATTGGTATACCGTTTTTTGCTGATCAGAAACACAACATTGAAAGGGTTATTAAAAAAGGAATGGGATTATACTTAGATCACCAAAAGATAGAAAAAGATAACTTCAAAGCAGCTATTCAGGAAATTATCACTGACAAAAGGTGGGTCAAAATTTAAAATATTCATATGTACATAACAATCACCCTAAACTAATATTTACATATATGAAAAACCTTGTAAACATTCAATTTTACTGTTTTGTTTAAAAAACTTCTTGCTTCTTATCAAAACATTTCTTCATGCCTATTTGTATTAGAACAAACAACAAACGACTTACTTTTCAAAAATTCTTTCCAAGGAGCAGATCATCACTAAATAGTTTATTAAACACTCGCGTTTTATTAACTAACCTAACAATAATAAAATCAACATCCACACCACAACCACACGTTTACGATAAAAGTTATACTAAAAACTTATTGTGCCTTTCACTTTTTAAATGCGCTCACTTCTTCTTTTTCTTCGGTAAGAACTCGCTGATGTTGTTAGGCAACTTTTAGTAGCATTCCATTAGTTATAGTTTGGTCTATTGTCAGCTACCAAAACATTTACGTTATAACGTGAATGAAGCGTTGCTTTAATTATAAATATCAATTGATTAATTATGCTTTAAAATTATAGGTATCGAAATAATACCGAAAAACTACTTCAGATAGCATTAGATCAGCCAATGACTGGATTAGAAAAAGCGGTATGGTGGTCAGAATATTTAATCAGACACAAAAGTGCAAAACATCTTCAAAATCCATCGGTGATGTTACCTCTATATCAATATTATTGTTTAGATGTGATTGTTTGTATTTTCACTTGTTTATTTATTTTACTTTTTATTATTTATAAAATTTTAA
>NW_020442462.1:2028741-2049574 GCF_000699045.2 Agrilus planipennis | reverse complement strand
ATAAAATTTTAAAATATTTACAATTTATTATATTTGGAAAATAAATAGAATCAAAAGTTTTTAAATGTAACATATAAATATTATAATTTTATTCTGAATTAACTAACAAAAGGTGCAAACTATAAACCGGTATGTTTTTTCTATTTCGGTATAAACATTTAATATCCGACTTCTATGCTTCTACCAAGGCTTCTACTAGCAAACAGACGAAGTGGGCGCAGATGCGTAAGGAAATAGAAAGGAAACACAAATACATACAATCTAAATTCGATAATAAGGCGGTGTTAGAAAAGTCAATAAGTAATATAAAAAACAATTACCGTAATAAAAAATTATTTAAAATGTATTTCGGAATCTTTGAAATTAAAAGGCGGGCATGCATTTCAATGGTGTAAACTGATTGGATTAAACTGCCCTTTCAAAAAGTAAATAGTTTTAAAATAGAGATGACAGGAAAGTCGTGATGTTTATTTTAGATGATCTCATAACACATTCAGGAAATAAGTTGTGGTAATGAAAGTATATTTCTCCGAAACCAAATGGCTATTCTCGATACTTACTATCGACTTATAGAGAAAAAACCAGAACGAGTTTCTAAAATATGGCAAGGTAAGAGTAAAAAAATATTTGAATTACAATTTCCCGCCATGTAACTTCCATTACTATTATAATTTATTACATTATCATGCATAAACAGTATCTGATCATTTATTTGGGGTAACTTGTTGAATTATTCAGTGTGGAATTCAGTTAAGATAAAAGAAAAAATAATAAAAATGTAAATTTAACAGCACTTAATCATGAAAATATTTTTCAACCTTAAGGAAAGTTAGTTAGTGCAATTAAAAATATTACGAGTAAAGAATAACACTGGTGGAATCCCCTAAAAAGTGTAATAACGGAAATAATTATAGTACCACAATAAACAATATAATAAAAAATGGGAGATAATTAAAAATAAAAGAACAAATAAAAAAAATACATAATGAAGTTGAAGTACAATATTATTTTCTTTTTAGAAATTCACGTACTACTTTTTATAATTGGCGGAGTAAGTAGTTTTAGTTCTGCGTATACATTTTCTGGTCTAATTAATTTATTTGATGGAAATTGCCCTATTGATGTGAAATTAATTATTGATAATTCTACTACAAATATCACTTCTATAGGAAGAAAGAAGTCTTACGATGTAGAATTGCCCGTAAAAAATGCTGAAATTGAGTGGCCCATCCGTGAAACTTGGTGTAATTTTTGCACCACTGCATTTGTATTATCATTTATTTATTGCGCTTTTTGGATTACATTATTTATGCTATGCCCTAAAGGAGGTGGAGGACATAAAGTTGGAATGTAAGTTTAAAAACTTTTTTAGAATCCATGGTAACATTCAAAGGATATATCGCTCGACCTCAGTGGTATCACTCTTTAATTAAAACAAAGATATTTTTTAAACAAATGCTAAACATTATTAAAGTTGCAAGATATCATCTCAAAATACTCAAAACAGACAGCAAATGAGAAAATCTATTATTTTTTTAATAATTAATAAAAAACAGTGTGAGACTCGCGCCATTAGAATACAAGCACTTTCGTGAAACTTTTGCGCGTTCGAGTT
Source organism: Agrilus planipennis (assembly GCF_000699045.2). Lineage (NCBI taxonomy): Eukaryota > Metazoa > Arthropoda > Insecta > Coleoptera > Buprestidae > Agrilus > Agrilus planipennis. Next base: position 2,047,959 of record NW_020442462.1, on the reverse strand, counting down.
CGAATTGTAGTTTCATTTCATATTAAAAGAATGTTTTGAGTGAAATCATCGCGTCACGAAGCATTGGGAACCTCTGGTTACCATTTAATTTTTTTCTAGTAAACAATTCACATTCATTTTATAATATTATATGAAAATACTTATGCATAATCTTTTTCAGACTGCAACAAGCATGGAAAATTGTATTCCCAACGTTAATATTCTCATTACTGTTTATTATTATAATGTTAATAGCCCTTTTTAAAGTAAAAAATGGCCTTTATAGTTTTTGCTACCAGCTTGCTGCATCGCTGTTATATGAGGAGTAAATTTTAAACTTCGTTAATTTAATTTTAATCTAATTGATCCTACATTTTAGATGTTCATCTCAAATAGACATATATTCATTGTCGTTTAGCCAAAAGGAGCAATCAATTTTTCTTTATATACAAATATGCATTTACTCTGCCTACGTTTCCTGCCTTTGCTGGATTGCCCAGATGATCATGCTTATTATAAGAATTTTATTTGTTGTCGACTTTACAGTTTTAAAAATTTCTTTAATAGAAGGGGGTGACAAACACGATCAACAGGTGAAAAAGTCTTTCTACAGACATCCTTTTAACTACTAATAAATAGCCCATCTCTCAAAATAATAAAATATGTTTACAGAAACTGACTTTAATAATTGAATTATTATTTTTTTGTGTAGAAAGTCGATAGGAATTCTCCGGAATTGAAACCCTTAACTTCACCGGAAGGAGTTCAAATTTTTCAAAAGAAATGCCCTTCACAAATGGAACAAGGTACAAAATTGTATCAAATTCACAGCAGCAGTGTTTCGTTAGAATCAGAGGAAGATACACTTGAGTCACGAGTTTAAAAAAGTATGGTGACTTTTGTTAAGCAATTTTGATTAGGTATGATATTGTTATCTGCTTTTTATTTGCTTAAACAATTTAGTAATCTATTTCAGTCATAAAACATCATTTAATATTAGAAAATAACGATAAAATATTGCTTCTTCGTGGAACTTAAAATTGCTAAACATATTCATGAACCATAAATACATCCCTATTGACTTAACCGTCCTTTGGTGTACTTACTACTAATGTTATTTCTCTTTTTAATATTTAATTTTATATAGGTATGCCACATGTACCTGTGACTGGTATTAAGTATACTATTACTGAAATATTTTTTCGCTAAGAAAAATTCTACCTCACTCTTGAAACTGCCATCGTTGAGTTTTGTCTTTTATGCACTAATTATAGGAAATTTCGTTAATGATTCTTTCCTTTTTTTGCGCCTAACCTGTACGGTTTTCAATTATGTAGTAGTAAATCTCTTTTATCAAGCATAAAAACCCACAAAATTACAATACAGTCAAATGTAGCATTTCAATATCTGATTATATGTATTTTATAGTACAAAACACAAACAGTATTTCCATACTTATTAACATTTCCAATTCAAATTGTATTTTTTATGTACATGCGCTCAAACACTGATGTTTGCTCTTATAAATCAGACAATATTAAAAACGCATATAGCGACCAATATTTTAGAACATGCTTTATATCTGTGCATTTAAAATGTAACTATTTATAAATTATTTGCGTAAAGCATAACACTTTTTACTATGTAAAAAAAGCCTTAATGTGGGTATATGTTACGAGAATAAAATATTTTAAGCTAACTTGCCTGATTTATTAACTTTAATTAAGATTAACGGTATGTTACAAATTAACATTTTTTGTAAGTATATATAAACCAAACAAGAAACTTAACATCGACATTATATAAATAATACTGAAGTTTTATGTATGATAAATATGTAAGTTGCTACTCATCATAAACGTACTTTCGGTTTATAGAACTAATAAAATTTAGAAAATTTTACCTTCAAAATGCATAAATCAATAAATTATTAAAAAAATTGTAAATATGTATATTGATAAATAAATAACATTGACTAGATCATAATTTCATATTGGACTTTTGTCAACGCAAACTTTTAAGCATTTCAAAAAAAAAGGAATTCTCAACAGCATACAATAGCATTTATGAATTTCTTAAAGTACTACGATAAGATTAATGGAACAGCTGCTTATACTATGAACACTGGTGACAGACTATTATTATTTATCAGATCATATGTAAAATAATGGCAGGCGAAATTTCATATTATTTGGTTTGTTCTTTAGTTGAAATATCAAGTAAGAATATAAGATTTCTGAAGGAAATGGTCTTGCATTAGAATAAATTAAACAATAAAAGGACCTTTAGCAGATCAGTCTGATAAAATGTAAAAAGCAGCAATCACGATCTGACTGCCCCGCATCCTTGCAAATACTACATTTTTACTGTAAAATGGTCGCATGTGTAAATGGTAAACGCAAGTCTTTTTACATCCCATTATCATCACAACAACTAAGTATTTATCCGCAGATTGCTTTATGTCCCCTACAAGCTCACATTATGATCTTTCTAAAACCATAAGTGGTTGTAATATCTCAACCTATTTTCAACGTGATTCGATTAAGAAAGTCAATATATAAGTTCCCATTGAACTGTAGACCATAATCCCATCCATATAAAACTCAAAATTAAGTGCATAATAATCAGTTTAAAGTGTAATTCAATTCACCACAAGGCGGTACATATACACCTACAAATCACTTCATGTAGGGATCTTGGTAGTCTCCCTTATAAAAGTAATGTACTATTTTTGAAACAGTAAGTGCACTTTTTCTAAATGCTTATAACAAGTAAGTGTAAAGCTGTAGTTTTCAACAGTCAAAATAATAGATTGTTTGTCATATGTGATACTGTTCTAAAGCAATAAATTATCTTTTTTTTACTTAAAAATTACAGAAAACGTAAACAACCACATTAAATTTTGAATGTACATATTAAGTTACAAATAAGTTGCAGAATTTTCTCTTCATTTTCAAAGTTTATATTGAAATGTAATTTTCATTTACGAAAACAGATCGATTAACTACCCCTCTAAATAAACCGCCAAAGGCCTATAGGGGGAACCTTTTTATATTAAAAAGTCAGAAGTCAAATCTATTGTGTTTGATTATTATGTCCATCATTGCTTAATAAAGTCCATGAAATATTGTTAAAGAAGGGGTGTGACTTAATATCGTCTGTGCCGGTTACCCCGCTACCTAAACGTTCTCTTGGATCAAAAACAATTAGCTATAAAGAATAAAAAAAATATTTTCTATTTATCACGAAGAAATTAACTTAGTTCGATATCTTTAAGAAAGCTGAATAAACTTACCTGTTTTAAAAGAGACCTTCCTTCTAATGGAACGTATTTGGGAATTCTGAGAACGGTGTAAAAGGTAAATTCTTCGGGATGAACTAACTTGAATTCCTGAAAATAAAACAAATATATCTTAAGTAAAATAAAGCCAAGAATAAAGTTCGAAATTCCTTATAAAACAATATATATTGAGAGAAATTCACCATGCCAACAAGCAGCTCATACAAAATAATTCCGTAATTCCACCAGTCAACTGAAGGAGTTAGTTTTTGAAAATTATACAACTCTGGTGCAATAACATTATTCTTATCAATATGCAATTCTTGTTCGTTTGAAATGGAACATTTATAAGCTAGAACTAAGTTTTCGTTTTCATCCAAAAGAAGATGTTTCATTTGAAGATTTCTAAAATTAAATGAAAAGCGTAAATAGTAATTTTAACTTGATTATAAAATTTAATTAGAAATATATATTTTAAAAATACTATCAGAATAAAAGTATATTACCCATAAATTACATCCATATTATGTAATTTTTCTAAAGCTAGAAGCAACTGAGCTGACCACTTCACTACAGATGTTACAGGTGGCAAATCACTCGGCGTTTCGTCAAAAACGTACTCGACGCTAAATGTTACATCTAGTTGGGTGCTATTTATAAACTCGTATTCTTCAGTGGAAGGACTGTCTTTCTCTTCGTGCACAAATTCTACAATCTCTTTTTCCCCTCTAAGAGTATCATCAAGGACAGAGAGCAGTTCTTGTGACTTAACAAGTATACTGCCGTTAGTATTATTTTTATTAAAACATTCGGAATCTGATGTATCAAGAAGCGGTACTTTCGCCTCTTCATCGGAAAGAACATGGTTCGATTTTTTCAAAACTGAATTTTGGTTCTGTGATTGTTCTTCAGCAACATTGCTGTTTAATGCCTCTACTTTCTGGGCCATTTTTGTGTTTTTGTAATCATTTATTAAGTCGCTATAGCTGCAGTCGGATTCCTCCCCAGCCGAGTCTTTGGTTTTTAAGTTTTCAAAAACTAACGATTCTGAAGAATTTAATTTGTTAGCTTCAACGGTTTGCTTAATATAATCTTGAAGTGATGGAGTACTGGAATATGAAATATGTATATTAAAACAACAAAAATTGAAATCAACGAGAATAAATTTCTGAACAGAAATCCAATTTAAGCAACAATCAACAAATATACTACTACTAAAACATAAAAATTTTAAATTTCCTGACTATGGATCTTTTAGCTGTTACTTTTTAAAAAATCACTTCAGCTAATGGAATGTTTTTTTTAATAAAGCTGAAGCCATTTTTATAACTTTCTTACCTTAAATATTGTAAGATGAGGAAAACGGCATTTTCACAGTTAAAATAATTCTTTAGTTGCACAAAGTAAGGCACATTATTCGGTAAAATCAAATTTTCTTCATTAAAAGACGAAGTTTTATAGATTACCTACAAAAAATGTAAAAAAAGAAAATAATACTCAGTTCCCTAACTTTAATATGTTCTATTTTAATACTCAATTTTATTATAATTAAAAGAATCAGAATCACATTTTTCTTTTGTTTTACCTTAGCATAAAAGAGAAGCTGATTATCAATGTGAAGCACCACCATCCCAGAACCAACTACTTTAATCACTTTATATTTGTATAAATCAGAAATAGGAATACATGACACATTTTTGTTATCTTCAGCATAGTTTAAAACCTATAATTAAACATCATTAAAAATTTAAATTAGTTATTTCGATTAATTACATATTGTTTTATATCTCTTATTTCGGCAGACAAATACAAATTATAAATCTTTTCCTGTCTCAGCAAATACTTTTCTACTTTTTGTCTGATTTTTTCTTTTGTTTCTACATTTTTCTCATCTGAAATACAGAAAAAATATCATATTCTTATTTTATAGTTTCAGAATATATCCATAAAACCGAAATTAATATAGTTTTTGACAAAACAATTTCACTGGATTTATTAGAATGTTTTAAAACTCTTACATAGTATTTTATTATCGAATAAATGTATGCAATTTTTATTACCCTTACAATGCTAATTGTGTGAAATTGTTTTGTATTATGGATTTTTAGCCTGTTTGATTTAAATAAATAAATAAATATTGATGATCACCTTTACTGTTTTTTATTAATATGTCCACTCCAGTCTTATACTCTTGAAATGCATCTTCATATTTCTTTTCGGTCTCAAATTGGATAGCATTACTTATACACTGTGCAGCTTCCAATATGTAATTGCCCATGCTTGAAACACTTCCACAACTATTTGCACTTGATGAACAAATATCTTGCTTATCACCCAAATAAATATCAGTACCATTTGTTAAACTTGAATTATTTTCTGAAGAAACATTCTTCACATCATCATTCACTGGATCAGGTAATGAGTCAATCTACAAATAATTATAGATTGACTGAAATATATTTTATTTCAGTCAATGAGAAATTTACCTGAACTGAACAACTGTTTAAACTATTTATGGTTGAAATCGAATCAGCTTCACTTTCATTGTCTGAATTGGCAGTATAGTATTCAGTTTCTGCTGGTAAATTTAAATCTGATCGAATACTACTTATATTACTACTAAGAAGTTCTGATGGAGTATAACTTGACTAAAGAATACTTAAGCTAAACTTATATTCTTTTTAAAATTTCTCGAAGCTTACCTTAAAAAAATTAACAACAGCATCTGATGTATACAACTCTCCATGTTGGGCAATAAAGTTTAAGAAATTTAAAATAAAATTTCTTCTCTCCTCTATTACATTTTCTTGGAATCTTAAAAATAATAAATCAACTTTTTCAATGTTGTATAAGTATATAAATATTTACCTTCTGAAGTATGACGTTTTTGGTATAGCTATGCAATGCAAACTCTTAAATTTCAAACTTTTGCACTTTACTTTTACGTCACGATGGAGTTTTTTAAAATCATTAAATCTCTTCCACACTACAACTTTAGTTACTGCATCTGGGCAATCTCTGGGGTACAACTAAAAAAACAAAACATGAAACGTTTTAATTAAGAAAAACATCAAGAAAGAGCATACCATCGAAACAACTTTATACAACGTAAATCCCTTTTTATGTTGGGATGTATCTTGCACTAAAAATATTCTAACCCATTTATCTTCATATGAAACCATTTTAACATTATTTTATGTGATTTATAAATAAATAATAAGCTTTAACAATCTCCCTTTACGCCTTACGTTTCTGAGGTTAGAAAGAGACGTTTAAAATTACAACAAATAAAAACTGCCAACAAGTTACAAGTTCCATTTAGCCAATAGAATATTAAATTGAATAGATACGTTCAGAAAGCCAAAACTACAACAATTCACTCTTTTTCACATTAAAAAACTTTGAAATAATTTGTACCATTTTAAAATAATTTTTGTAGCACTTGAATAAATTGACTTAATTGGATTAAAATACAACAGCTCTTCCAAAATATGAAAATTCAAAAGAATGAGATATAAAACTAATAAAAAGACAATTCTGTTAATATTATTTTACTGAAAACGGTAGTGAGTATAAAACTTTAAATAAAATATAATTAAGTTAAAAACACGACTTTATACATCATTAAAATTGTGAACAATAATATACTATAAAAAGTTAACCTTTGGCAACACGTTACATTATACTATGAAGCTAACAAATTACACTTAAATAAGCATAAATAACAACTAAAAGCGCAAAATCACTTGGCTTTTTGTCAATTCGAATTTGTTAAAAATTATCAGTCAATATTTAAACATTTACCTTGTCAATGGTTGAATATTTAGCGATTCATTAGAGGGAGACTCTTTAAAAAAAGTTGATGACAAATCGACTACAACATACAGTCCACAAAGTAGAATGGGACCAATTATTGCTCCTTCTACGCCCAAACAGAATATTCCTCCTGCTATTGCTAAACCAGTTAAGTAAGGATGTCCGCCACTAAAAAGAAACAGCTTTTTCAAAAAAAAAAATCCAATATGATATAATACATACACATAATATAACTACATTTTCTAGCAAACAGTATTAGAAGTACAAAAACATTTTGAGATTAATCTCACTAATTTTATTTAAACTTCTTAACGAAACCACTTAAATAGCCCAAACGAATTCGTCAAAACGGTTTAATAAGTTTGTCAAATTATTTCCAAAGTGTTTTGGTACTCCTAATACAATTTATTATAAATTACTTTTGTTCCCAAAATACTAAAATTCTAATTGTTTTAGATCTCAAAGTTGATTAATTTTTCAGAATAAATAGGTAAAAAATTTACTTTACTAATTTTATTTTTCATTCTTCTTGATTATGATCCAATAAGAGTGAAACTGTAAAAGCATTTTGAAAGTCTCATATACCTTCCCCCCACCCAATTTCCTATACCATATTTCTAATCAAATTTTTCGTTTTTCAATAAGTCACATAAAAAACAAAATATTTCCATTGCATGCCAAAAATAAGGTATGTAAAGCTTGAAAAAATATTTTTATGACTTCACTTTTATACAAAGAAAGAAAAATTTGTTGAATTTTTTTTTGAACATTGGTGCGTCTTAATTTTCACTTTTTTTTGAAAAGCAAGTAACTAAGGTATCCAATTTTCAAAATTTTAGAGTTTGTTATAAAAATATGAGTGAGGTAGACATGTTGCAAGTGTCTGAATTTTACCCCTAACAAAATTAATATTTTAAAACTTAACGGTAACATTTTAAAGAACATTACCTACCCTTGAATTTCGTTGTAAATAGCGGTATCAACAACAGTTATCGGTAAAAATTGAAATATTGCAAACATAATAGCACTAAAAGGTTTAGCTTGGGCCAGCCACAGATCCAAAACAGCTGGGATGCAAGCCCAATATGTACCTAAAAATGGAACCGCTCCCAAAATTGTCGCTATTGCTGTAAAAATTAATTTGTGTCATTTATTCAACAGACTTCATTTCTACATATACATACTTGCAAAACGTAAAATGAAAAAGGATTTCTAAAAAAATTTACCTGATGGCAAATAGACGATTTTTACTTTAAATAAATTATGGATTAGCCACGTCCACAGACCATAGAAAGCTGCCATTTTAAAAGAGGCCTTAAAAACTCCACTTATAGCACCTTCTAAGGCCAACCCAAAACGACTGCTGCTTGAAGAAATATTAGTCAAAATTTCTATAGGTTTGTATAACTCTCCACTTAAACTTAACAAATAAAACAATGTGGTCAAGAAGACAATCTAAAAGGAAGGGTATTAAACGCAATTTTTAGTACTTCTCTAACGCAGATATTTACCACGTTTAGTATGAAATTTAATACCGCCGTTCCTCCTCCCAGTACAATAGACATGAAGGTACTAAATGAGCCTAATATTAAGCTCACATTGCTTATCACAATAGACCATAATGATTCGAGTAAAGATTTTACAGTTCCAATGTTTTGTTTCACAAATTCAGTCAGTCCATTAACATTGAAAATTTCTGCAAAAATATTATGATACAGTTATAAAATGATTATAAACATTAAAGCATCAAAAATACCAGGAGACTTTTTAATGTCGTTATAAAACGCTTCCCATGTGGTCATAACTGCTTCATCAGAAACAACAGGACCATTTTTAACATCAGAAGTCATCCATCTTTGATAAATTCGATCCCAGAGTTCCAAAACTTGGTTCTCTAATTTTGCAGATTTTGCCGAATCAACATCTGCCATCATTCCTTTTACCTATAATGCCACAGTTTCAGAAATGTAAAATTCAATTCAAAATGTTACTTACAGCTTTTGATAATCCTTCGCGACCATACTGATAAGCATTATCAAGAATTGAGTCAACTGTTTCATCAAATGAAGGAGGCAAAAGTTGCTGCAATTCGGGATTATGAACAACGGTTTGATTTATAACATTACTAGTCATCTTTACAAGCATAATAGCCTCAGCATATACCTGAAATAATAATTAACTACTACAAAACTACACCCTTATTAATTATAACATTTAAATTAAATTTCATTTGTTAAATGTTTCTGGTATAATTATTTGCAAATATTTATTACCTGAATTATAATAAAAACTGAAGCACAGGTAAGAAAAATGAGAAGAATTAATATAACAACAGAACTTGCTATGGTGTCGATGCTCTCTTTTAAATTATTTTTTACTCCACTGTTCACCTTGTAGAGTAATTTTAGAAGGCCTCTAACTGATAAAGATACTAAAGCATCGTAACGTTCATAACACCAATTTTCAATAAGATCTGTAATATGATCCCATTGCCCTTTTATCCAACTACAGACTCCAAAATAGTTGACCAAGTTTTTAACTAAATAAAAGGCAATGGGTAACAAAAGTACAGGTAAGAGTAAAAGGTTTTTCCACAGTAACATAATGCCACAAGCCCAAAGAAGCAGGTACATGTAAAAATCACTTGAGTTTTGTTCTGGATTGATAAGTTTGTTGCCTATTTTATTTATGCTTTTAAATTGTGAAAATGGTTGAAAACCATAGGCTCTAGCTTTTATTTGTGGCTGAGACAGTGATCTTGTAAAAATAAAACGTTTCTTTGTTTTGGAATTTGTTTTCTCATCTATGAGAGACTGTGTACTTTTTTGCTTAGGTGGATGCTTTAGCTCTAGTTTAGCATCTTGGGCTTGAAATTCAGTTAAATCTTCAATCTTTTCTTCCTAAAATCAATATAGGTAAATTAACTCTGCAAAAAAAAAAAACATAAACCTACTAAATTTTGGTCTTTAATGTCACCTTCTTCACCTTCTGTACTCTCTTTTGAGTATTCTTTTTCAGCTTGGGTTGAAGGTGAACCTCTAAAAGTCAATACCAGAGCTTCAATAAAAGTAATTGGATGTCCTAAAATAAAAAAGTCAATAAATATAAAGAAGGTAAGTAATAAAATATTTGAAATCATTACAAACAACATACCTGCAGCTGTAGCTTCAGCTTGTATGTCATTTACTTCGTAGATGAATCCAATTGCAAATATTACTTGCAGTACTATAAATACAAATTTTTGAAACAATGAACCAAACATGTGTGCAATGAAACATGAAATTAAGAACCATATTCCTAAAGATGCCCAATGAAATACTTTGTTATTAACAGGCCTCCACAAGACATATATTATTGAAATGTATCCAAGTAATGATACAGAAATCTAAAAAGATGAATAATGTCATCTATTCTTGCTTACATATTTATTTAATTAATTTTAATTACCCACATAGATGAGGTGTTATTAAGGAAAAACTGAACCAAATAAAGTATCAGATCAACTATTTTGAACATTACACTTATAAGAAGTTTTGGAGTGTAATTGTAAGCGAAATGCAATATAGGAATGGTAACAGAAACAGCTACAATAATCTTCAAATTTTCCATCAGCTTATTTCCAATCAAGTCCCCTGTGTAATTTATCAGTTGAACTGGCATTAAAGCCAATCCTACAATAAACGGGGTCCCTGCTTCTTCTAGAGAGCTGAACCATAACTGCAGCTGTTTTGCAAGTGACCTTTTGAAAGGGTGCAGCACTGATCCTACTAAGAGAGCCCACATTAAAGGTTTCAAAAATGGTTCTAAAATTAACAATAAAGCATATCCAACCCCTACACAAAGAACTAGCAAAAACAGAGCAATAGCATTATAAAATGCATGTTTTATGGGCTTATCGTGGCCTTGTGGTAATGCACTGATAAAACTAAATACATTTTCTAATGGTGAACGATAATCCATTTTTTACGATTTATTAAACTGTTTCTATAACCAAAGAAACATTTTTAAGCATGACTAATAATAGATTTCATCCATATTACACTTTTTATCTTTTATATATTGAATATTTGTCATCACTATAAACAAAACATTTAAGGTTATGTCACTAATGTCATGACAAAAATAGATTAGCAACATACAGGGTGTCGTAAGTTATTAATCAAAACCCAAACTCAAATTTTAATAAAAAAAGATATTACTTTAGTTTGATATTCGATTCATGTTTCAGTTTTACTCAAAAATTTCTACCAATATTGAGTGCAATTATTAGTTAAGAGTGACTTACCATTAATGCAAAAATTAAACAAAAATTTTATTCAGCATAACATATTAGTGATTTTGTAGTCATGGTCTCTTGGATTTAAAAACTGGGCTAAGTTTGTGGCATTATTGTGAATAAATACACACATTAAATACTGTTCTGCATTGCATTGATATTGCTGTTAAAAAAAAAATAACAAAATAAACTTAATCAAAACTTTGCCTCTAATACTATCATACTATTGATAATAAAATGTAACATGTTATAAAAACGCAAAAACAAACATTACTTTTCAAAAAAGATCCATGTTATTTTCACAACCCAAATCAAGAAATTCATCCTCATAATTGGTGAGTCTTCTGTTAATTTCAGCAGTAACATTTTGCATATTATTTATTGAGGATATCTCCTCATTATTTTCATGTATATCAGTTACTGGAGAAGGAGGTGGATTTTTTACAAAAGTTTCATCACTTTCTCTTCGAGTTCTGTTTATATTTTTTTCTACACACAATTCTCCTCTTGATAAAAGTTCAGGTAAACTAGTAGAATCCTGTTTTGCTTTTGCTAAAATAATAAATTAAATGTAAGTATTAATAATAATTATTACTATTACTTATACAACTATTTTAATAATGCATATATAATGCACTTACCTATCTTTGCCTTTAGTTTGTCTCTATGAACCTTTTTCCTCATTTTCTGGGCATGCTTAAATTTTTGTTTTTCATCTTCGAATATTTTGGCAAGTTGTTCTTCTTCTAAATCAGAATCATGCTTTACAAGGAAAAGAAATACACCACCTGGAGTTCTCCTTCGAGTTTGGTTCTAAAAAGTTATTTATGTCAATAAAAGAACAATAAAAATAAAACAAACATATAAATGTTTTAAATGATTACTTGCCATTATTAACATTCCCCCATCTTCTTCAATTCTCTTGGTTTCTTTAAAAATTTTAAATACTTTTTCTTTGCCAATTACTTCTACAATTTTTACTAAAATTAATCAATAACATCAGTATTATTCTTTATTATAAATTATCAATGTTACCTAATAAGTCTTCTTTTTCTTCATACAACTTATTAGCCAATTCCTTAGCAATTTCTTCTGCTGTGTTTTCACTTGTGCATTTTAAATCAAAAATTGTTCTTGAAGTACCTTTGATTTTCTTGTCATCTTTGTTACAATTCTTTTTGTCTTTATATAACTTAAGGTTTGGATTTTTTCTATCATTATGAGTTCGTTTGTTACTAACTCTTTCTGAATCTGATCTACCATACAATTTCTCTCCAAGAGTATAATCATATGTTTCTACAGTTCTTGATCGATCTACATTACTAACATCACATGATGTTAATGTTTCAGATAATAAATCTTCTTGCGCTCTACTGCTCCAAATATCATACTTTTTTTTGTGTTTATTTTCTTCTCTTCTTCTAAGAGGCTTAAGTTTTGGTCTTTTACTTTTTCTTTGTCCAGTATCACTATCTGATGAAATAGATGATACTGATTCTTCGTCGGAATCCTGTTCTAATTCAATCGGTAATCGTGGATTTACTAGGTTCTTCGAATAATCTACAGGCCTTTGCAAAGGTTTATAGCAGTCGTCAGAATCATCTGTTAGCTGTAACATACATTTTAGTTTCAATTAAAATGTAAAAGTACTGCCTACCTCGCCTTCTTCCACCATATCGTCTTCCAACTCCATTTCTTCCACAACAAATTATTGTTTTTGTAAATTTGTCATTAAACTGTTTTTTCTAATATCCCAGTTTTATCAGGACTTTATGAATTAAGTATAGAATTAAGCTTTATCATAGATAATGAACGATCATAGATTAAATGAACGATTATCTATGATGAACGATAAATCATAGATAAGAGAAAAATTATAAAACACAGACCATAGAAAGAGATCGAATTGTGTATAACATGTGTATAACGTACCCACCGACCAACCCAGTGGTGTCTAAAATAACACAAAACACATTTTGTTATTTATGAGTATAATTTGTTAATTAATACAGAAAATTTTTTGCAATAAAAATCAGAAATATTTGAATAACTAACTTATAAACTATTAAATACAGATAATCATCTTATTAACGTTACGTTTGCGGTTAGTATTAGCGGCAAATCTCTCTCCACTTTAAAAAGAACAACTTTTGCGTATTTCATTTGCACTAGCTTTTAATTCTCTTCGACAATGGAAAGTTGGAATATAGAGCAGAAAGCCGTCTTTAGCCGCTAATTAGGAACTAATAAGTTAATAATTAGGAATGGTTGGGGAGAAATAAATGAGACAGACAATATGTTTATATATAAATCGCATATTAAAAAAAAAAGAGATCTTTCATTGGTAAAAAAAACAAAGATACATATTTGAATTCATTGACCTTTTTAAAAATAAAATTGATTAACATTAAAAACACATTTAAAGCAACATGTTTTTGTTAAACAAATGTACTTATATTTATTGTAAACATTGTTACTTTTTAATTAATAAGTGAAAATTTCATATAAAAATTACATGCTGGATACTTAAGGATTTACAACACAATAAATAAAGAAAAAGAGAATTAACTAAGTGTACAGTGCTTCACTTTAAGATGTGAGAAGTGCTCTCCTTGCTGTGCGTAATTACTACTACGCACTTTTGTATGAATCAGCACTGCAAACACTGTAGAAATCCGAATTTTCGGAATACCTTGATTTAGCACTATGAAACGACCTAACGCTGGTCGAAGATGATGCATTGGATAATGTCCTTTCCCGCGAACCTTTTCTATTACTGTAGCGATCACTTAAATTGCTTTCAATTACAGTAAATTTTTCTGTTATATTTTGTGAAGATTCATCCTTAACTGAAAACACTCTGTAGAGTATTCAATAAAAACAAAGGTATACCTTCGGCACCTTACCTTTAAGCTCCATTTGATTATTGTTTTCGAAACTCAAACTGGTTTTCTTCTTGCCCTTACAGCACAAACAGAACATGTTGTTTTCTCTGCCAAATATCCGCTTACTGTTGCCAGTTCAAACGAAACGTTTATTTAATATTAAGAAATAGGCCGATAAATATTAAATAATAACTTAAAATAGTCATTGACCTAATGTTACGTTAACTATTTATCACGCATCTTACTGAAGTTTGAATTGCGGCGAATTAAAAACTTTATAAAGTATCACGTCTGTTTACTGAATATAAGCTCAAACGATTTTAAAGCTTATATAAGCAACGTGTAGAAACGGTACGATCGGATTGATAAGTGTTCTTTTTATCTGTTACTTGTCTTTATCTATTTCTCAATTAAAACAACAAATAAGCTTTTTACGGCCAAGGTGAAGGTAAAGGAAAGCAAAAGCAAAAATTCCAATTAGAAATATTTTAGAGCCTGAAGTAAACATAAACGATATTGTTTAATAGGTGTAGACAAAAACATAAAAGTTTAAACGCGGTAATAATGATACAATAACACCTTCTTCTTCTAAATACCTTATAATCTTTTCCTGTTAGTTCTGACTGAAAGATCAAGTTAAATTGTTTTATTTATATACCAACAAAACTAAAACAATTTCACATATATAACATACTAAATAAAGTTATTTCCTATTTTACATCCTGTATATTCCGAAAAATAGTAGATAACATCTGAATTCTTTGCTCTTCGGAGAACACTTGAGTAGTTTTAAATATATTAGCAATTTTAAAATAATGGTAGGTATTATTAAATAAATTTATATTACGACAAATAAAAAAGTAAAAAAGATAGCGCATCATCCGGGAACGGAACCCACCTCGGTCAGTGGGGCGGATTTGAATTTCCGTATGGATCCGAATTCATACGAACTATAAAAATTTTATGTATTGCTCTATGATATGTGTCATTGTTTTAGATGTAGACAAGATATAAACATATAAATTATAACCCATTTTACAACCTATGCCTATAACCTTATAAAAAAATAAAAAGAATAATAATAAATAAGTTTTAGAAAGCGAAAAAACAATATTAATTGTTTGATCCCCATTATAGAGAAAAATTTGTGTGATATTGAAGTTAATGTTGTGTGAATGTAAAAATAAACTAATAGGTTTATTGATTTTTAATTATTGCGCGTTATAAAGAGGAAATGAGAAGTGGCGGTGTAGTAAGTAAATAAACAAGTTATTACATTGTGGGTAAAATATAAAAATTGTGCTGGAAAAGAGCTAATTGTGAATTAAATTCGTTTTAAATATTTAAAATTATTTGTAATACGTGATAACAATTTCTGGTTAAAATAACATATTATGAAGAATGTCACAACAATCAGTACCTAGTTTGAGCAAATATTTTGGAACGCCTGAAACTACAAATAAAACAGGAAACCAGGACTTTTCAAATGTAGAAGAAACTACCGAGAAACTTAATAGTTTTCATATAAAGGATAACTCAAAAATTGAGCCAGTTGTTTGTCGAATATTTTCTGAAACATCTAATGAGCCAAAAGATCCTACTGCAGCTTTTTTTGATTTGATAGGAAATGGTTCAAGTACTGATAGTGGAATAAGTTCAAATCTGGGAATTTCATCAGAAGTAATAATTGTGTAATATGGTATAAGTGTATACATATATTTAAGTTAAATTATTTTAAGGATGGATTCACTCCACGAATATCTGTTGACTCTGAAGCTGATCGTCGCAGGGATGCGTGGATTCCAAGTGAACGAACTCGGCAGTGCTTAATAACATGTGCCACATCACCATTGGGAACATATTTTCCTGACAGAGAACTTCTAACAATGCCTGGAGTTTTGGTAGAAGAAGAATTTGTAAGTTTCATAATTTTTAAGGTGTTTATTCTTTATTCCAATGTAATAATATCAACAGACAGACAATATTGAAGAAGCTGTAACAGTATGCCTTGGGGAAGCAGAAGCTTGTCAGAGGAAAGCATTAACGGCAGCTGATGTTACTCAAGATGAAAGAGGACTTCGAGAATTGGTGCAAGCTGGGGCTTATAGGTAATATAACTAACATTTAATGTTTAAATTTAATTGTTAGATTGTTGATGCTTATAAATAGAAAATGTATATTTCAATTTGTAAAAAAGGAATTATCATAAAAGGTCAAGTCTAATTCATTTATTTTTACAGAGCTGCTCTAAATTTAACTGCCAGGCTTTTAACAATTTATGGTCAAGGGAGAGGTAGAACAGGTCATCCCACTAAGCATTCACCACATTCACTGCAATTATGGTTTACTCGTATTTCTCTATTGGTTAAAACAAAGTCAACAACACTTGCTCAAGCAGAAGCTGAACCATTTGATCAACTTGATAAACCTGATTTATTTTATGAAGTGAGTAATAGTTAATATATTCATTTTGAACATTTAATTTATAAAAATTAATTGCATCTTTTTTAGTTCTACCCAGAAATGTACAAGGGGCGACGTGGTTCGATAGCTTCATTTTCTTTTCGTTTACTATTGGCAGAGCTCCCTATGCACTGCGGAAAGCCTAAAGAATCATTAACAAAATTATTCAATATTCTCTCTACCGTCCGAAAAGTATGTATTAGTGATTATAAAGTTTTCATCTATAGTTTTATCTCTTAATTTGTAGAATTTAAAACGGTTAACCTTTTTTAGATGCTTTTAAATCTGAAAAATGGCCTTTGTGAAGATGGCAGTCCAACTGAAATAAAATCTTCTGATAGAAATGATTCAATAAGACTTTGGACTGGCCGTGAAACTCGAATATTACATTCTATAGTCAATTGTTCGTTGCTTTTAAAAGATTATATCTTGGCAATGGACATTTTAGGACAATTAGCGCAAAGGTACTGCAAATATTTATGATGAATCAGATCTGTACAAATTATAAGATTTGAAATTATGTTGTGGAAGTCTTCCCTTTAGATTATTTATATTAAACGTTAAATTTAGGGAAGGAGCACCCCGAAGCGCTTTACTCTCGGCTCTCGGTCGTTTACATCTTCAAGTTGGCGATATTAATGGGGCAGAGGCCTGTTTTAATGAAGCACGTGAATTAAAAGGGGGTGAAGAAACAATACGTGATTTGGTAGATCGCGGCCTTGTAGCTGTTGCTCAAAATTCGTTTAACGAAGCCTACACATTTTTTCAAAAAGCAAGCTTGTTAGAACCGAATAACGTTATGGTGAGTTATTTTAACAAAGTTCTGATCAAGATCCTTAAAAGAAAATTGTTTCCCATTTGAAGATTTATGTTATATATGTTGTAGATATTGAATAATATGGCAGTTTGTCTCTTATATGGAGGCCATTTAAAGGAAGCAATAGGTGTTTTGGAAGCGGCAATCGCTCAGAGTCCTGTACAAGCTCTACAGGAATCTCTTTTATTGAATTTGTGCACTTTATACGACATGGAATCATCTAAAGGTAGATTGAAAAAATTTGCGTTGCTTAGACAAATTTCGAAATATCAAGCTGATGCACCTACACAAATCTTAGAAAAACTATATGGGTAAAACAATCGTCAATTATTATATGTTCACGCAATTTGTACCAGTATTATCTGTAACAACCTATATATGTGGTCCAATATAAATCACTCAAAATGAATCGATAATTGTCACCCACCGTTAAGAAAATATTCTAATGGATAAATGTTATGAAGCACAAATCTCAATGAAAATTTGTGCGTGTAAGTTTTTATTAATTTAATGTAGCATTGTATTCTCCAAAAACTGACGTTTGTAATTTTATAGTCAAAAAATATTTGTAAAATGTGTTTGGAAATATTCGCTAAGTAAGCTCGAGGAGTTATCGCTCACTTAAAAAATTTCAGTATTTATCTTTTGCACGTATTACCGCGTTTGTAAAACAATGTATGCATTCGGCCTACTCGGTGTATTTATCAGAACAAGTAATGTTGCATTATATTGAAAATTTTATAAACAGCATGTGTTTGAGTTACATTATTGTTTTATTTCGCAGAATATAGATAATTCTTCTGAATTTAAACTAAATTTACTCCCACAAATAATAACAAGTAGTTAAATAGAAGTAATTAGCTTGATTTTAAATTTTTGTGATACCTTGGATTTAAATTAAAAATCATCAATACGACACGATGATTTTTAACGTTGTAAATTAAAGGTTCTATGCTAGGTACCACAGACGTAAATTATATGTAATGCTTCATTATCTAGTCACATGTTGGACGCTTTTTTAGAGATGTAGTCATGATTAGATCTTATTTAATAATAAAAGAAAGATCTTTTGATACCTACCAACACAATATTTTAAAATGTAGAGGAAAACAGCGAATGTATGACCAAGTTTCTTTTCCTTAAAAACACGGTAGAAATGATTTCAGTTTTACATTGTACTATTTCAAAGCAGAAATGGTCACCTTTTAACTAATGTAAATTTAAATTACATATTATTATAGTTGTAGAATATTCTACATTTAAATTTAAACAAGATTAGCTCTAGAAAACTATTTAGAATGTATATACCATTTAGTTGAAAACGTATTGTCTAAAACTTAGCAAATTACAATGCCAATTAATATTGAAATATAAATATGAAACAGGTAAAAGAACTAAAGGTTTGGTATTAGTTTCAGTATAAAAAGGAAAGATTGGATGAAGCACAAATTTTTACTGCCAAAAAATATATATATATACTCTAATGTAGAAGATATCTAAATGTTTATTGTATTTTTTGGTTCATATTTTGTTAAATTAAAAGCATGCAAATTAACGTGTGTTTAATTTTCAAAAAACTAAAAAATACTTAAAGAACAAAAATTGAAATTTTTTAGCCTTGTAATTCAGTAATTTTTATTTTTATTAAAACAAACAAAATAAGAAAAAATATAAGATATTACTTACTAAATTATCTGCATAC
>NW_020442462.1:2009730-2021789 GCF_000699045.2 Agrilus planipennis | reverse complement strand
TTTAATTATTTTTGACAGAACTGACCTTGAGTTAGCAATACAGAAGTGTTTAAATATTCACATTCGGTAACGTCACACCTTTTTTTATATGTTAATTATAATTGTTCTTCATTATAAAAGACCGTTTATTGAATAACGTAATATAACACTTTTTAAATTATTAATTCATATTCTTAAATAATTTAAATGTTACTAATTAAAAATAAAGATAAAATAATTCACTGCGAGTACAGAACGACTATCACTTTTGATTATCTTGTTTTCTTGACAGCTGTTCGCTGATGTTCAATTCAATCATTTGTATTTGGCGCAATTTGGCGGTAAAAGATACTGAAGTAAATGATTTTTGAATATTTAGTGTGTTTAAGTTTTTTCGAGTGTTTTGAGATACTAATTAAGTAACTCTATCCACTGGAAGCAGATTTGGTGAGTTAAAATTATTTCGAATTAATAATTTATAACAAAAAGCCGTCTTCTTCTAATAAATAACCTAAAACTTATTAACAAAATGAATATACTACTAATAGAATTGTAGTACATTCCCTTATTTATTAAAGGTCGTGGTGATACAGTTACATGAAATATTTCAGAGAACGTTTTAGTGATATGGCTGAAATAGCTGTGGATTCTGTGAACGAGTTGTCGCATTCTTCTCGTATTTCTGAAAGAAGACGAGCTTTGTTTCCTAATGACAACGATAGTGATAGTGATTTAGGATATATGAGCCCCTTAAGATCAGATTCAAGTTTAAGCCCTCCAGATTCACCACTTAATCAAGTACATCAAAGAGAGACTATGAGAAACGGTTTATTTAAGTTTGATGAAAGTTCTATAAACGATTACGTTATTTTGGGAAGTGTAGACAATAATACAACAAATTATTTTCAATGTAACATTAGTGGATCAGAGTTAGAACATACAAATTCCCCTTTTTTCACAAAACATCAGGATGAACTATCCAATTCATCATTAAAAATAGATACTAATGAAACATTTATTCCAGACACTCCATTAAAGTTATCTCCTGTTAAAAATCATCAAACTCCACAAGAGTCCTTTAACGTTTCTGTTAAAATTCCTAAACTTATACGTAAATCAGTTGATACTGGCTTTATTGTACAAGAGTGTGGGAAAAGAAAACTCTCTTCCCCTGAATCCTCCCCTACTTCTAAGTATCAAAAATTAGAAGGAGTCGTATCAAAAGTTTCAAGAGTCAGAACTACCTTATTTCCAGTTGAAGAGTCAGAAGTTTGTGTTTCTCCCAAGTCATTTTATCCAAAAATGGAGAACATTACAACTGAAAAATTTGAAAGCACTTTGAAGAATGAATCAAAAAAATGTAAGCCTAGATCTTCTCAAACATTTATATGTAATCGACGTAAAAAGAGTAGATTTGGACAGATAAATGCAGGAGTTAGACACAAAATAAGAAAACCAAAACAGAAAAGATCATCTAAGTCTCAGGTTTTAAAGGCTGCTCTAAATATATTAGAAAAATCACCTTTTAATGAATATCTCCAAGAAATGACAAATATTCAGAAAACTTCAACAATAACTCCAAATATGATCAAACAAATCCAAACAATTAAGAAAAATGACCCCCCTTTAAAAAATACTTCGGAAATTGAACCAGTTTATAAACATAATCCGTTAAGTATTGACCAAGAAAACAAAAAAAGAGAATTAAGTCCTCCTCCTGATAACAGTAAGAAGTTCTTTAAAACGACAAGAACCAAAGCAGTAGTAGTTATTAATAACAGCATAAAACTTAATTACGATCGTGGAAAACTAAGTTTATTGGAAAATAGGAGTGATAAGAAAGAAGGCAGTAGCAGCATTAATTTTGATTTGTCAGACTTAATTTCATGTAAAAATGACGAAATACTACCCGCAAAGGAAATTAACAGCATCTTAGATAGTTTGGATGATAACCAGGAAAACATTTCGTACCTTCAAACATTCAATAAAGACACCGAAAGTATTTGCAGAAATGAAAATTCAAAAATTATTTTAAAGGCAGATATCTCTGTATTAGGATCTGCAAATTCTATACAATTGCATAATATGCCTGATTACAACAAAAATAATGTAGAAATCGATGACAGAAATGATGTGACTCAGAAAATGAGTTCTTCGCCTACAAATATCAGTAATATAAACAACGGAGAACTCTTTCTTTCTCCGACTTCTCAAATGTGTGATATGACTTCTGGACTGGCCTTAAATAGTCCTAAAAAGGCTATAAAAAACATAACAACCACTCTAGAGAATTTAGAAAATCAATCAACTTTACATAGTAATTCTTGTAATTACAGACCAATAAAGTCAATTATGGAGCAAAAAAAATTGTTTCCCATATTTTATGGAAAAGCAACAACTTCTTTAGACAATCAACAAGTTAAAATTGCTGTGCAAAATCGTAATCAGAATAAAACTACTTGGAAGAAATTACCTAAAGATCAAATGCTGTTGGATGCTGGGCAGAAAAGATTTGGACTTACTGAATGCCACGAGTGTAAACTTGTGTATCATATGGGCGATCCAAGTGAGGAATTACTTCATCTAAACTATCACAATGCTGGAAGTATATTCCGATTTAATGTAAGTTAATGAAAAAACAATAAAAGACATTTGGAGTAATATTTTTTTAGGGATGGAAAAACGAGCGCGTTGTGGAAAACTTATCAGATGGCAGAATCATAAAAATTTTACCACAGGATTCAAAACTGTGGTGGAGAAAGGTCAAAGATTTACTAGAAATAGTTAACAGAGAATTGGGCATCTATGAGTTATCATTTAGTTTAGAAAATGTTCAGGTAAATAATATATTTGCTTTAATATAAAAATGTTAATCGTTGNTTTTATTAAAACAAACAAAATAAGAAAAAATATAAGATATTACTTACTAAATTATCTGCATACAGATACTGTATATACAACCTCTAATGTGAAGAGTCAATTGCTGTTTGACCATATTTCTTTACCCAATTTTTAATAAATTCCTTCTTTCTTTCTTCTCGCCTGGCAAAATAATCAGGATATTGTGCCTTTTCTAATGGATGCCAATAATCAACAACCCAATCCGGAGGGATAACTTCTCTTTCATATGCAACACCCCCAGGAGAGTTAGGGACTGTAATTATTTTTATAAAAGGGAGTCTAATAAGATACAATAAACTTACATTTTCTTGGGTGCCAGTGACCTTTTTGGAACAATTCTTCTTCACCTTTTGCCACCAAATCTCCAGCCATTGCAAGGTTTTTTATATCCCTATTTTTATCAAATCTA
The DNA here is from genome assembly GCF_000699045.2 of Agrilus planipennis. Classification (NCBI taxonomy): domain Eukaryota; kingdom Metazoa; phylum Arthropoda; class Insecta; order Coleoptera; family Buprestidae; genus Agrilus; species Agrilus planipennis. The sequence continues at coordinate 2,018,500 of NW_020442462.1, read as the reverse complement.
TCTCGCATTAAAACAGCATGATAGCGATAGACCTCTCTAAAATAGTATTTTGAATAAAAAACTTCGTTTTATTAGCATTGAATTATGTAATAGATTCGTTCATTACCTTCTATCATACCATGCTTCTAGGCATCTCAGAGCTTGCTTGTATAAAGACTTAACTCGCTGTGTATGAGTCTTTAAACCAATCACTGGTAATTGGGACATGTTAAAACAAATGACTGTTCTGCTGAAAAACAAATTTAGACAAAGTAATATTTATTTAGGTTATGTCTGGGTTATGTCATTAATTTTATTTTTTTCTTATATTAATTTTGACGTTTGGTATCAGTTGTCAATAAGATAGTGGATAAAGGTACATGCATATTTCAAATAACAAGATATTTATACATTCGTTTAAAAATAGATAAAGTAATAACTAATAACATAATAGTAATTTATGATACGTCCATGAAATATTTGTTTTTACTTATGAGATTTTTAATTTCTTTTAAAAGCAATTGCAGTGGTTCGGAATTTTGATGCCATAAATAATAATCTATGATAAATAGACAAGTCATTATCTATGGATAAGTTGACAAGTCATTATCTATGGATAAGTTTAACGCTTTTTTTCCCGCTATTTTCAGGCTTCATCAGGCTGATTGTTTAAAATAATAAAATGATTAATAATAAGTAATTAATGATTTGTATTCGCAAAATTGAGACTATCGGAAATTATTTTCTTAAGAATTAACAGCAGATCTAAATCGATATGGGAATTTTAGGATTAGCAAAATTTTTGGCTGATGTTGCCCCTCATGCCATCAAGGAAACGGACATAAAGAACTATTTTGGTAATTATAAAACAATTCAATAGTTAGTATTTCAATTAAGACTGAATTTATGTTTCTAAGGTCGTAAAATCGCAGTTGATGCATCAATGTCCTTATATCAATTTTTAATTGCTGTGCGAAGTGATGGGGCACAGTTAGTATCAACTGAAGGAGAAACAACTTCTCACTTAATGGGAATGTTTTATCGTACGATTCGATTAGTTGAGAATGGTATTAAACCAGTATATGTATTTGATGGTAAGCCTCCTACAATGAAATCTGGTGAACTAAATAAAAGAATGGAAAGAAGAGAGGAGGCCCAAAAATCATTGGATAAGGCAACTGAAGCTGGAGATGCTGCTGAAATTGATAAATTCAGTCGTAGATTAGTGAAGGTCACCAAGCAACATGCAGAAGATGCAAAACAACTATTGAAACTAATGGGAATACCTTACATTGAAGCTCCATGTGAAGCAGAAGCACAATGTGCTGCTCTTGTAAGTCACATTAAAAAACTGATTATCTGTATTGTATTTCTTAACATTTAGGTGAAAGCAGGAAAAGTGTTTGCAACAGCTACAGAAGATATGGATGCATTAACGTTTGGCTCTAAAGTTCTCCTTCGCCGCTTAACTTTTAGTGAAGCTAAAAAGATGCCAATTCAAGAAATTCAATTAGATAAAGTTTTAGAAGGTTTGGGATTGTCTCATAAAGAAGTTAGTAATAATTATTAGATTAAAGTTATTATGATAAAATTAACTAATCATTACTTTTTTAGTTTATAGATTTGTGCATTTTATTAGGATGTGATTATACAGATAGTATTAGGGGAATTGGACCGAAAAGAGCAATTGAATTGATGAAACAGCATCGATGTTTAGAAGGAATAATGAATAGTATTGATAAGTCAAAATACACTGTCCCAGAGAACTGGAATTATGAAGGTGCAAGGCAATTATTTATAGAGCCTGAAGTGGCAGACCCTGATTCTTTTGAGGTATTGATCTGAGTAGCACAAATGAAGTTTTGTATTATTTAATTTTCATAATTTTAATAGATAAAATGGAGTGACCCAGATGAAGATGGTTTAGTGAAGTACCTTTGTAATGACAAACAGTTTAATGAAGAACGAGTTAGAAATGGCGCTAAAAAATTACAGCGAGCTAGAGGAACAGCAACGCAAGTACGTCTTGATGGGTTCTTTACAGTTGTTTCAACAACCCCTGCTAAACGTAAGCCTAATCCAAAAAAAGATACACCAAACAAAAGAGGAAAAACTGGAGGATCTCGAACTCGGGGAAAACCCAAATAATAAATCTCAAATTAATATTTAAAAATTAAGGTTTGAGATTTTAGATGCTAAGTTATTTAACAAAACTAAAGTTTTACGAATCGATTTTATAAAAATTCATATTAACAAAAAAAGTGTAATTATAACTTTCATATATAAATCAGTCCAATTGTTTACCATTAAAATTTTAATTTTTCAACGGTTTCTAATAAATATGGATTATTTAAAGCCTTTCCATAGTATTCCAGATGTTTTTTTGTAGCAGCCTGAAAAAAGTATAGTATTATACTGATTACTATTTAATTTCAGTTTCTAGCAAGTGAAATTGCTAAATTTGTTCAAAGATTTTTCATATGCATTATAAGAAATAATTTACCAAATACTTGGTGCTGAGATTCCCATTTTTCAAACTTAAAAGCCATAAATTTTGGGTCAAATTAGATAAAGAATTTTTGCTCATGTCACCTCTTATAATAATTCGAAGTAATAATTCAAAAGCAATGGATGATTGGTGGTTACAAGGTCCAATTAGTTTCAGCTGATTTAAAATTTCTCCTAAAATAATGGAACACATTTTGTCAACTTCACTAATAAACTTGGGATCTGAGCCATATAAAGAATCATTTGATTCCACTAAAACAAAATATTTTACTAACAAATTGAAATAGATTAAAAAAAAAATTTTCGCCTCAGAAAAATTGTGAAGGGCTAAACCATTATCGTTTAGAGAGCAAAAAGTACTCACCCCTGTCCACATGATATGGATAACTTTCCTGAACCATGGTACTTAACATATCAAGAACGTTAACGTAAATTTGCGCTAAAGTTCCGATTTGTTTATAATTAAAATTTTTCAGTATATTTAAAAGAGCTTTAGTAAGACTGAGTACACCTCTGTCAGGACTGTCTGGTACAACAACTAGGACCGAGAGCAAGTTGTTAATATATGAAATTAAAAAGCAATCTGTATTTCCAGGCTTTTCTTCTGTCTCTAGATAAAGTTCGGAAAGAGTTGTTAATATCGTTTTGAAGAAAGAATCCGCTGCAAAGAAATTGAATAAATGTATCAAGCAGACGCAAGAAAAATAAATTGTAATTACAGAAATTTCAAACAATAACTCACCTTGACCCAAACAATTATTAGAAAGAGCAACTCTTCCAGACAGTAAATATAATTCTAATCTTGTATGAACGGATTTAATTGATGGAATGGTAATAAAACAATAAGCGGCACAGGCCCTGACAAAAGCTGCTGTCTTTTTTGAATGAAAACCGTTTACTATTCTTTTTGTATTGGTTGCCAAAGTGTTTACACACTAAAAGAGAATCAAAAATACTAAATAATTCATTTATAGTAATTAATTTATAAGGATCTTGAAACCAGGAATTTCCACATTAATATAATTGCTTGAAATTACTTATTTTAAAAGAATATTAATTTTACCTGAACCAATTGTGTCAAAACTGAATCAAGATTAGAAAATGCTCCTCTAGCTTCAACATAAAAGCTAAGCTGCTGTTCAAAATCTCTTCCATAGTCAACACGTCTAACAACATTGCATAAAATTTCTGCGATTTGTCGCCTTTCATCATCAACTGTTAGAGCATTTATAGAATCGTGTAAAACGCTACATAAAAATATCAGAGAATTCGTAATCACAGGATCACTGGTTTGCATTTGAATCGAAATACATGTGATCAAAATGGACTTACAAACTTCTACTTTAACATTTTCACGTTGGAACAAGTCTATTAGAGGAAGGAAACTGTCCTAAAATATTTAATCTTCAAAAACTATTCTTTTTTATTCTGTACAATACTTACCATTGCTAATAACGTTTCAAAATCTTGAGTAAACGAAATGACCTTCTGAACGACATTTTTTAACTGAGGATAAAAATTTTCATAAATCCGCTTTCGGGACATGTGTTCTATTACGTTTCCTAAAATTATATTCAATTCCCTACTCTACAACAGTAAAAAAAGCATATAAAACAATAAAAATTATTTCATTACATACTGAAAAATATTGCACTACATATTGAATCCAAATTTCTGCACAATTTATATACTGTTCAGGGTCTCCCAACTGAGATATAATGTTCCAAACGTCTCCCAGAATCTGTTTCCTGTGTTCTGCTGGTGGGGGACATGAATTAATTGAATACCCCAGATTAGACAGCAGTATATAAACGGGGAAATCTTGTTTAATGCAACGTTTTATTTTCTCTAGAATTTCGACTGCTCTAACAGAAATAAACGTTGGCTTAAATGAAACAATAATAGTATTTATTAGAAGTGCACTAAAAATAAAATTTAATTAAGGTAGAAAAATATTCAAAATCAATATCAAAAGTTACCTATTATCAATTTGTTCACACTGCTTTAATATACCGACTAATACACTTTCCGGTACAGTACAGGCAACAGCTTGTAAAATGAATTCGAGGGCTGGCATAAATAGAGTTAAATATGTAGCAACAGGAACTCTTTGAATTTTTAATTCTTCTTGTACAAAGGAAGAAAACAACTGTAATAGAAACAAAATGAGAAAAAGTACTCTTAATGAGAAATTCTAATTGCTTTCTATAAAGATCGCCTTTTTATATCTTGAATCCCTTTAAACTATGTTAACGCTTTTTTCTTTTTATAAATTAAACTATGTATAAATACGTTAATTAAAATACAACTACTTTAAGAAATTGACCTGATTATAGCATCCCAAAAAATCGTTAAAATTTTCTTTTAAATAATTCGAGTCTGAATTAGAAGTTGTAGTAACTGTAATTCCAACGCGACAAATATAACATCTTGCATAAGCAGCAACCAGAGGATTACCAATACCTCGTATCATTCTTGTAAGCCTTAATAAAGCTGCAGAAAATTCACTGTAAATTAAAAAATAATTAAATATAATTTACTTTACAGGTTCAGTTCGTAAACCTTGATGTTAGAAAGCTGTATGATTTTAAAATGGCCATTTCTACATAAAGCCTGGGTATAAGTTCCCGAATTGAGGCGATTTTATAAAACCAGTTCCGACACGTTTCTTTAGCAGATTCAGGAACCATATCTGAAGTGAAATCAGGGGGCAAGACAGTAACTATTTTCGAACCTTGCCTAAAAATGACATATAAGTTTTAAATAACTTTTGATAGAAAAAGGGAACTTACTTGCAATAGTTTGCTTTCACTCTTAATCTCTCATAAACCAACTGCCCAAAAATATCTAATATGTCAGTTATTAAAACAAATTTGCTTGGATAAAATTGAATAACATCAGTATCAGCTAATAACTTGGCACATTGTATAGCAATTTTTAGTGCTTTAACTCTATGTTCTGAGTGCCAAGCAGACACTAATTCCTTATTTAACTGGTCAATACGATTTACATATTCTGCTTGTGTTAAGTCAAGTTTTCTTTGGGAACCTTCCTCAAAGTAATCTAACTGTTCCAATCTATGTTGTACTTTGTCAACTGACATATTTTGTGCTTTTACAACAACTGCAATAAAACAAACATCAAAATATACATATGAAGTTTTTAAAAAGCCAGTTAATCACCTCTTTCGCCTTCATTAATAAAGCTTGTTACAATAGACAATTTTTCTGAAGTGGTATACTTTGACAAAATAGAATGCTTCCGTGAATCCCAGGATTCAATTTCTAAGTTTGATTTAGATATTTTCCTTTTATTACCTTCACTATCAAAAATACTATCCACTGTTGACTACAATATCATTTGAAATTAGAACAAAAAAATGTAATGAATAATATTAACTTTTACCAATTCTACAGCCATTTGAGACAATGGATCTATTTCTTCTTTCATAAATTGCGACAAAGGATCAACGCCTTCTAACGCACTGCATAATGGTTCTAAAAATACAGAAGGAGTAAAAATTGGCGAAGAACGGCCTGTACTTGGTTGGGAACCAAGTATACGTCTGGGTATACGATCAATCTACAATGTTTAAATTAAATATCCAAAAGCTAGTGACACTAGGTAAAAATACCGTTGTAGACTTCAGTGGATGTTCAAATGCTTCAGTAGCTATTGCTGGTTGATAAATATTCGTATTTTTAATATAAGTAGTCCTAAAAATACTAGATGTTATCTTCTAATATAATTACAACAAGCATGTTCAATACCATTGCGTGGGTGTAGTATTCATATTAACGTTAATTAAAGAAGCTCTATTACAAACTAAAATATTTAAAATAAAATAGCCTTCATGGGACACACATAACCTTCGTAACGCCTGATAGTATATATCGTATATATTTCTTTAATCTATGAATGTACCATAGATTACAGAACAATGTGCTAATCCCTTACCATAGATTAAATAACTTACTGCCATAGATCTTACTGCTCTTTATCGTCCTTCCTTTTCGACGAGTGATTGCTAAGCAACAGTTTGTTTACATCACATGCCTCACACTTTCATAACCTTTTTTCTGACGAAAATGTTTGTGCATATAGTTTGTGCACTTTATATTCGATATTTTCTAAAAACGAAGTCCTTTAAAACTTAAAGTATAAGAAAAAGGAAACTTTTGAATACTGAATATTCCTAATGATGCAAAAAATAAAAAGTGTGTTAATATTATTATATATGCTGATGCAACATACTTCCTAAAATTAATTTTTTTAGGAGAAATAATAAATTAATCATGGATTGGACAATATCACGCTGTATCCTGAAGCATTACATTTTACTTCTCACAATGTCATTTTTATTCTTGCAAGGTTTTTTTCCATTTTCCATAAAACCTACCAATCCAACAGCAGAGATTAAAGTAAGCAAAAAAGTGATAAAAGAGCAGTGTAATAATGGAAAACTTACGCCATTAGTTGATCGATTAGTATTAATTGTAATTGACGCTTTAAGATTAGACTTCGTTACATCTGAAAATATGCCATATTTATCAAAAATCTTCCAAGAAAATGGTTGTTTTATATCCCTGCAAGTACATTCCCCAACAGTAACACTACCTAGAATTAAGTCTTTGACAACTGGCTCAATTCCTCAATTTGTTGATATAATACTAAATTTAATAGATACAGATAAAGTTGATGATAGTTTGCTTCATCGACTTGTAGAAGCACAGAAAAAATTGGTCTTCTATGGTGATGATACATGGCTGAAACTTTATCCCAACATATTTTCCAGGCATGAAGGTGTTTCTTCATTTTATGTTAATGATTTTAACGAAGTTGATAAAAATGTAACGAAGAATGTTTTACATGAATTAGAGAGGGATGACTGGGATGTAATGGTTTTACACTACCTAGGATTGGATCACATTGGGCATGTGGAAGGACCGTTTAGTGAGCTAATAAAACCAAAACTATATGAAATGGATGAAATAATAAGAACGATTCATTTGAAATCAGAAATTTGGAATAAAAGGACTCTTATTGTAACAACAGGAGATCATGGAATGAAGGATAGTGGAGGTCATGGTGGAGCTACTTATAATGAAACCAACGTTCCTTTAATATTTTCTGGAATTACTTGCAGCAATCATTCTGCAACTCAAATTGATGTATCTCCAACACTGTCAGCATTATTAGGTGTTGAAATTCCCCATAATACATTAGGTTCTGTAATACAAAGTACTTTGCAGTCATATGACTTGGGGCAAATTTTGCACATTATGAACTGTAATGCTCACATACTGAAAAAAAATAGTCAATTTGATGATTTTCATGATATATTTGAAGAAGCAACAATACAATACCAAAAATATTTAAACGACAAACACTTACATAGTGGCAAAGAAGCAATTCAACTATATGAATCTTTCATATTTTTAAGTAAAGAAAAATTAATACTTTCGTCGCTCACACAAAACGAACATCAACTTATTTATTCTGTCATGCTTATAATTATTAGTTTTAAAAATATTATATGTTACTTCTTTAACGTTAATGGTCAAGATAAAAATAATTTCTTGCAAGCTGGAGATATTTTTATTGTTATATGCTTATTGGCATATTTTTTTCTTCCTTTCGGATATTTAATAATTATTTTTACGTTTATTGCAACTGCTATTTTATTTTTTAGAAATATAAAAGTATATTTGCATCTTCTACAAAATACTAACTACCGTTTAAAATTCCTTATTTTCAGCAACATTTGCCACTGTGTAAGTCTCGTTTCTTCTAGTTTTATTGAGGAGGAACATCAAATTTGGTATTTCTTTTGGTGTACAACGATATCCTCCTATATTTATTTATATATGTTTAAATCATTAAGTTCATTTGCAGAATTTACTGTAATACTATGCGCATTTCGTTTTGTTAGAAAATTAAATCAAACAGGCGACAAATGGGCGCACCTGTTAGATATTTCTCGGTGGCTTTTGTGTAATGAACATTATTTTTATTTGCAAGCATTTAACATCGTAAGTCTAATATTAACTTATGCTGTACTTTACCATTCAAAGTTTTTCAAAAAAACTTCAAAATTATTAATTATAGCTTTAGTAATTTCATATTTAATGAAAAACGTTTGGCTTCATAATCACTTATTACATAAAATATTTTATTTAGTGAATTTATTGATGTTTTCTAACTTTATTAGAGATAAACAAACTTTAAGTGGATTAGTTGTATTTTGGATCCTAAATAGCACTATACTTTTACGTCCCTATAA